>NC_041391.1:428889570-429041720 GCF_002162155.2 Triticum dicoccoides | reverse complement strand
GGGGGGGGGGGCACCCCAAGACACACGAGTTGATCATTGATCTTTAGCCGTGTGCGGTGTCCCCTTCACCATAACCCACCTCGGTCATATCGTAACGGTGCTTAGGCGAAGCCCTGCATCGGTAGCTTCATCAACACCGTCATCACACCGTCGTGATGACGGAACTCTCCCTCGAAGCTCTATTGGATCGTGAGTTTGTGGGACATCACCGAGCTGAACGTGTTCAGATCGCGGAGGTGCCGTACGTTCGGTACTTGGATCGGTCGATCGTGAAGACGTACAATTACATTAACCGTGTTGTCATAATGCTTCCTCTTATGGTCTACGAGGCTACGTGGATGACACTATCCCCTCTCGTTGCTATGCATCTCCATGATCTTGCGTGTCCGTAGGATTTTTTTTGAAATTACTACGTTCCCCAACAACGCCTACTTCAGAATACACGTCACGAGGCTCGGGTGCAGGGTGTCCGAGACTATTATGCCCCGACTAATATCAGGAGGCAGAAGAAGAAGTGTCGCGTCAAGTATCTGAGTAAGGACAAGTACATGAAGGTAATTACCTATTCCTAAGGCCTTGTACTAGTTTCCTTGATTTCATTCGTTGGCGTAGCACTGAAATTTCTCTTTGTCTAACTTAGGTGCCCCCGAGATGGTGTGCGGATAAGATGGACTGTTTGGAGAGGTTGGTGGATGAGGGTGCTCTCCCCAATGGCTACCCGTCCACAACAAGGCCAGGGAAAAGCGTGCCCAGATGCAATGTGTGCCGCACCATCAGGGGAGCTCCAACCTATTTGAGTACGGGGATCACTGGTTCGAGCCCTTAACAATTCATGCAATTTCATTCTTCATGCTTGCTTTAATTACTAATTTACCTTGTTCCTCTCTTTTAGGCGCGACACAACAAGAAGGAGGTACCGCCGCTGTACAACCTCTATGCCATGGCCCATAGTGCCCCGTACAAGAAGGCCAAGGCATTCTCGGAGGATGACCTCGATCATCCTCAGAGCTTCACCAACATCTCCTCCCACGACAAGCTTGTGAGGTATAGAGACTGGGGGAAGAAGATGAAAGGTGAGGAGTTCAACCCGAGTTAGAGTCCTTTTGATCCTGAGCTCGTGATGCTATCTGGTGACGGGAGGAAACATGGCTCAGTAGCCATTTGGGGATGGACTCATACGTAGTCCTAAAAGTCTCCCGGAGATCAAGAAGCGCCAGACGAAGTCTCTCCCTGAGATGAGGCCTCGACCATGGCCAATGGAGCTCGCTATCGATGCTATTGAAGGAAATATTCCCTAGAGGCAATAATAAAGTTATTATTTATTTCCTCATATCATGATAAATGTTTATTATTCATGCTAGAATTGTATTACCCGAAAACATAATACATGTGTGAATACATAGACAAACATAGTGTCACTAGTATGCCTCTACTTGACTAGCTCGTGAATCAAAGATGGTTAAGTTTCCTAACCATAGACATGAGTTGTCATTTGATTAACGGGATCACATCATTAGGCGAATGATGTGAATGACTTGACCCATTCCGTTAGCTTAGCACTTGATCGTTTAGTATGTTGCTATTGCTTTCTTCATGACTTATACATGTTCCTACGACTATGAGATTATGTAACTACCGCTTACCGGAGGAACACTTTGTGTGCTACCAAATGTCACAACGTAACTGGGTGATTATAAAGGTGCTCCACAGGTGTCTCCAAAGGTACTTGTTGAGTTGACGTATTTCGAGATTAGGATTTGTCACTCCGATTGTCGGAGAGGTATCTCTGGGCCCTCTCGGTAATGCACATCACTATAAGCCTTGCAAGCAATGTAGCTAATGAGTTAGTTGCGGGATGACATATTACGGAACGAGTAAAGAGACTTTCCGGTAACGAGATTGAACTAGGTATTGAGATATTGATGATCGAATCTCGGGCAAGTAACATACCGATGACAAAGGGACCAACGTATGTTGTTATGCGGTTTGACCGATAAAGATCTTCGTAGAATATGTAGGAGCCAATATGAGCATCCAGGTTCCGCTATTGGTTATTGACCGGAGACGTGTCTCGGTCATGTCTACATAGTTCTCAAACCCGTAGGGTCCGCACGCTTAAAGTAAGATGACAAATATATTATGAGTTTATGTGTTTTGATGTACCGAAGGTTATTCGGAGTCCCGGATGTGATCACTGATATGACGAGGAGTCTCGAAATGGTCGAGACATGAAGATCGATATATTGGACGACTATATTTGGACACCGAAAAGGTTCCGGGTGAGATTGGGACAATACCGGAGCTCCGGGAGGTTATCGGAACCCTCCGGTAGGTATATGGGCCTTAATGGGCTTTAGTGGAAAGGAGGGGAAAGGAGCAAGGGAGGGGGCGCACCCCCCCAAGCCCAATCCGAATTGGGGGGCCGCCCCCTTTCCTTCCTCCCTCCTTCCTCTTCCTTCCCTCTCCTTCTCCAAATAGGAACGGGAGGAGTCCTACTCCCACTGGGAGTAGGATTCCCCCCCTAGGGAGTGCCTCCTCCCCTTGGCCGGCCCCCTCCTCCACTCCTTTATATACGGGGGAGGGGGCACCCCATAGAGACAACAATTGATCATTGATCTCTTAGCCGTGTGCGGTGCCCCCTCCACTATAGTCCTCCTTGATAATATCATAGCGGTGATTAGGCGAAGCCCTGCGACGGTAGAACATCATCATCGTCACCACGCCTTCGTGTAGACGGAACTCTCCCTTGACACTCGGCTGATCGGAGTTCGAGGGACGTCATCAAGCTGAACGTGTGCAAGAACTCGGAGGTGCTGTACTTTCGGTGCTTGATCGGTCGGGCCGTGAAGATGTACAACTACATCAACCGCGTTGTGCTAACGCTTCCACTTTCGGTCTACGAGGGTACGTGGACAACACTCTCCCCTCTGTTGCTATGCATCACCATGATCTTGCGTGTGCGTAGGATTTTTTTTGAAATTACTACATTCCCCAACAGTGGCATCCGAGCCTAGGTTTTATGCGTTGATGTTATATGCATGAGTAGAACACAAGTAAGTTGTGGGCAATACAAGTCATACTGCTTACCAGCATGTCATACTTTGGTCCGGCCATATGGTTGGATGAAGCGGCCCGGACCGACATTACGCGTACGCTTACGCGAGACTGGTTCTACCGACGTGCTTTGCACACAGGTGGCTAGTGGGTGTCAGTTTCTCCAACTTTAGTTGAACCGAGTGTGGCTACGCCCGGTCGTTGAGAAGATTAAAACAACATTAACTTCACAAACTATTGTTGTGGTTTTAATGCGTAGGTAAGAATGGTTCTTGCTAAGCCCGTAGCAGCCACGTAAAACTTGCAACAACAAAGTAGAGGACGTCTAACTTGTTTTTGCAGGGCATGTTGTGATGTGATATGGTCAAGACGTGATGCTATATTTTATTGTATGAAATGATCATGTTTTGTAACCGAGTTATCGGCAACTGGCAGGAGCCATATGGTTGTCGCTTTATTGTATGCAATGCAATCGCCCTGTAATTGCTTTACTTTATCACTAAGCGGTAGCGATAGTCGTAGAAGCAATAGTTGGCGAGATGACAATGATGCTACGATGGAGATCAAGGTGTCGCGCCGGTGACGATGGTGATCATGACGGTGCTTCGGAGATGGAGATCACAAGCACAAGATGATGATGGCCATATGATATCACTTATATTGATTGCATGTGATGTTTATCCTTTTATGCATCTTATCTTGCTTTGATTGAAGGTAGCATTATAAGATGATCTCTCAATAAATTTCAAGATAAAAGTGTTCTCCCTGAGTATGCACCGTTGCCAAAGTTCGTCGTGCCCAGACACCACGTGATGATCGGGTGTGATAAGCTCTACGTCCATCTACAACGGGTGCAAGCCTATTTTGCACACGCAGAATACTCAGGTTAAACTTGACGAGCCTAGCATATGCAGATATGGCCTCGGAACACTGAGACCGAAAGGTTGAGCATGAATCATATAGTAGATATGATCAACATAGTGATGTTCACCATTGAAAACTACTCCATTTCACGTGATGATCAGTTATGGTTTAGTTGATTTGGATCACGTGATCACTTAGATGATTAGAGGGATGTCTATCTAAGTGGGAGTTCTTAAGTAATATGATTAATTGAACTTATATTTACCATGAACTTAGTACCTGATAGTATTTTGCTTGTCTATGTTTGTTGTAGATAGATGGCTCGTGCTGTTGTTCCGTTGAATTTTAATGCGTTCCTTGAGAAAGCAAAGTTGAAAGATGATGGTATCAATTACACGGACTGGGTCCGTAACTTGAGGATTATCCTCATTGCTGCACAGAAGAATAACGTCTTGGAAGCAGCGCTAGGTGCCAAACCTGCTGCAGGAGCAACACCAGATGTTATGAACATCTGGCAGAGCAAACATGATGACTACTCGATAGTTCAATGTGCCATGCTTTACGGCTTAGAACCGGGACTTCAACGACGTTTTGAATGTCATGGAGCATATGAGATGTTCCAGGAGTTGAAGTTAATACTTCAAGCAAATGCCCGGATTGAGAGATATGAAGTGTCCAATAAATTCTACAGCTGCAAGATGGAGGAGAATAGTTCTGTCAGTGAGCATATACTCAGAATGTCTGGGTATAACAATCACTTGATTCAACTGGGAGTTAATCTTCCGGATGATAGCGTCATTGACAGAATTCTTCAATCACTGCCACTAAGCTACAAGAGCTTCGTGATGAACTATAACATGCAAGGGATGAATAAGACTATTCCCGAGCTCTTCGCAATGCTAAAGGCTGCGGAGGTAGAAATCAAGAAGGACCATCAAGTGTTGATGGTCAATAAGACCACCAGTTTCAAGAAAAAGGGCAAAGGGACAAAGAAGGGGAACTTCAAGAAGAACAGCAAACAAGTTGCTGCTCAAGAGAAGAAACCCAAGTCTGGACCTAAGCCTGAGACTGAGTGCTTCTACTGCAAGCAGACTCGTCACTGGAAGCGGAACTGCCCCAAGTATTTGGCGGATAAGAAGGATGGCAAGGTGAACAAAGGTATATGTGATATACATGTTATTGATGTGTACCTTACCAGAGCTCGCAGTAGCACCTGGGTATTTGATACTGGTTCTGTTGCTAATATTTGCAACTCGAAACAGGGACTACGGATTAAGCGGACACTGGCTAAGGACGAGGTGACGATGCGCGTGGGAAATGGTTCCAAAGTCGATGTGATCGCTGTCAGCACGTACCTCTACATCTACCTTCGCGATTAGTTTTAGATCTAAATAATTGTTATTTGGTGCCAGCGTTAAGCGTGAACATTATATCTGGATCTTTTTTGATGCGAGACGGTTATTCATTTAAATTTGAGAATAATGGTTGTTCTATTTATATGAGTAATATTTTTTATGGTAATGCACCCTTAAAGGGTGGTCTATTTTTGATGAATCTCGATAGTAGTGATACACATATTCATAATGTTGAAGCCAAAAGATGCAGAGTTGATAATGATAGTGCAACTTATTCGTGGCACTGCCGTTTAGGTCATATTGGTGTAAAGCGCATGAAGAAACTCCATACTGATGGACTTTTGGAATCACTTGATTATGAATCACTTGGTACTTGCGAACCATGCCTCATGGGCAAGATGACTAAAACGCCGTTCTCCGGAACTATGGAGCGAGGAACTGATTTGTTGGAACTCATACATACTGATGTATGTGGTCCAATGAATGTTGAGGCTCGCGGCGGGTATCGTTATTTTCTCACCTTCAAAGATGATTTGAGCAGATATGGGTATATCTACTTAATGAAACATAAGTCTGAAACATTTGAAAAGTTCAAAGAATTTCAGAGTGAAGTTGAAAATCATCGTAACAAGAAAATAAAGTTTCTACGATCTGATCTTGGAGGAGAATATTTGAGTTACGAGTTTGTTTTAGATTTGAAGCAATGCGGAATAGTTTCACAACTCACGCCACCCGGAACACCATAGTGTAATGGTGTGTCTGAACGTTGTAATCGTACTTTACTAGATATGGTGCGATCTATGATGTCTCTTACTGATTTACCGCTATTGTTTTGGGGTTATGCTTTAGAGACGGCCGCATTCACGTTAAATAGGGCACCATCAAAATCCGTTGAAACGACGCCTTATGAGCTGTGGTTTGGCAAGAAACCAAAGTTGTCGTTTCTGAAAGTTTGGGGCTGCGATGCTTGTGTGAAAAAGCTTCAACCCGATAAGCTCGAACCCAAATCAGAGAAATGCGTCTTCATAGGATATCCAAAGGAAACTGTTGGGTACACCTTCTATCACATATCCGAAGGCAAGACATTTGTTGCCAAGAATGGATCCTTTCTAGAGAAGGAGTTTCTCTCGAAAGAAGTGAGTGGGAGGAAAGTAGAACTTGATGAGGTAACTATACCTGCTCCTTTATTGGAAAATAGTTCATCACAGAAACCGGTTCCTATGACGACTACACCAATAAGTGAGGAAGCTAATGATGAAACTTCAGATCAAGTTACTACAGAACCTCGTAGGTCAACAAAAGTAAGATCCAAACCAGAGTGGTACGATAACCCTATTCTGGAGGTCATGTTACTTGACCATGGCGAACCTATGAACAATGAGGAAGCGATGATGAGCCCAGATTCCGCAAAATGGCTTGAGGCCATGAAATCTGAGATGGGATTCATGTATGAGAACAAAGTGTGGACTTTGGTTGAATTGCCCGATGATCGGCAAGCCATCGAGAATAAATGGATCTTCAAGAAGAAGACTGACGCTGATGGTAATGTTACTGTCTACAAAGCTCGACTTGCTGCGAAAGGTTTTCGACAAGTTCAAGGGGTTGACTACGATGAGACTTTCTCACCCGTAGCGATGCTTAAGTCTGTCCGAATCATGTTAGCAATTGCCGCATTTATGATTATGAAATTTGGCAAATGGATGTCAAAACTGCATTCCTGAATGGATTTCTGGAAGAAGAGTTGTATATGATGCAACCAGAAGGTTTTGTCGATCCAAAGGATGCTAACAAAGTGTGCAAGCTCCAGTGATCCATTTATGGACTGGTGCAAGCCTCTCGGAGTTGGAATAAACGCTTTGATAGTGTGATCAAAGCATATGGTTTTATACAGACTTTTGGAGAAGCCTGTATTTACAAGAAAGTGAGTGGGAGCTCTGTAGCATTTCTAATATTATATGTGGATGGCATATTATTGATTGGAAATGATATAGAATTTCTGGATAGCATAAAAGGATACTTGAATAAAAGTTTTTCAATGAAAGACCTCGGTGAAGCTGCTTACATATTGGGCATCAAGATCTATAGAGATAGATCAAGACGCTTAATTGGACTTTCACAAAGTACCTTGATAAAGTTTTGAAAAAGTTCAAAATGGATCAAGCAAAGAAAGGGTTCTTGCCTGTAATACAAGGTGTGAAATTGAGTCAGAATCAATGCCCGACCACTGCAGAAGATAGAGAGAAAATGAAAGAAGTTCCCTATGCTTCAGCCATAGGCTCTATCATGTATGCAATGCTGTGTACCAGACCTGATGTGTGCCTTGCTATTAGTTTAGCAGGGAGGTACCAAAGTAATCCAGGAGTGGATCACTGGACAGCGGTCAAGAACATCCTGAAATACCCGAAAAGGACTAAGGATATGTTTCTCGTTTATGGAGGTGACAAAGAGCTAGTCGTAAATGGTTACATCGATGCAAGCTTCGACACTGATCCGGACGATTCTAAATCGCAAACAGGATACGTGTTTATATTGAAGGATGGAGCTGTCAGTTGGTGCAGTTCTAAACAAAGCGTCGTAGTGGTATCAACATGTGAAGCGGAGTACATAGCTGCTTCGGAAGCAGCAAATGAAGGAGTCTGGATGAAGGAGTTCATCTCCGATCTAGGTGTCATACCTACTGCATCGGGTCCAGTGAAAATCTTTTGTGACAATACTGGTGCAATTGCCTTGGCAAAGGAATCCAGATTTCACAAGTGAACCAAGCACATCAAGAGACGCTTCAAGTCCATTCGGAACCAAGTCCAGGTGGGAGACATAGAGATTTGCAAGATACATATGGATCTGAATGTTGCAGACCCGTTGACTAAGCCTCTTCCACGAGCAAAACATGATCAACACTAAGGCTCCATGGGTGTTAGAATCATTACTGTGTAATCTAGATTATTGACTCTAGTGCAAGTGGGAGACTGAAGGAAATATGCCCTAGAGGCAATAATAAAGTTATTATTTATTTCCTCATATCATGATAAATGTTTATTATTCATGCTAGAATTGTATTACCCGGAAACATAGTACATGTGTGAATACATAGACAAACATAGTCTCACTAGTATGCCTCTACTTGACTAGCTCGTGAATCAAAGATGGTTAAGTTTCCTAACCATAGACATGAGTTGTCATTTGATTAACGGGATCACATCATTAGGAGAATGATGTGATTGACTTGACCCATTTCATTAGCTTAGCACTTGATCGTTTAGTATGTTTCTATTGCTTTCTTCATGACTTATAAATGTTCCTATGACTATGAGATTATGCAACTCCCGCTTACCGGAGGAACACTTTGTGTGCTACCAAACATCACAATGTAAGTGGGTGATTATAAAGGTGCTCTACAGGTGTCTCCAAAGGTACTGGTTGAGTTGAGATATTTCGAGATTAGGATTTGTCACTCCGATTGTCGGATAGGTATCTTTGGGCCCTCTCGGTAATGCACATCACTATCCTTGCAAGCAATGTAGATAATGAGTTAGTTACGGGATGATGCATTACGTAACGAGTAAAGAGACTTGCCGGTAACGAGATTGAACTAGGTATTGAGATATCGACGATCGAATCTCGGGCAAGTAACATACCAATGACAAAGGGAACAACATATGTTGTTATGCGGTTTGACCGATAAAGATCTTTGTAGAATATGTAGGAGCCAATATGAGCATCCAGGTTCCGCTATTGGTTATTGACCGGAGACGTGTCTCGGTCATGTCTACATGGTTCTCGAACCCGTAGGGTCCGCAAGCTTAAAGTAAGATGACAGTTATATTATGAGTTTATGTGTTTTGATGTACCGAAGGTTGTTCGGAGTCCCGGATGTGATCACGGACATGACGAGGAGTCTAAAAATGGTCGAGACATGAAGATTGATTTATTGGACGACTATATTTGGACACCAGAAAGGTTCCGGGTGAGATTGGGACAATACCAGAGCTCCGGGAGGTTATCAGAACCCCCTGGTAGGTATATGGGTCTTAATGGGCTTTAGTGGAAAGGAGGGGAAAGGAGCAAGGGAGGGGGCGCCCCCCCCGAGCCCAATCTGAATTGGGAGGAGGGCCGGCCCCCCCTTTCCTTCCTCCCTCCTTCCTCTTCCTTCCCTCTCCCTCTCCAAATAGGAAAGAGAGGAGTCCTACTCCCGATGGGAGTAGGACTCCCCCCTAGGGCACACCTCCTCCCCTTGGCCAGCCCCCTCTGATACGTCTCCAACGTATCTATGATTTTTGATTGCTCCATGCTATATTATCTACTGTTTTGGGCAATATTGGTCTTTATTATCCACTTTTATATTATTTTTGGGACTAAACTATTAATCGGAGGCCCAGCCCAGATTTGCTGTTTTATGCCTATTTCAGTGTTTCGAGGAAAAGGAATATCAGACGGAGTCAAAACGGAACGAAATCAACTGGAGAAGTTATTTTTGGAAGGAAACCCACCTGATAGACTTGGACTCCACACCAGAAGATACGGGAGGTGCTCACGAGGGTGGGGGGCATGCCCACCCCCCTAGGGCACGCCCCCTGCCTTGTGGGGCCCCCGTAGCTCCACCGACGTACTCCCTGCACCCATATATACCTACATACCCTAAAACTTCCAGAACAGAAGATAGATCGGGAGTTCCGCCGCCGCAAGCCTCTGTAGCCACCAAAAACCTCTCGGGAGCCCTTTCCGGTGCCCTGCCGGAGGAGGAACCCATCACCGGTGGCCATCTTCATCATCCCGGCGCTATCCATGACAAGGAGGGAGTAGTTCACCCTTGGGGCTGAGGGTATGTACGAGTAGCTATGTGTTTGATCTCTCTCTCTCTCTCTCTCTCGTGTTCTCTCTCGTGCTCCCTCTATGGCACAATCTTGATGTATCCCGAGCTTTGCTATTGTAGTTGGATCTTATGATGTTTCTCCCCCTCTACTCTCTTGTGATGAATTGAGTTTCCCCTTTGAAGTTATCTTTTTGGATTGAGTCTTTTATGAGAACACTTGATGTATGTCTTGCCGTGATTATCTGTGGTGACAATGGGATATCATGTGCCACTTGATGTATGTTTTGGTGATCAACTTGCGGGTTTCGTGACATTGGGAACCTATGCATAGGGCTTGGCACATGTTCTTGACTCTCCGATAGAAACTTTGGGGCACTCTTTGAAGTACTTTGTGTTGGTTGGATGAATCTGAGATTGTGTGATGCATATCATATAATCATGCCCACGGATACTTGAGGTGACAATGGAGTATCAAGGTGACATTAGGGTTTTGGTTGATTTGTGTCTTAAGGTGTTATTCCAGTACGAACTCTTTTATAGATTGATCTGAAAGAATAGCTTTGAGGTGGTTTCGTACCCTACCATAATCTCTACGTTTGTTCTTCGCTATTAGTGGCTTCAGAGTGACTCTTTGTTGCATATTGAGGGCTTGTTATATGATCTATCTATGTTATTATTGTTGAGAGAACTTGCACTAGTGAAAGTATAAACCCTAGGCCTTGTTTCCTATCATTGCAACACCGTTTACGCTCACTTTTATCATTAGTTACCTTGCTGTTTTTATTATTTCAGATTACAAATACCTATATCAACCATCCATATTGCACTTGTATCACCATCTCTTCGCCAAACTAGTGCACCTATACAATTTACCATTGTATTGGGTGTGTTGGGGACACAAGAGATTCTTTGTTATTTGGTTGCAGGGTTGCTTGAGAGAGACCATCTTCATCCTACGCCTCCTACGGATTGATAAACCTTAGGTCATCCACTTGAGGGAAATTTGCTACTGTCCTACAAGCCTGTGCACTTGTAGGCCCAACAATATCTACAAGAAGAAGGTTGTGTAGTAAACATCAAGCTCTTTTCTGGCGCCGTTGCCGGGGAGGTTAGCGCTTGAAGGTATATCTTTAGATCTTGCAATCGAATCTTTTTGTTTCTTGTTTTTATCACTAGTTTAGTTTGTAAAAGAAAACTACAAAAAATGGAATTAAGTTTGTCTCATACGCTTCGTCTTTTTAATATCTTTCGTGAAAATGATGGGAAGGAAAATTGTGCTCAAGTACTAGAAGAAGAATTACATAGAATGCTTGGCATAAAATATGTGAATTATGAGCATGATTGCAATGTTGTTAGTATGAATTCCTTGAATATCCATGATGCTAATGATATGCAAAGCCACAAGCTTGGGGAAGCTATGTTTGATGAAGATGATATTTTTTGTCCCCCAAGCTTTGATGAGAAAATTTACTATGATGAAAGCATGCCTCCTATCTACGATGATTATTGTGATGACACGTATGCTTTAAAGAATAATGATAACCATGAAACTTGTCATCTTGATCCTAATTTTAAATCATATGATAGTTATTTTGTTGAGTTTGCTCCCACTACTATTCATGAGAAGAATTTTGCTTATGAGGAGAGTAGGAAATTTTCTATGCCAGTAGATCATGAAAAGAATGCTTTAGGTGCTGGTTACATTGTTGAATTCATTCATGATGCTACTGAAAATTATTATGAGGGAGGAACATATGCTTGTAGGAATTGCAATAATATCAAGTTTCCTCTCTATGTGCCTCAAGTTTTGAAGCTATGCTTGTTTTACCTTCCTATGCTAGTTGTTTATCGTTCCCATAGGTTGTTTGCTCAAAAGTCCCTATGCATAGGAAGTGGGTTAGACTTAAAAGTGCTAGTCACATGCTTCATGATGCTCCCGTTATGTTTCAATTCTTATCTTTTATGTGAGCATCATTGTCATCATCATGCCTAGCTAGAAAGGCATAAAAGAAAAGCGCTTGTTGGGAGACAACCAAATACTTATCCTTACTGTTTTTGTGTGTTCACATGATTATGCTACTGTAGTAATCATGTTTTATAGCTTTTGTTTCAATAAAGTGCCAAGTAAGACCTTTAGGATGGCTTACGGTGATAGTTGTGTTGATCCTGCTGAAAATCAGAAACTTTTGCACCCAGTAAATTAGTTTTGTTATTTCACAGAAACGTGCTTATGATCTAATTCTTTTTTCTCTGGATTGGTACACAAATTTCTTAGGACTTCCTAATTTGGTAGGATTTTTGGAGTTCCAGAAGTATACGTTTGTTACAGATTACTACAAACTGTTCTGTTTTTGACAGATTCTGTTTTCTATGTGTTGTTTGCTTATGTTGATGAATCTACGAGTAGTATCAGAGGGTATGAACCATAGATAAGTTGGAGTACAGTAGATATTACACCAATATGAATTTAGAATGAGTTAATTACAGTACCAATGTGGTGGTTTTGTTTTCTTTCACTAACGGAGCTTATAAGATTTCCTGTTGAGTTTTGTGTTGTGAAGTTTTCAAGTTTTGGGTAAAGATTCGATGGACTATGGAATAAGGAGTGGTAAGAGCCTAAGCTTGGGGATGCCCGAGGCACCCCAAGGTAATATTGAAGGACAACCAAGAGCCTAAGCTTGGGGATGCCCCGGAAGGCATCCCCTCTTTCGTTTTCGTTCATTGCTTTTGATAAAAAGAGAAACCATGATATGAGAGGAATTAAGGAGACACAAAACTCAAGCTTGGGGATGCTTGTCGGTGTCAAAACTGGCGGATCTCTGGTAGGGGGTCCCTAACTATGCGTCTAGGCGGATGGTAACAGGAGACAAGGCACACGATGTTTTTACCCAGGTTCGGGCCCTCTCGATGGAGGTAAAACCCTACTCCTGCTTGATTGATATTGATGATATGGGTAGTACAAGAGTAGATCTACCACGAGATCAAGGAGGCTAAACCCTAGAAGCTAGCCTATGGTATGATTGTTGTTCATCCTACGGACTAAAAACCCTCCGTTTTATATAGACACCGGAGAGGGCTAGGGTTACACAAAGTCGGTTACAATGGTAGGAGATCCACATATCCGTATTGCCAAGCTTGCCTTCCACGCCAAGGAAAGTCCCATCCGGACACGGGACGAAGTCTTCAATCTTGTATCTTCATAGTCTTGGAGTCCGGCCAATGATGATAGTTCGGCTATCCGGACACCCCCTAGTCCAGGACTCCCTCAGTAGCCCCTGAACCAGGCTTCAATGACGACGAGTCCGACGCGCATATTGTCTTCGGCATTGCAAGGCGGGTTCCTCCTCCGAATAATTCATAGAAGATTGTGAACACCAGGATAGTGTCCGGCTCTGCAAAATAAATACCACATTCCACCGCAGAGAGAATAATATTCACAGAAGTTTGATCTACTGACGTATTTCATGATATGACGTCACACCATGGCCAAGCCTTTACTCGAATTGTTTTTATTGTTCCACTTCAGCGCGTTTAGCAAAGCGGTTTCCTTGGCACGTCTTATCAAAGCAGAGATCGTGTCCCCTTATTCCGGGATTCTCATCAATATGGACGTGGGTAACCCAACCGCGCCATTGATTGCGGCGCTTGGTAGATTAGCGAGTTTTATCGGGCTGGTGGGGATGCATAGTTTCGTCCGCCCATATATAAGGGGATAAGGATCCACCTCTTTACCTACACCTTCTTCCTCCTTTGCTTATCCATATCCGCGCACTCAAGCTCCAGCGCCCAAGTCCGCACATCTCACCTCAACCTTCTCCAACCATGTCCGGAGCGGGAGGCAAGTGGATGGCCTCCTCCGTCACGGAGGGGCACATCAAGAAGCTGCGCAAGGCCGGATATTTGTCCAGCGATATCACGCACCGGCTCCCCGACGAGGGGCAGCTCATCCACACCCCCGGGCCCCATGAGAGGGTGGTATTCCTTCCCCATTTCCTCCGCGGACTGGGCTTCCCACTCCACCCCTTTGTCCGGGGGCTCATGTTCTACTATGGCCTGGACTTCCATGATCTGGCCCCAAATTTTATCCTCAACATCTCGGCGTTTATCGTCGTGTGCGAGGCCTTCCTCTGCATCCAGCCCCACTTCAGCTTATGGCTAAAGACTTTTAATGTCAAGCCGAAGGTAGTGGGGGGCAGCCAAGCGGAATGCGGAGGCGCCATGGTGGGCAAGATGCCCAACGTCACCTGGCTCGAGGGCTCCTTCGTGGGAACCATCAAAGGGTGGCAATCGGGATGGTTCTACATCACCGAGCCGCGTGACCCCGAATGGGCAGCGGCCCCCATTCAGATCTGGCATCCCCACGCGGCTCACCTCCTGGAAAGAGAAGGGTCTGTTGTGGGGCGATTCGGAAGAGCTGACCGGACTCCAATCCTGTCTCCAAACCCTGGTGAACAAGAAGCTCAAGCTTGTCAACGTAATCCAGGTCATGCTCATCCGCCGGATTCTCCCCTGCCAGCAGCGGGACTTCAACTTGTGGGAGTTCGATCCGGCACAGCACCAGACTTTGAGCGGGCTCTTTGACACTACGTACGAAGAGGCCTGGAGGGTGCTGTTCAAGGGCGCCGAGGCTCCCGCATCCGCTACCGAAGATCGCGGATTCAGCTCGCAGCGTCCGGCTGGCAAGGTAAGCTATATTATCCTTTATGGGATACTTGCTTTTCATAGTTTGACTCTATGTGGGATCTAAACTCCTCATACCTTTAACAGGCTTGGCAGAAGACGTCCGGACAGGTTAACTATCCGGCTCCCCTTCCAGAAGACCCAGCGGATGCCCGTTTGATAGGGCCGCTGGTCCCGGCGCCTTACGTGGTGCCGGAGAAGAAGGCAAAGAAGAAGGCCACGGGAACCCGGAGGAGTTCCCGGTGCCAGGTGTTATCGGATTCATCATCCGATGACTCCGAGGCGGACTCCTCCCACGAAGACGAGGAGGAGAAGAAAGAAGCCTCTCCCCCAGTGGGGGGAGAGAAGAAGAGGAAGGCTTCCCCAATGGGGGAGGCCGAAGGGTCCAAGAAAGGGAGGACGCTTCCCCCGGACTGTTCCACCAACGCCGACGATAGCGACGAGGAGTGGCCCTCGAGGGCCAAGCCCCTGGCAAGATCGTAAGTGTCCGGACTCCTGAATAACTCATAATTTTTTTTGTCGCATAGTGTCTTCTAACGCCGCATACAACCCTGTAGTCCGCCCAAGGACGATCTTCCCGCTTCATCGAGCGGGTCCTTCGGTTCGTCGGATGTGAATAGCGCTTCACTTCCGACCGCCTCCTCCCCCCGTGACGCCAACGACGCCAAGGTGGGATCCCAGAAGGGGACCCACCAGGAGGAGGAGGCTCCGGAGGTGCCGCAGGGCGACCTCCCGGACTTTGGACCAGACTCCGCACCGGAACCTTTGGTGGTTCCGGAGTCCGGCGGGCGGCCCCTTCGTAAGAAGGGCAAGACTGTGACGCCAGCGGCCTCCGTCCAACCAGAGGCGCCGGATAACTTGCTGGAGGCGCTCAACAGCGCTTCCATCGACGAGGAACACCGCACTGTCATGAGTGCGGTGATTCAGAAGGTTCAGCTCGCCAAAAGCGGGCTGACCGAAGCCTGCAGCAGCCTTCTAACACGCTTTGAGGTAAGAATTTTTAAGATATGTAAAATAGTACCGCATAGACAGTAGCCCCTGATGCTCGGTTCGGTGTACGGAAAGAAAAGCCGGACTGAGGATCTAAAAAGATATATGCAGGAGTCTAACAAAAATATGTCAATGTGGGAATGCAGGCTGCGCTGCTGACCTCTGCCGCACTGACTGCGGAGGTCAATTCTGTGAAGCAGAGCCTCGAGCGGTCCGAGATCGAGCTCGGCTGTGCCAAGAAGCAGCTCGAGGACAAGGAAGGTGAGTAACACCTTATTAAAGTTGTACCTTATAGAAAAGGATTTGGTTGCAAGAAAAACTGATAAGAATAACGTGGGTACTCCAGGGGCTACGAACGAGGTAGCGACCCTGAAGGAGGCAGTGTCCGCGGCGGAACGCAATGCGGCCGCGGAACACGCCGAGCGAGAGAAGCAGGAGGCGCTGGTGGCGGAGGTGCGGCAAGAGCTCCAGGCTCTCGTGGAAAAACACGAGAGTTTGGAGCGTGACTCGAAGACTCGAGAGTCCGAGCTTGCGTCGGCTCTTGAGAGTTCCAAAGCCGCTAAGGCCGAAGCCCAAAAGGCCCTCCAAGAGATCAAGGCATTAAAGAAGATAGCGGCGGGTAAGGAATTCTTCATGCAAAGCAAGCATGTAAAAGTGAATTACCTGTTACTTACCCAAATTCGGAGCTCTCCAGGAGCGTTCGCAGATCTGCCCTGTAGCTTGTCCGATGCTGCCGCTTTCTACAGAGCCGAGGAGGGGAGCTCGACGGAGAAGGTGTTCTCGTCTCAGTATGCTGAGGCCGGACATCCGGTGCCCCTGAGCGACTAGCTGAAGCAGCTGGTCGAGCTCCACAAGGTGGCCGAATAGGCCATGAAGGACCTCATAGTTCGGCTGTGGCCCAAAGAGGCCATGCCTGGGAGCTACTTCGGCCTGGTGCGGCGGCTGGTGGATGCTTGTCCATGGGTTGAAGTCATCAAGCACTCCGCCTGCATTGAAGGTGCCCGTCGGGCCCTTGCCCGTGCTAAGGTGCATTGGGGCAAGATGGACGCCGAGAAGCTTGTGACGGACGCGCCACCGCCGGGCAAGGAGTATCGCATGCCCGAGATGTATTATAAGGGTGTCCTGAAGGGTGCCCGCATTATTGCGGGTGAATGCTCCAAAGATGTAATTTTTGAGTAGACTCGCATTTTGTTATCATGTGCTCTGAAAACTTTGTTCATATGCGCTAAGCAACGCTTGTTAATTTAAAATATTACCTTCTGTGCGGCCGTTTATTAAATCTGAGAGATGGCAAGTCGTTGGCTTCAGCCCCCATGCCACGAGTGTTGGGGTGTTCGGGATAAACTTGAGCGCTCTTGTTCCCATTTTTGGGTCCTTCTAGGGAGGCGCTCAACACAGCGAACGAGGCAACCGGACTTATAATGCTTGAACACTCTCACTTAGCCATAGAATTCTATAATTTTAAATTTCGGCGAAGCCCCTAGTGTTCGGAAGTCCGAATTCGGGGCGCTATCCACGCCTGGGCCGGACAAAGCCGGTTCTTCTCTCTAAGCGGCATAAGTCTTTAGGGACTCGAAAAAAACCTCTCGAACAGCGACCGGCTCTCGCCTTATGATGACAGTCAGTTTTAGCTTTCTCCACCGAGGTGCTCACCCAGCTCAACTGGGGCACAATCGCAGTGGTTCTTCCAGCGCTACCTTAGCCCATATAACGGAACGTAAGGTACCAAAACATGGGAGCCGGGCAAACCCAACTATTGACCCAAGACATGATTCGGAGCCGATGCATATAATGCTATAAATTCGGGGTGCCACACTTGTGAAAGTGTTCGGACTTATCACACCATAATATGGGGAACTTAAGCCCCTGGTGTAGTTAGCCGTACCAAAGTGTACGGATGCAACATGTCATAGGTGAACATATGTGTAAAAAAGGAATGCAATGGTAGGCAAAAAGCGATGCATTGTTTATTCAAAAAATACTGCCATGAATGCAGAACGATACAAATAGTGCAATAAGCAAGGGGTGGGACTATTTCACATGTCCCCCTTCAGGGGTAGGCTGCGGAATGGTGTATAAAACAGGTATAATGCTCGTAATGGAGACCACCTGGATACTCGTCGTAGCTTTTCTGCTTCCCTGGCTGTTGTATCGTGAGTTCGGCGGGTCTACTGCCGGACAGGGCTTCTGGTAAACGGAGTCTTGAGGATAAGAGAGAAAAAAAGAAGAGAAAAGAAAATGATGACCCATTTGGGAGCCCCCGGTGTGGTTGAGCCGCACTCTGGGCCTGCTGTGGTCGTGCCCCTCCCCCTTTGCCCATGGTATTTCCAGAGCGTAGTGATGTACGCGGAGTACTGGTTTTGCAATTTTGCAAGGGCTGGGGTTGGGGCTGCATTGCTACGCGTGCTCGGAACGTGCCAGGTGGTCTTGTTGTAGGTTACTCCGGGCGCGCTTGATGGTGTCCGGTCGCTTAGCGTCCAGACTCGAGAATTGCCTTAAGAGGCTGCTCTGCACTTCTGCCGCGAGAGCCGCTGTATGCTCCTCCATTTGGAGAGAGCGTTCAGTGTTTTCGTTGACCATGATGACTCCTCGAGGGCCTGGCATCTTGAGCTTGAGGTATGTGTAGTGCGGCACCGCATTGAACTTTGCAAACGCGGTTCGTCCGAGCAGTGCATGATAGCCGCTATGGAACGGGACTATGTCGAAGATTAACTCCTCACTTCGGAAGTTATCCAGGGATCCGAAGACCACTTCAAGTGTAACTGAGCCTGTGCAATTGGCCTCTACACCTGGTATGATGCCTTTGAAGGTCGTCTTTGTGGGTTTAATCCTTGAGGGATCTATGCCCATCTTGCGCACTGTATCCTGATAAAGCAGGTTCAGGCTTCTCCCGCCGTCCATCAGGACTCTAGTGAGGTGAAACCCATCAACGATTGGGTCTAAAACCAATGCGGCGAATCCGCCATGGCGGATGTTGGTGGGATGGTCCCTTCGATCAAAAGTGATCGGGCAGGAGGACCACGGATTGAACTTTGGGGCGACTGGCTCCATCGCGTATACGTCCCTGAGTGCATGCTTCCGCTCCCTTTTGGGTATGTGGGTTGCGTATATCATGTTCATCATCCGTACTTGTGGGGGGAAACCCTTCTGTCCTCTATTATTTGGCAGCCGGGTCTCTTCCTCGTCATCGCTATGCAGCCCCTTGTCATTGTTTTCGGCAATTAACTTGCCTGCCTGCTTGAATACCCAACAATCCCTGTTGGTGCGATTAGCTAGCTTTTCGAGGGTGCCGTGTATTTGGCACGAGCGATCGAGTATCCGGTCCAAATTGGACGGGCCCGGAGTAGTTCTTTTGAATGGCTTTTTCCGCTGACCGGGTTTAGAGCCTCTGAATCCGGTGTTGACTGCCGTATCTTCAGTATTATCGTTGTTAATGCGGCGTTTGTGCTTATTGCGACGCGACCTGCCATTGTTGTCCTTGGTATCCGGACTACTAGAATTTTTGGTGAGGTTGTTACTGCGGGCTGGCCAGCTGTCCTCTCCCGCACAGAAGCGGGTCATGAGTGATGTGAGGGCTGCCATGGATTTCGGCTTTTCCTGTCCTAGGTGACGGGCAAGCCACTCGTCGCGGATGTTATGTTTATAGGCTCCAAGGGCCTCTGCATCCGGACAGTCGATGATTTTATTTTTCTTGGTTAAGAATCGAGTCCAGAATTGTCTGGCCGACTCGTCTGGCTGCTGAATTATGTGGCTTAGGTCATCAGCGTCTAGTGGTCGCACATATGTGCCCTGGAAGTTATCAAGGAATGCGGCTTCCAGGTCCTCCCAACACCCAATTGATTCTGCTGGCAAGCTGTTAAGCCAATGCCAAGCTGGGCCTTTAAGCTTGAGTGGGAGGTATTTGATGGCGTGAAGATCATCCCTGCGGGCCATGTGGATATGAAGGAGATAGTCTTCGATCCAAACCGCAGGGTCTGTTGTGCCATCGTAGGATTCAATGTTCACGGGTTTGAACCCTTCGGGGATTTGATGATCCATTACTTCATCTGTGAAGCATAGTGGGTGTGCGGCGCCTCTGTATTGGGCTATATCACGGCGTAGCTCAAGCGAGCTTTGTCTACTGTGTTCGGCCCGGCCGGAATTGCTGTATCCGGCGCGACGGTTGTCGTCGCATATCGTGGGGCGCCCATGCGATCCATAGATCGATCTTGATTGTCTTGCCTTATCCTCCAATATGTCTCGCAAGTCTGGCGCATTCCCCCATGGCTTTGTACTTTTCGAGCGATGCCGGGGTACGACTTTAGTGGAGGGCCTAGAGGCCTCTCTGTCGCGGCCACGAGGTGGCCGGTCGGCCGTATTGTGCGCTGGTGATGTAGGTTTATATGCTTCCTCCTCTAATCAGGGCAGCAGCTTGCGTTTGGGGTAGCTTTTGGAGGGGCGTTCGAGTTCGTACTCTTCTGACGCAAGGACTTCGGTCCATCTGTCGGCTAGCAAATCTTGATCAGCTCTAAGCTGTTGCTGTTTTTTCTTGAGGCTGCTTGCCATGGCCATGAGCCTGCGTTTAAAACGCTCTTGTTCGATGGGATCCTCAGGCACGACGAATTCGTCGTCGTCGAGGCTTGCCTCGTCTCCGGAGGGAGGCATATAATTGTCGTCCTCTACCTCTTTGTCCGCCGCTCTCTCATGAGGGATGGCTTCTCCATCCTCCTGTGCTGAATCTTGTTGGAGGGGGTTGTCTTCGGCACTGTCCGAGGTGTTATTGTCTCCGGTGCCGGAATCTCCATTCTTGCTGTGGCGGGATTTAGAGCAGCACCGCTGACGCTGGCGCTTAGGCTGTTTCTTGGAGGGGTCTTCCTTCGCTGTTCCATCACCATTCCCATCCTTCCGGATGTCCACCATGTATATGTCGTATGACGAGGTGGCTTTCCAGTGCCCTGTAGGCGCTGGTTCTTAGTCATCTCCGGCATCGTCGTCCATACCGTCGATGTCTTCGGAGTCGAAGTCTAGCATGTCGGTTAGGTCGTCGACAGTGGCTACAAAGTGGGTGGTGGGTGGGCTTTGAATTTCTTCGTCGTCCGCATCCCAACCGTCCTGACCATGATCCGGCCAGGGCTCTCCTGATAAAGAGAGATACTTTAGCGAATTCAGGATGTCGCCAAAAGGCGAGTGCTGAAAGATGTCCGCAGCGGTGAACTCCATGATCGGCGCCCAATCAGTTTCGGTTGGTAGGGGCGCGGGAGGTTCGGAGTCCGGCGAGGAGTCCGGCACCTCGGAGTCACGAGCTTCGCAAGGGACAGGGTCGGTATTCGGCTCCATCGCCGTAGAGGTAGCAGCCCCCGAGGCGGTGTCTAGCCACCCATCCTCGATCGGCGCAGTCGGCTCCGAGTTAAGGGTCGGAGCGGACCCTCGTGCGGCCTCCAGGGCACTGTCCGGCAGCAGAGCTAAATCATGCCCATCATGACAGTGCGGCGCGCTCGGCTATGGCTCGAATCCGTCGAAGATCAAGTCTCCGCGGATGTCGGCCATATAATTCAAACTTCCAAATCTGACCTGATGGCCAGGGGCGTAGCTTTCGATCTGCTCCAGATGGCCAAGCGAATTGGCCCGCAGTGCAAAGCCGCCGAATACGAAGATCTGTCCGGGGAGAAAAGTCTCCCCCTGGACTGTGTCATTGTTGATGATCGAAGAAGCCATCGGGCCTATGAGCGACGACACAAAGGAACTCTCAATGAAAGCACCAATGTCGGTGTCAAAACCGGCGGATCTCGGGTAGGGGTCCCAAACTGTGCGTATAGGCGGATGGTAACAGGAGACAAGGGACACGATGTTTTTACCCAGGTTCGGGCCCTCCCGATGGAGGTAAAACCCTACTCCTGCTTGATTGATATTGATGATATGGGTAGTACAAGAGTAGATCTACCACGAGATCAAGGAGGCTAAACCCTAGAAGCTAGCCTATGGTATGATTGTTGTTTGTCCTATGGACTAAAAACCCTTCGGTTTATATAGACACCGAAGAGGGCTAGGGTTACACAGAGTTGGTTACAATGGTAGGAGATCCACATATCCGTATTGCCAAGATTGCCTTCCACGCCAAGGAAAGTCCCATCCGGACACGGGACGAAGTCTTCAATCTTGTATCTTCATAGTCTTGGAGTCCGGCCAATGATGATAGTTCGGCTATCTGGACACCCCCTAGTCCAGGACTCCCTCAATGCCCAAGGCACCCCAAGATAATATTTCAAGAAGTCTCAAGCATCTAAGCTTGGGGATGCCCCGGTAGGCATCCCACCTTTGTTCTTCAACAACTATCGGTTAGTATCGGTTGAGCCTAAGTTTTTGCTTCTTCACATGAGTTGTGCTATCCTTGCAATGTAGTTTTCTTTAGCTTTGTTTGCTGTTTGAATAAAGTATCAAGATCTGAAATTATTAAATGAGAGAGAGCCTTTGCATAGTTGCATAATTATTTAGCTACTTATTGACCTTCACTTATATCTTTCGGAGTAGTTTGTCATTTGCTCTAGTGCATCACTTATACCTTTTAGAGCATGGTGGTAGTTTTATTTTGAAGAAATAGATGAACTCTCATACTTCACTTAGATTATTTCGAGAGTCGTTAATAGCATGGTAATTTGCTTAATATTAATATACTTGGTATTCAAGATATGTGAAACTTTCTTATGAGTGCATTGAATACTAAGATAAGTTTGATGGTTGATAATTGTTTTGAGATATGGAGGTGATAATATCAAAGTCGTGCTAGTTGAGTAATTATGAATTTGAGAAATGCTTGTGTTGAAGTTTGCAAGTCCCGTAGAATGCACGTATGGTTAAAGTTGTGTAACAAATTTGAAACATGAAGTGTACCTGGCTTGTGCATCCTTATAAGTGGCGGTCGGGGACGAGTGATGGTCTTTTCCTACCAATCTATCCCCCTAGGAGCATGCGCGTAGTACTTGATTTTTGATGACTTCTAAATTTTTGCAATAAGTATATGAGTTCTTTTGACTAATGTTGAGTCCATGGATTAGACGCACTCTCACCTTTCCGCCTTTTGCTAGCCTCTTCGGTACCGTGCATTGCCCTTTTTCACCTTGAGAGTTGGTGCAAACTTCGCCGGTGCATACAAACCCCGTGATACGATACGCTCTATCACACATAAATCTCCTTATATCTTCCTCAAAACAGCCACCATACCTACCTATCATGGCATTTCCATAGCCATTCCGAGATATATTGCCATGCAACTTCCATCATCATCATCATGACATATATTACTTTTGTCATATTGCCATTGCATGATCATGTAGTTGACATCGTATTTGTGGCAAAGCCACCATGCATTATTTTTTATACATGTCACTCTTGATTCATTGCACCATCCCGGTACACCACCGGAGGCATTCATATAGAGTCATATCTTGTTCTAAGTTTTGAGTTGTAATCCTTATGTTGTAGCCAATAGAAGTGTGATGATCATCATTATTAGAGCATTGCCCAAAAAAAAGAGAGAGGCCAAAAAAAGAAAGGCCCAAAAAAAGAGAAAATAAAAAAAGGTGGCAATGCTACTATCTCTTTTTCCACACTTGTGCTTCAAAGTAGCACCTTGTTCTTCATGTAGTGAGTCACATATATTGTGCTTCAAAGTAGCACCTTGTTCTTCATGTAGTGAGTCTCATAAGTTGTCTTTTTATACTAGTGGGAATTTTTCATTATAGAACTTGGCTGGTTTATTCCTACGATGGGCTTCCTCAAATGCCCTAGGTCTTCATGAGCAAGCAAGTTGGATGCACACCCACTAGTTTTCTTTTGTTGAGCATTCATAGCTCTAGTGCATCCGTTGCATGGCAATCCCTACTCCTCATGTTGACATCAATTAATGGGCATCTCCATAGCCCATTGATTATCCTCGTTAATGTGAGACTTTCTGCTTTTTTGTCTTCTCCACACAATCCCCATCATCTTATTCTATTCCACCCATAGTGCTATATCCATGGCTCACGCTCATGTATTGCGTGAAGGTTGAAAAAGTTTGAGATTATTTAAGTATGAAACAATTGCTTGGCTTGTCATCGGGGGTATAGAAGTTGGGAACATCTTTGTGTGAAGAAAATGAAGCATAGCCTAACTATATGATTTTGTACGGATGAACTTTCTTTTGCCATGTTATTTTGAGAAGACATGATTACTTTGATTAGTATGCTTGAAGTGTTACTATTTATTCTATCAATATGAACTTTTGTCTTGAATCTTTCGGATCTGAATATTCATATCACAAGTAATAAGAATTACATTGAAATTATGCCAACTAGCATTCCACATCAAAAAATTCTTTTTTTATCATTTACCTACTCGAGGACGAGCAGGAATTAAGCTTGGGGATGCTTGATATGTCTCCAACGTATCTATAATTTTTGATTGCTCCATGCTAATTTATCTACTGTTTTAGGCAACATTGGGCTTTATTATCCACTTTTATATTGTTTTTGGGACTAACCTATTAACCGGAGGCCCAACCGAGATTTGCTGTTTTATGCCTATTTCAGTGTTTCGAGGAAAAGGAATATCAGACGGAGTCAAAACGGAACGAAATAAACTGGAGAAGTTATTTTTGGAAGGAAAGCCACCCGATGGACTTGAAGTGCACATCAGGGAAGAAGGGAGGTGCTCACGATGGTGGGGGGCGCGCCCCCTGCCTCGTGCCCCCCTTCGGTCCACCGACGTACCCCTTGCACCCATATATACCTACGTACTCTTAAACTTCCAGAACAGAAGATAGATCGGGAGTTCCGCCGCCGCAAGCGTCTTTAGCCACCAAAAACCTCTCAGGAGCCCGTTCCGGCGCCCTGCCGGCGGGGGATCCCATCACCGCTGGCCATCTTCTTCATCCCGGCGCTATCCATGACGAGGAGGGAGTAGTTCACCCTCGGGGACGAGCGATGGTCTTTTCCTACGAATCTATCCCCCTAGGAGCATGCGCGTAGTACTTGATTTTTGATGACTTCTAAATTTTTGCAATAAGTATATGAGTTCTTTTGACTAATGTTGAGTCCATGGATTATACGCACTTTTACCTTTCCGCCTTTGCTAGCCTCTTCGGTACCATGCATTGCCCTTTCTCACGTTGAGAGTTGGTGCAAACTTCGCCGGTGCATCCAAACCCCGTGATACAATACGCTCTGTCACACATAAACCTCCTTATATCTTCCTCAAAACAGCCACCATACCTACCTATCATGGCATTTCCATAGCCATATCGAGATACATTGCCATGAAACTTCCATCATCATCATCATGACATACATTACTTTTGTCATATTGCCATTGCATGATCATGTAGTTGACATCGTATTTGTGGCAAAGCCACCATGCATTATTTTTCATAAATGTCACTCTTGATTCATTGCACCATCTCGGTACACCGCCGGAGGCATTCATATAGAGTCATATCTTGTTCTAAGTTTCGAGTTGTAATCCTTATGTTGTAATCAATAGAAGTGTGATGATCATCATTATTAGAGCATTGCCCAAATAAAAAAAGAGAAAGGCCAAAAAAAGAAAGGCCCAAAAAAAGAAAATAAATAAAAAGGGCAATGCTAGTATCTCTTTTTCCACACTTGTGCTTCAAAGTAGCACCTTGTTCTTCATGTAGTGAGTCTCATAAGTTGTCTTTTTATACTAGTGGGAATTTTTCATTATAGAACTTGGCTTGTATATTCCTACGATGGGCTTCCTCAAATGCCCTAGGTCTTCATGAGCAAGCGAGTTGGATGCACACCCACTAATTTTCTTCTTTTGAGCATACATAGCTCTAGTGCATCCGTTGCATGGCAATCCCTACTCCTCATGTTGACATCAATTGATGGGCATCTCTATAGCCCGTTGATTATCCTCGTCAATGTGAGACTTTCTCCTTTTTTGTCTTCTCCACACAATCCCCATCATCATATTCTATTCCACCCATAGTGCTATATCCATGGCTCACGCTCATGTATTGCGTGAAGGTTGAAAAAGTTTGAGATTATTTAAGTACGAAACAATTGCTTGGCTTGTCATCTGGGGTATAGAAGTTGGGAACATCTTTGTGTGACGAAAATGAAGCATAGCCTAACTATATCATTTTGTAGGGATGAACTTTCTTTCGCCATGTTATTTTGAGAAGACATGATTACTTTGATTAGTATGCTTGAAGTGTTGCTATTTCTTTTATCAATATGAACTTTTGTCTTGAATCTTTCGGATCTGAATATTCATATCACAAGTAAGAGGATTTACATTGAAATTATGCCAACTAGCATTCCACATCAAAACTTATCTTTTTTATTATTTACCTACTCGAGTACGAGCAGGAATTAAGCTTGGGGATGCTTGATACGTCTCCAACGTATCTATAATTTTTGATTGCTCCATGCTATATTATCTACTGTTTTGGGAAATATTGGGCTTTATTATCCACTTTTATATTATTTTTGGGACTAACCTATTAACCGGAGGCCCAGCCCAGATTTGCTGTTTTATGCCTATTTCAGTGTTTCGAGGAAAAGGAATATCAGACAGAGTCAAAACGGAATGAAATCAACTGGAGAAGTTATTTTTGGAAGGAAACCCACCTGATGGACTTGGACTGCACGTCAGAAGATACAGGAGGTGCTCACGAGGGTGGGGGCGTGCCCACCCCCCTAGGGCGCGCCCCCTGCCTCGTGGGGCCCCCATAGCTCCACCGACGTACAACCTGCACCTATATATACCTACCTACCCTAAAACTTCCAGAACAGAAGATAGATCTGGAGTTCCGCTGCTGCAAGCCTCTGTTGCCACCAAAAATCTCTCGGGATCCCTTTCCGGTGCCCTGCCGGAGGGGGAACCCATCACCGGTGGCCATCTTCATCATCCCGGTGCTATCCATGACGAGGAGGGAGTAGTTTACCCTCGGGGCTGAGGGTATGTACTAGTAGCTATGTGTTTGATCTCTCTGTCTCTCGTGTTCTCTCTCGTGTTCCCTCTATGGCACGATCTTGATATACCCCGGGCTTTGCTATTGTAGTTAGATCTTATGATGTTTCTCCCCCTCTACTCTCTTGTGATGAATTGAGGTTCCCCTTTGAAGTTATCTTTTCGGATTGAGTCTTTTATGAGAACACTTGATGTATGTCTTGCCGTGATTATCTTTGGTGACAATGGGATATCATGTGCCACTTGATGTATGTTTTGGTGATCAACTTGCGGGTTTCGTGACATTGGGAACCTATGCATAGGGGTTGGCACACGTTCTTGACTCTCCGATAGAAACTTTGGGGCACTCTTTGAAGTACTTTGTGTTGGTTGGATGAATCTGAGATTGTGTGATGCATATCATATAATCATGCTCACGAATACTTGAGGTGACAATGGAGTATCTAGGTGACATTAGGGTTTTGGTTGATTTCTGTCTTAAGGTGTTATTCTAGTACGAACTCTTTTATAGATTGATCCGAAAGAATAGCTTTGAGGTGGTTTCGTACCCTACCATAATCTCGACGTTTGTTCTCCGCTATTAGTGGCTTCAGAGTGACTCTTTGTTGCATGTTGAGGGCTTGTTATATGATCTATCTATGTTATTATTGTTGAGAGAACTTGCACTAGTGAAAGTATAAACCCTAGGCCTTGTTTCCTATCATTGCAATACCATTTACGTTCACTTTTATCATTAATTACCTTGCTGTTTTTATTATTTCAGATTACAAATACCTATATCTACCATCCATATTGCACTTGTATCACCATCTCTTCACCAAACTAGTGCACCTATACAATTTACCATTGTATTGGGTGTGTTGGGGACACAAGAGACTCTTTGTTATTTGGTTGTAGGGTTGCTTGAGAGAGACCATCTTCATCCTACGCCTCCTATGGATTGATAAACCTTAGGTCATCCACTGGAGGGAAATTTCCTACTGTCCTACAAACCTGTGCACTTGCAGGCCCAACAACGTCTACAAGAAGAAGGTTGTGTAGTAGATATCACCCTCCTCCACTCCTTTATATACGGGGGAGGGGGGCACCCCATAGAGACAACAATCGATCATTGATCTCATAGCCGTGTGTGGTGCCCCCCTCTACTATAGTCCTCCTCGATAATATCATAGCGGTGCTTAGCCGAAGCCCTGGGACGGTCGAACATCATCATCGTCACCACGTCGTCGCGCACACGGAACTCTCGCTTGACACTCGGCTGGATCGGAGTTCGAGAGACCTTATCGAGCTGAACGTGTGCAAGGACTCGGAGGTGCTGTACTTTCGGTGCTTGATCGGTCAGGCCGTGAAGACGTACGACTACATCAACCGCGTTGTGCTAACGCTTCCGCTTTCGGTCTATGAGGGTACGTGGACAACACTCTCCCCTCTCGTTGCTATGCATCACCATGATCTTGCGTGTGCGTAGAATTTTTTTTGAAATTACTACGTTCCCCAACAGCTAGGGCCTAGGAGCTTGTGGCGGAGGCAACCAGGCAGGCGGAGGAGAAGCTGAGGAGATGGAGGAGAGGACAACTAATCTGTTGGAGGCAGAGAGGAACCGAAATGACGCGGGTCACCGGGCCCTATACGAGATCCTCGTGGTTAGTTTCTCCCGCATACTAGCCAAATCATGCATGTAATGTTCGTTTCATTACTAACTAAGATGACTGACTCGTGAAAACAAAATGTGCAGTCTGTGTGCGAGAAAACTGGCCAGACCCCTCCGCCGATGCCCCAGATTGCTATAGAGGACACAGTGAGTTTCATTTGAATGGTCATTAGTTACTAGTATTCACATTTCAGTTGCATCATGCTATGTGAACATTGCAAATGATCTTTCATGCAGCACGCCTCCCACAAAGGATCGACCGATCCTTCTCCGCTTCGCGGTGGCGCAACCCCGACCTGTCCTTCACCTCACGGATTATGGTAAGTTTTCCCAAGTGTTTTGCTTAACAAATGCTTTGTTAGCTAGAAAATGGCTTAACAACCTAGGATAGCTCAATAATGATCTATAGCTAGCTTAGCTAGTTCATTTATGACATAATTAGCTTACTTAGGTAAAAAATGGCATAACAACCTAGGATAGCTCAATAATTATATATAATTAGCTTAACTACTTCATTTATGACATAATTAGCGCACTTAGGTAAAAATGGCATAATAACCTTGGTTTAGCTCCAAACTATCATATAATTAGTTTATTTTCCTCCAAAATGACAAAGTAACCTTACCTAGCTCAAAAATGACCGATTTTAACTAGGATACCTCTAAAATGACCTACACTTACCATTTTGTCCTACAAAATGAATAAATATGCTTAGTTAGCTCAAAAATGGCATAACTACATAGGTTAGCTCCAAAATGACCTATTTACCTAGCTTTGCTCTAAAATGACCTACACACTTAGCATTTTTTACCTACCTTAGCTAAAAAATGGCATTTTTCTAGCTAGTCTTCTTCTTCTTCTAACTGTCATCTTTCCTAATTTGCAGATTTGCTTGAGATGAGGAAGCTAGCATTGATGGAAACTTGTTGCAAACTTTTACATGTGCTTGTGCTTCCTTTTTATTTATGGAAACTTGTTGCAAACTTGTAGGATATGTTGTTGGAAACTTGTTGGATATGTTGTTGCAAACTTGTATGGAAATGTTATTGGAAACTTGTATATATATGTTCATGTTGTTGGAAACTTATTGTTGGTATGATTTTTGAAATTATTTTGAAATGTGTGTGTGTGTGCGTGTGTGTGTGTGAAATGCTGTCACATTGATTGAATTTAAAAAAACTGGAAAAACAGGGCCTATATAGACACTTTGCCATCCGCTGGCTGATGGCAAAGGTCTTTGCCGTCCGCTAGCAGATGGCAAAGCTGACACATGGCAGCTACCTGTGCAACCTGGGTGTAGGGGGGCTGGCCTATTTGGCAGATTTGCCATCAGCCAATAGACGACAAAGGCCTTTGCATCGTTGTCGTTCATTGGCTGACCGCAAAGCACGCCGTTAACCACTTAATGGACCTAAACTGACACGTGTGCCATCCAGGCTCTTTGCCGCCTGTCAGCAAACGACAAAGAACTTTGCAGCTTTGCCATGAGCCATCAGACGACAAAGATCCCTTTGTTGTAGCCTATTCAGCTGGACCTGTTGCCGTCTGCTGGCTGATGGCAAAGGACTTTGCCGTCAGCCATCCATGCCTTTGCCGTCAGCCATGGCTGATGGCAAAGTGCCTGATTCCTGTAGTGATACAATGGTCTCTTGGAGATCCATATGATGTAACTTTTTTTGCGGTGTGTCTGTTGGGATCCGATGAACTTTGAGTTTATGATTATATCTATCTTTTTATATCCATGAAAGTTATTTGAGTTTCTTTCATCTCTTATATGCATGATTGCTTATAGCCTCATATTTCTTCTCCGGTATTTGGGTTTTGTTTGGCCAACTTGATCTATTTATCTTGCAATGGGAAGAGGTGCTTTGTAGTGGATTCGATCTTACGGTGGTTGATCCCAGTGACAGAAGGGGAACCGACACGTATGTATTGTTGCTACTAAGGATAAAGCGATGGGGTCTATCTCTACATAGATAGATCTTGTCTACATCAAGTCATCGTTCTTATTGCATTACTCTATTTTTCCATGAACTTAATACACTAGATGCACGCTGGATAGCGGTCGATGTGTGGAGTAATAGTAGTAGATGCAGGCAGGAGTCGGTCTACTAATCTTGGACGTGATGCCTATATAATGATCATTGCTTGGATATCGTCATGATTATTTGAAGTTCTATCAATTGCCCAATAGTAATTTGTTCACCCCCCGTTTGCTATTTTCTCGAGAGAAGCCACTAGTGAACCTACGGCCCCCGGGTCTCATCTTTATTATATTTGCCTTTGCGATATATTTTCCTTAGCTTTTATTTTCAGATCTATTAAACCAAAAATACAAAAATACCTTGCTGCAATTTATTCTTATTTATTTTAGTTGGCTTTCGATTTATCAATCTACTACAATTTTATTCACGTCCGTTTGCCTATCTTGGGGCGCCGCTACCCGAAAGGAATTGACAACCCCTTTTACACATCGAGTTGCAAGTATTTGTTATTTGTGTGCAGATGTTGTTTACGTTGTGTTTCTTGGTTCTCCTACTGGTTCGATAACCCTGGTTTCATCATTGAGGGAAATACCTACCGTCGCTGTGCTGCATCATCCCTTCCTCTTTGGGAAATACCGATGTGGTTCTAGCAGACAGGAACTTCCTGGCGCCATTGCTAGGGAGTCATCAGAGATGTATCAGACCCCGCCCCCCGAGGAGCATGTCCTCAGGTATCAACGAAAGCCTCAAGAGGCCCTCTCGCGAGGCGGCTTCTCGAGGATGCCTCCCGAGGCCCCTCGCGGAGGTGTGCAAACTAGGGATCAGATGGAGGAGTCACCTGGCCATGCGCTTTCACGTGGGTAACATGCGTGATGACGAGCGGAGCCAGAGAGGCATCAGCGGGCGCAGATGAGGAGGATTTACTCTTTCGTGCTAAGGAAGCATGGATGGCGCGTCGGTTCCCGAAGCGACCCCCAATGATTACCACTTTGTGCAAGAACACCAGGACAGCGGGCTCGCCAGGACGAAAGTCATCATCGAGCCCACCATCGTGTCATGGCAGTAAGCTTTAGCAGGCGAAGAGCACCTTTAGTCAAGATAAGTTTTACTCATGTTCCACTTCAAAATTATCCGTTGTGGCAACCCTTCCCACAGAGTGCTTTCGGGGGAAGAGGACCAAGGCCAGTATAAGTATAGGCTAGGCGCCACCGTAGAGAGGGATTCAAACCTCAGGATTGAATCCTCCCGAGGCCTGGCACTTTCCTTGCGTACTCATAATCATCCTCCCTCGCGATGCAATCCATCCACAAAGCAGGAGTAGGGTATTACACCACAAGGTGTCCCAAACCTAGGTAAACTGTCGTGTCTGTTGTTCATCATCCCTCTCGCTCGAGCACGTCGAAGCATGGCCGTGAGGTTGTGAGTAGCGAGCTAGAGCGTGGCGAGATTCTGTGAGCACACCCCAGAGTTCGAACCTTTCTTCGGTCCCCGGAGCTCTGATTCCGACATTTGGCACACCAGGTAGGGGTGTGCCCTAGTTCTTCCGCTTTGCTTCGGTCCCTACTCCACCACCTCCATGGCCGACACTCGCCGTGTCTGCGCCAAGCGCTGGGTAGCTTGTGTCGCCCAGACAGAGCCTGCAGGTTGTGGCGACCGCCACCGCTCCACCTCGGCCGTGGCCAACGCTTCCACTGACCCCGCAGCCCACGAGCAGCATGATTCCTCCATGCACCCTTCCGTGTAGCCCAATGGCCGCACCGCTATGCTGTCACTCACCCCAACTATGATCTCATCTTCCCATGCTCGCCGTGGGCCGGTGAACACACAGGCAGCGCTGCTCATGGCACGCGAACTGCTGCGCTACCGCCCTGCTGACGAAGGCTACGATGCCTAGCTTGGCCGCATCACCGGGATCGTCAATGCTGCGGACGAGGCCCCGACGCCCTCACTCACTCCGCCCTCCGCTATCTCGCGTTGGTGATGTGGCGCATGACATGCCTCCACCTCCTCCCTTGCACAGCAACCACGCCGAGCCCCAACATGACACGCGGCCGCGCGACCCACTGCGTGGGGCGTCCACGCCGACCCGAGATGAGGCTAGCTGCCAGATCATGCACCGTGCGCCGCTCGACGTGCACACGCCACCCGAGCCACAGCGCCAGCGCCAGAACAAAACCGTCGAAGAGGCTGTAGTGGCAGGACGCCAAGACCACGCTGCCCTCGCACAAGGCATGCCCGTGAGCACCGCCGGCTGCCGGGCCTTCACTCACGAGCCAGATCTGCCCTGCACTACGATGGCGTCCCTGACCCCAAGGAGTTCCTCCAGCTCTACACGCTGAGCATCAAGGGGCGAATGACGACAACAAGTCATGGCGATCTGGTTTCCCATGGCCCTCAAGGATGGTGCACGCTCCTGGCTCATGAACCTGCCCGAGGAGTCAATCTCTTATTGGGACAAGCTCCGCAAGCAGTTCATCACCAACTTCCAGGGCACTCGCGACCATGCCTCACCATCAACAACCCGCGACATGTGAAGCAGCGCTCTGGCGAGACCCTCCGCAAGTACATTCAGCGCTCAACCCAGGTGCGCCACAAGATCGCGAAGGCCTCGGACAAAGCCATCATCTTGGCATTCACCAATGGCGTCACGAATGTCAGGATGAGCGAAAAGCTCGCCATCAACAACGATATGAGCACAGCGCTGGAGTTGTTCAACTTGGCCGACAAGTGCGCCAATGCGGAGGAGGGACGCCTCTTCCTCCTCAAAAACCCCGACATCGAGCCCGACGACAAGAAGGCCAAAGCCAAGGAAGTGAAGCGCAAGGGCCCCGCTGTGCTGGTAGTGGAGCCTGAGCAGAAACGCGACCGCAACCGCGACGAGCCCGTCAAGGATGGTCACTTGTTTTGCGTCTACCACAACATGCGCACCCACAACACCGACGACTATAGGAGCTCAAGGCGCTCCGCAACGAGCGCTTGGGCCACTGCCCCGACCGCAACGATAGTGGCTTCGGTCATGGAGGCGGCCATGGTGGAGGCCGGTGGACAACCGCAACCCCCACTAGGTCTGGCGCGACACGCCTCGCGAGGGTGGATGGCATGATCAGCCTCATGATGCACTCCCTCAGGACAACGCTAGCCTTCCGCCGCTACCGCCGCCACCCAGGATGAAAGACAACAACCAACATGACGAGGGGGCTGGGGGCTACCAGGAGCCTCGCGCGATAGCCTGCATCCTCGGCGGAGCTCATGCTCCCGCGTCCAACCGCCTCTTCAAGCATTTCTCTCGCGAGGTGAACTCTGCCCTCCCGAGGCTTGAGGCAGTATAGCGCCTCAAGTGGTCGCAGTACGCCATCACCTTCGACTCCAAGGACCACTCAGGTGCTTGGCCACCACCGGTGCGCTCCCCATGCTGTGCACTCCCACCATCAGCAATGTCTCTGTCACCAAGACGTGCTCGACGGGGGTGTTGGCCTCAATGTGATCTCCATCGCAACATCCAAAACACTCGAGGTTCCCTACGACCAGCTGATGCCCACCAGGCCCTTCTCGGGGGTGACCGACAGCTCAACCACTCCCCTAGGGCAGGTGCGCCTCCCTGTCACCTTCAGTACCCGCCACAACTACCACACTGAGCTCATCGACTTCGACGTGGCTGCTACCTCTTGAGCACTGCCTTGGTTTTCCCTTGAAGAGGAAAGGGTGATGCAGCAAAGTAGCGTAAGTATTTCCCTCAGTTTTGAGAACCAAGGTATCAATCCAGTAGGAGGCTCCATGCAAGTCGCTCGTACGTACACAAACAAACAAGAACCTCACAACCACCGTGATAAAGGGGTTGTCAATCCCTTCATGGCCACATGCGAAAGTGAGATCTGATAGAGATAATAAGAGAAGATAAATATTTTTGGTATTTTTATGATATAGATTAGTAAAGATTGCAAAATAAAGTAGATTGGAAACTTATATGATGGATAATAGACATGGGGCCATAGGTTTCGCTAGTGGCTTCTCTCAAGATAGCATAAATATTACGGTGGGTGAACAAACTACTATCGAGCAATTGATAGAAAAGTGCATAGTTATGAGAATATCTAGGCATGATCATGTATATAGGCATCACATCCGCGACAGGTAGACTGACTCCTGCCTGCATGTACTACTATTACTCCAAACATCGACCGCTATCCAGCATGCATCTAGAGTATTAAGTTCATAAGAACAGAGTAACGCATTAGGCAAGATGACATGATGTAGAGGGATAAACTCAAGCAATATTATATAAACCCCATCTTTTTATCCTTGATGGGAACAATGCAATACGTGCCTTGCTACCCCTGCTATCACTGGGAAAAGGACACCGCAAGATTGAACCCAAAGCGAAGCACTTCTCCCATTGCAAGAAAGATCAATCTAGTAGGCCGAACCAAACTGATAATTTGAAGAGACTTGCAAAGATAACAAATCATACATGAAAGAATTCAGAGGATATTCAAATATTTCTCATAGATAAACTTGATCATAAACCCACAATTCATCGGATCTCAACAAACACACCGCAAAAAGAGTTACACTGAATAGATCTCCAAGAAGATTGAGGAGAACTTTGTATTGTGATTCAAAGAGAGAGAAGAAGCCATCTAGCTAATAATTATGGACCCGAAGGTCTGTGGTAAACTACACACAACTCATCGGAGAGGCTATGGTGTTGATGTAGAAGCCCTCCGTGATCGATTCCCCCTCCGGCGGAGCGCCGGAAAAGGCCCCAAGATGGGATCTCGCGGGTACAGAAGGTTGCGGCGGTGGAAATAGGGTTTCATGGTGCCCCTGTATGTTTTCAGGGTACGTAAGTATATATAGGCGAAGGAGGTCATTCAGGGGAGCCACGAGGGGCCCACGAGGGTGGGGGCACGCCCTGGACCCTCGTGGTCACCTCGTCTGCTTCTTGACGTCCACTCCAAGTCTCCTGGATTGCGTTTGTTCCAAAAAGATCTCTCCCAAAGGTTTCATTCCGGTTGGTCTCCATTTGATATTCCTTTTCTTCGAAACACTGAGATAGGCAAAAAAACAGCAATTTGGGCTGGGCCTCCGGTTAATAGGTTAGTCCCAAAAATGATATAAAAGTGCATAGTAAAGCCCATAAACATCCAAAACAGGTAATATAATAGCATGGAGAAATCAAAAATTATAGATACATTGGAGACGTATCATGCATCCCCAAGCTTAATTCCTGCTTGTCCTCGAGTAGGCAAATGATAAAAACAAAAATTTTGATGTGGAATGCTACCTAGCATATTTCTCAATGTAATTTTCTTTATTGTGGCATGAATGTTCAGATCCAAATGATTCAAGATAAAAGTTCATATTGACATAAAAAATAGTAGTCCTTCAAGCATACTAACAAGTAATCATGTCTTATCAAAATAACATAGCCAAAGAAAGCTTATCCCTACAAAAATCATATAGTTAGGCTATGTTTCATTTTCGTCACACAAAATACTCCCATCATGCACAACCCTGGTTTCAGCCAAGCAATTGGTTCATACTTTTTAACGTGCTTCAGCTTTTTTTCAACTCTCACACAATACATGAGCGTAAGCCATGGATATAGCACTACATGTGGAACAGAATATGATGATGGAGGTTGTGTGGAGAATACAAAAAAGGAGAAAGTCTCACATTGACGAGACTAATCAACGGGCTATGGAGATGCCCATCAATTTATGTCAACATGAGTAGTAGGGATTGCCATGCAACAGATGCACTAGAGCTATAAATGTATAAAAGCTCAACAAAAGAAACTAAGTGGGTGTGCATCCAACTTGCTTGCTCATGAAGACCTAGGGCGTTTTGAGAAAGCCCATCATCGGAATATACAAGCCAAGTTCTATAATGAAAAATTCCCACTAGTATATGAAAGTGACAAAAATAGGAGACTCTCTATCATAAAGATCATGGTTCTACTTTGAAGCACAAGTGTGGAAAAGGATAGTAACATTGTCACCATTTTTTTGGGCCTTCCTTTTTTTATTTGACCTTTCTTTTTTTTATTTGGCCTTTCTCTTTTTTTGGACTTTCTTTTCAAGGGGCAATGCTCTAATAATGATGATCATCACACTTCGGTTTACTTACAACTCATGTATTACAACTCGATACTAGAACAAAGATTCTATATGAATGCCTCCGGCGGTGTACCGGGATGGGCAATGAATCAAGAGTGACATGTATGAAAAATTATGCATGGTGGCTTTGCCACAAATACGATGTCAACTACATGATCATGGAAGGCAATATGACAATGATGAAACGTGTCATAATAAATGAAACGGTGGAAAGTTGCATGGCAATATATTTCGGAATTGCTATGGAAATGCCATAATAGGTAGGTATGGTGGCTGTTTTGAGGAAGATATAAGGAGGTTTATGTGTGATAGAGCATATCATATCACGGGGTTTGGATGCACCGGCGAAGTTTGCACCAACTCGCAAGGTGAGAAAGGGCAATGCGCGTGTACCGAAGAGGCTAGCAATGATTGAAGGGTGATACGTCTCCAACGTATCTATAATTTTTGATTGCTACATGCTACTTTATCTACTATTTTAGGAAATATTGGGCTTTATTATCCACTTTTATATTATTTTTGGGACTAACCTATTAACCGGAGGCCCAGCCCAGATTTGCTGTTTTATGCCTATTTCAGGGTTTCGAGGAAAAGGAATATCAGACGAAGTCAAAACGGAACGAAATCAACTGGAGAATTTATTTTTGGAAGGAAAGCCACCCGATGGACTTGGAGTGCACGTCAAGGCAGAAGGGAGGTGCTCACGAGGGTGGGGGGCGCGCCCCCTGCCTCGTGCCCCCCCTTCGGTCCACCGACGTACCCCTTGCACCCATATATACCTACATACCCTAAAACTTCCAGAACAGAAGATAGATCGGGAGTTCTGCCGCCATAAGCCTCTGTAGCCACCAAAAACCTCTCGGGAGCCCGTTCCGGCGCCCTGCCGGAGGGGGATCCCATCACCGGTGGCCATCTTCATCATCCCGGCGCTATCCATGATGAGGAGGGAGTAGTTCACCCTCGGGGCTGAGGGTATGTACCAGTAGCTATGTGTTTGATCTCTCTCTCTCTCTCTCTCTCTCGTGTTCTCTCTCGTGTTCCATCTATGGCACGATCTTGATGTATCCCGAGCTTTCCTATTGTAGTTGGATCTTATGATGTTTATCCCCCTCTACTCTCTTGTGATGAATTGAGTTTCTCCTTTGAACTTATCTTATCGGATTGAGTCTTTTATGAGAACACTTGATGTATGTCTTGCCGTGATTATCTGTGGTGACAATGGGATATCATGTGCCACTTGATGTATGTTTTAGTGATCAACTTGCGGGTTTTGTGACATTGGGAACCTATGCATAGGGGTTGGCACACGTTCTTGACTCTCCGATAGAAACTTTGGGGCACTCTTTGAAGTACTTTGTGTTGGTTGGATGAATCCGAGATTGTGTGATGCATATCGTATAATCATGCCCATGGATACTTGAGGTGACAATGGAGTATCTAGGTGACATTAGGGTTTTGGTTGATTTGTGTCTTAAGGTGTTATTCTAGTACAAACTCTTTTATAGATTGATCCGAAAGAATAACTTTGAGGTGGTTTCGTACCCTACCATAATCTCTATGTTTGTTCTCCGCTATTAGTGGCTTCGGAGTGACTCTTTGTTGCATGTTGAGGGCTTGTTATATGATCTATCTATGTTATTATTGCTGAGAGAACTTGTACTAGTGAAAGTATGAACCCTAGGCCTTGTTTCCTATCATTGCAATACCGTTTACGCTCGCTTTTATCATTAGTTACCTTGCTGTTTTTATTATTTCAGATTACAAATACCTTTATCTACCATCCATATTGCACTTGTATCACCATATCTTCGCCGAACTAGTGCACCTATACAATCTACCATTGTATTGGGTGTGTTGGGGACACAAGAGACTCTTTTTTATTTGGTTGCAGGGTTGCTTGAGAGAGACCATCTTCATCCTACTCCTCCTTCGTATTGATAAACCTTAGGTTATCCACTTGAGGGAAATTTGCTACTGTCCTACAAACCTGTGCACTTTCAGGCCCAACAACGTCTACGAGAAGAAGGTTGTGTAGTAGACATCAAGCTCTTTTCTCGCGCCGTTGCCGGGGAGGCTAGGTAAGTGAAGGTATATCTTTAGATCTTGCAATCGAATCTTTTTGTTTCTTGTTTTAGCACTAGTCTAGTTTATAAAAGAAAATTACAAAAAAATGGAGTTAAGTTTGTCTCATATGCTTCACCTTTTTAATATCTTTCATGAGTATGATGGAAAGGATAATTGTGCTCAAGTGCTAGAAGAAGAAATCTCTAAATTGTTTGGCACTAAATATTTGAATGATGAGCATGATTGTAATGTTGTTAGTACGAATTCTTTGAATATCCATGATGCTAATGATGATTGCACTAGTTATGATGAAAATATCTCTTATGAGCATGTCAACTTTTGTGGAGTGCATGTTTGCATGAACACACCAAATAGACAAGATATTTATTGCAAGAGGCATAAGTACTTAGAAACCAAATTGTTGCAAGAAGAGCTAGATGAATGTGCTGAAAATTTATTTTTTCTTAGCCATACTTGTGAACTTTGCAACGAACGTGATCATTTGAGTACTCAATGCAATTTTTTTCATGATCATATTGTGTCCAAAAATTGTGAACTTAGTTTGCACATCATAATGAACTTAGTTTGCTCTTGGGTTATGAAGAAATTAAACGTATAACTAAGGATATTCCAACATTTGCCCTTGATAAAGTTCTTCATTTTGATCTAGAGAAAATTTATATGTATTGTGCGGTGAATTGCATTGAAAATCCTTATACTGCCAATTACCTAAAGAAAAGAAAGCAAATGGAAGATGACGAGAATACTAATGAAAGGGAAGAGGCTTCCCAATATCCTCCTATTATTTCTTATGATGAATCAGGTAACGAGGAGGAGCTCTCTATTCAACCAATCTCATCAATAAGGAGCTCAAAGAGGAAATTTGAACCTACACATAATGTGAAGAAGAAAAAGAAAAGAAGGAGCAACAAAGGTAAAAAGGTATCCCTCCCAAATGATGTTGCTCCTACTACTACTTGTGATGATGATAATTGCTATACTATTGGTGCTATCCATATTTGTAATGATGAGAGTGATTATGCTTATGATATTAAAGGGCCCAAGCTTGGGGAAGCTATGTTTGATGAGGATGAAATATTTGAGAATATATTTGCTGGAATTAATGTTTGTCCCAAGCTTGGGGATGCTATGTTTAATATTTTTAGCACCCCAAGTTTTGATATGCAAAGTTGTTATGATGATAGCATGCCTCCTACCTATGATGATTATATTGATGAAAGTGGGTTCGGAAGAGTGTCAACTTTAGGAAGTAGTGATCCCACTATTTTGGAGGATGTTGAATCTTATTGTGATGAACATGAAAGTGGATTTGGAAGAGTGTCAACTTTATTTAGTGATGATTCCACTATTTCAGAAGAGGTCCCAATTGATTATGAGAACAAAGTTGCTATATATGATGATTATTGTGATGACTTGTATGCTATTAAGAATAATGATAGTAATGAAACTTGTCATCATGATTTTAGTTTTCAATTGGATTATGCCTCACATGATAATTATTTTGTTGAGTTTACTCCCACTACTATTCATGAGAAGAATTTTGCTTATGAGGACAGTAGTAAATTTTATATGCTAGTAGATCATGAAAAGAATGCTTTAGCTGCTGGTTACATTGTTGAATTCATTCATGATGCTACTGAAAATTATTATGAGGGAGGAACATATGCTTGTAGGAATTGCAATAATATCAAGTTTCCTCTATGTGCTTCAAGTTTTGAAGCTATGCTTGTTTTTACCTTCCTATGCAAGTTGATTATCGTTCTCATAAGTTGTTTGCTCACAAAATCCCTATGCATAGGAAGTGGGTTAGACTTAAAAGTGCTAGGCATATGCTTCATGATGCTCCCGTTACGTTTCAATTCTTATTTTTTATGTGAGCATCATTGTCATCATCATGCCTAGCTAGAAAGGCATTAAAGAAAAGCGCTTGTTGGGAGACAACCCAATACTTATCCTTACTGTTTTTGTGTGTTCACATGATTATGCTACTGTAGTAATCATGTTTTATAGCTTTTGTTTCAATAAAGTGCCAAGTAAGACCTTTAGGGTGGCTTACGGTGATAGTTGTGTTGATCCTGCTGAAAATCAGAAACTTTTGCACCCAGTAAATTAGTTTTGTTAATTCACAGAAATGTGATTCTGATCTTATTCTTTATGATCTGGATTGGTACACGAATTGCTTAGGACTTCCTAATTTTGTAGGATTATTGGAGTTCCATAAGTATACGTTTGATACAGATTACTACAGACTGTTCTGTTTTTGAAAGATTCTGTTTTCTATGTGTTGTTTGCTTATTTTGATGACTCTATGAGTAGTATCGGAGGGTATGAACCATAGATAAGTTGGATTACAGTAGATATTACAACAATATGAATTTAGAATGAGTTAATTATAGTACCAATGTGGTGGTTTTGTTTTCTTTCACTAACGGAGCTTATTAGATTTCCTGTTGAGTTTTGTGTTGTGGAGTTTTCAAGTTTTGGGTAAAGATTCGATGGAATATGGAATAAGGAGTGGCAAGAGACTAAGTTTGGGGATTCCAAAGGCACCCCTAGGTAATATTCAAGGACAACCAAGAGCCTAAGCTTGGGGATGCCCCAGAAGGCATCCCCTCTTTCGTCTTCGTTCATTGGCAACTTTACTTGGAGCTATATTTTTATTCACCACATGATATGTGTTTTGCTTGGAGCGTCATTTTCTTTTGTTAGTATTAGCTTGATGTTATTTATAATAATGTTTTTCATCTTTATTTTCAATAAATAAGTCAAGGATAGCCTTTGCCATGCTTATTTTGCTAGTATACATGTTGCTGTTTGAAAAACAGAAAGTTTACCGCTGTTGCAAAAATTCCCTAGAAAAGTCAGAGAGTGGTATAATGTTGAATCTTTTTGAATATTGAGATCTGATAAATTTATTACAGTGGGAATTTTAGTTCATAATTTTTGGAGTCAGGGAAGTATTGATACTCTTGCATTCTTTACAGACTGTACTGTTTTGGCAGATTGCTGTTATGGTTGCATTGTTTGCATATGTTTGCTTGATTAATGATTCTATTTGAGGATAGGAGTATTAAATATGCAGAGGCTTTTAGTATGCAATGTTGAATAATAATTTAGTGATTTGTTACAGTAGAAACTGATAAGGTTTTGCATTGGTTTATACTAACCTATCTCATGAGTTCTTGTTGAGTTTGGTGTGAATGAAGCTTTTGATAAAAAGAGAAACCATGATATGAGAGGAATTAAGGAAACACAAAAGCTCAAGCTTGGGGATGCCCAAGGCACCCCAAGATAATATTTCAAGAAGTCTCAAGCATCTAAGCTTGGGGATGCCCCGGTAGGCATCCACCTTTCTTCTTCAACAACTATCGGTTAGTATCGGTTGAGCCTAAGTTTTTGCTTCTTCACATGAGTTGTGCTATCCTTGCAATGTAGTTTTCTTTAGCTTTGCTTTCTATTTGAATAAAGTATCAAGATCTGAAATTAATAAATGAGAGAGAATCTTCGCATAGTTGCATAATTATTTAGCTACTCATTGACCTTCACTTATATCTTTCGGAGTAGTTTGTCATTTGCTCTAGTGCATCACTTATACCTTTTAGAGCATGGTGGTAGTTTTATTTTGAAGAAATAGATGAACTCTCATACTTCACTCAAATTATTTTGAGAGTCGTTAATAGCATGGTAATTTGCTTAATATTAATATACTTGGTATTCAAGATATGTGAAACTTTCTTATGAGTGCATTGAATACTAAGATAAGTTTGATGGTTGATAATTGTTTTGAGATATGGAGGTGATAATATCAAAGTCGTGCTAGTTGAGTAATTATGAATTTGAGAAATGCTTGTGTTGAAGTTTGCAAGTCCCGTAGCATGCACGTATGGTTAAAGTTGTGTAACAAATTTGAAACATGAAGTGTACCTGGCTTGTGCATCCTTATAAGTGGCGGTCGGGGACGAGCGATGGTCTTTTCCTACCAATCTATCCCCCTAGGAGCATGCGCGTAGTACTTGATTTTTGATGACTTCTAAATTTTTGCAATAAGTATATGAGTTCTTTTGACTAATGTTGAGTCCATGGATTATACGCACTCTCACCTTTCCGCCTTTTGCTAGCCTCTTCGGTACCGTGCATTGCCCTTTCTCACCTTGAGAGTTGGTGCAAACTTCGCCGGTGCATACAAACCCCGTGATACGATACGCTCTATCACACATAAATCTCCTTATATCTTCCTCAAAACAGCCACCATACCTACCTATCATGGCATTTCCATAGCCATTCCGAGATATATTGACATGCAAATTCCATCATCATCATCATGACATACATTACTTTTGTCATATTGCCATTGCATGATCATGTAGTTGACATCGTATTTGTGGCAAAGCCACCATGCATTATTTTTTATACATGTCACTCTTAATTGATTGCACCATCCCGTTACACCACCGGAGGCATTCATATAGAGTCATATCTTGTTCTAAGTTTTGAGTTGTAATCCTTATGTTGTAGCTAATAGAAGTGTGATGATCATCAATATTAGAGCATTGCCCAAAAAAAGAGAAAGGCCAAAAAAAGAAAGGCCCAAAAAAAGAGAAAATAAAAAAAGGTGGCAATGCTACTATCTCTTTTTCCACACTTGTGCTTCAAAGTAGCACCTTGTTCTTCATGTAGTGAGTCTCATATATTGTGCTTCAAAGTAGCACCTTGTTCTTCATGTAGTGAGTCTCATAAGTTGTCTTTTTATACTAGTGGGAATTTTTCATTATAGAACTTGGCTTGTATATTCCTACGATGGGCTTCCTCAAATGCCCTAGGTCTTCATGAGCAAGCAAGTTGGATGCACACCCACTAGTTTTCTTTTGTTGAGCATTCATAGCTCTAGTGCATCCGTTGCATGGCAATCCCTACTCCTCATGTTGACATCAATTAATGGGCATCTCCATAGCCCGTTGATTATCCTCGTCAATGTGATACTTTCTCCTTTTTTGTCTTCTCCACACAATCCCCATCATCATATTCTATTCCACCCATAGTGCTATATCCATGGCTCACGCTCATGTATTGCGTGAAGGTTGAAAAAGTTTGAGATTATTTAAGTATGAAACAATTGCTTGGCTTGTCATCAGGGGTATAGAAGTTGGGAACATCTTTGTGTGAAGAAAATGAAGCATAGCCTAACTATATGATTTTGTACGGATGAACTTTCTTTTGCCATGTTATTTTGAGAAGACATGATTACTTTGATTAGTATGCTTGAAGTGTTACTATTTATTTTATCAATATGAACTTTTGTCTTGAATCTTTCGGATCTGAATATTCATATCACAAGTAATAAGAATTACATTGGAATTATGCCAACTAGCATTCCACATCAAAAAATTCTTTTTTTATCATTTACCTACACGAGGACGAGCAGGAATTAAGCTTAGGGATGCTTGATATGTCTCCAACGTATCTATAATTTTTGATTGCTCCATGCTAATTTATCTACTGTTTTAGGCAATATTGGGCTTTATTATCCACTTTTATATTGTTTTTGGGACTAGCCTATTAACCGGAGGCCCAACCGAGATTTGCTGTTTTATGCCTATTTCAGTGTTTCGAGGAAAAGGAATATCAGACGGAGTCAAAACGGAACGAAATAAACTGGAGAAGTTATTTTTGGAAGGAAAGCCACCCGATGGACTTGAAGTGCACGTCAGGGAAGAAGGGAGGTGCTCACGAGGGTGGGGGGCGCGCCCCCCTGCCTCGTGCCCCCCTTCGGTCCACCGACGTACCCCTTGCACCCATATATACCTACGTACTCTAAAACTTCCAGAACAGAAGATAGATCGGGAGTTCCGCCGCCGCAAGCCTCTGTAGCCACCAAAAACCTCTCGGGAGCCCGTTCCGGCGCCCTGCCGGCGGGGGATCCCATCACCGCTGGCCATCTTCATCATCCCGGCGCTATCCATGACGAGGAGGGAGTAGTTCACCCTCGGGGATGAGCGATGGTTTTTTCCTACGAATCTGTCCCCCTAGGAGCATGCGCGTAGTAATTGATATTTGATGACTTCTAAATTTTTGCAATAAGTATATGAGTTCTTTTGACTAATGTTGAGTCCATGGATTATACGCACTTTTACCTTTCCGCCTTTGCTAGCCTCTTCGGTACCGTGCATTGCCCTTTCTCACGTTGAGAGTTGGTGCAAACTTCGCCGGTGCATCCAAACCTCGTGATACGATACGCTCTATCACACATAAACCTCCTTATATCTTCCTCAAAACAGCCACCATACCTACCTATCATGGCATTTCCATAGCCATATCAAGATATATTGCCATGCAACTTCCATCATCATCATGACATACATTACTTTTGTCATATTGCCATTGCATGATCATGTAGTTGACATCGTATTTGTGGCAAAGCCACCATGCATTATTTTTCATACATGTCACTCTTGATTCATTGCACCATCCCGGTACAATGCCGGAGGCATTCATATAGAGTCATATCTTGTTCTAAGTTTCGAGTTGTAATCAATAGAAGTGTGATGATCATCATTATTAGAGCATTGCCCAAATAAAAAAAAGAAAAAAGGCCAAAAAAAGAAAGGCCCAAAAAAAAGAAAATAAATAAAAAGGGCAATGCTACTATCTCTTTTTCCACACTTGTGCTTCAAAGTAGCACCTTGTTCTTCATGTAGTGAGTCTCATAAGTTGTCTTCTTATACTAGTGGGAATTTTTCATTATAGAACTTGGCTTGTATATTCCTACGATCGGCTTCCTCAAATGCCCTAGGTCTTCATGAGAAAGCGAGTTGGATGCACACCCACTAGTTTTCTTCTTTTGAGCATACATAGCTCTAGTGCATCCGTTGCATGGCAATCCCTACTCCTCATGTTGACATCAATTGATGGGCATCTCCATAGCCCGTTGACTATCCTCGTCAATGTGAGACTTTCTCCTTTTTTGTCTTCTCCACACAATCCCCATCATCATATTCTATTCCACCCATACTGCTATATCCATCTTTGTGTGACGAAAATGAAGCAAAGCCTAACTATATGATTTTGTAGGGATGAACTTTCTTTTGCCATGTTATTTTGAGAAGACATGATTACTTTGATTAGTATGCTTGAAGTGTTGCTATTTCTTTTATCAATATGAACTTTTGTCTTGAATCTTTCGGATCTGAATATTCATATCACAAGTAAGAGGAATTACATTGAAATTATGCCAACTAGCATTCCACATCAAAACTTATCTTTTTTATCATTTCCTACTCGAGGACGAGCATGAATTAAGCTTGGGGATGCTTGATACGTCTCCAACGTATCTATAATTTTTGATTGCTCCATGCTATACTGTTTTGGGAAATATCGGGCTTTATTATCCACTTTTATATTATTTTTAGGACTAACCTATTAACCGGAGGCCCAACCCAGATTTGCTGTTTTATGCCTATTTCAGTGTTTCGAGGAAAAGGAATATCACACAGAGTCAAAATGGAACGAAATCAACTCGAGAAGTTATTTTTGGAAGGAAACCCACCTAATGGACTTGGACTGCACGTCAGAAGATACGGGAGGTGCTCACGAGGGTGGGGGGCGTGCCCACCCCCTAGGGCGCGCCCCTGCCTCGTGGGCCCCCCGTAGCACCACCGACGTACAACCTGCACCTATATATACCTACCTACCCTAAAACTTTCAGAACAGAAGATAGATCGGGAGTTCCGCTGCCGCAAGCCTCTGTAGCCACCAAAAACCTCTCGGGAGCCCTTTCCGGTGCCCTGCCAGAGGGGGAACCCATCACCGGTGGCCATCTTCATCATCCCGGCGCTATCCATGATGAGGAGGGAGTAGTTCACCCTCGGGGCTGAGGGTATGTACCAGTAGCTATGTGTTTGATCTCTCTCTCTCGTGTTCTCTCTCGTGTTCCCTCTATGGCACGATCTTGATATATCCTGAGCTTTGCTATTGTAGTTGGATCTTATGATGTTTCTCCCCCTCTACTCTCTTGTGATGAATTGAGTTTCCCCTTTGAAGTTATCTTTTCGGATTGAGTCTTTTATGAGAACACTTGATGTATGTCTTGCCGTGATTATCTTTGGTGACAATGGGATATCATGTGCCACTTGATGTATGTTTTGGTGATCAACTTGCGGGTTTCGTGACATTGGGAACCTATGCATAGGGGTTGGCACACATTCTTGACTCTCCGATAGAAACTTTGGGGCACTCTTTGAAGTACTTTGTGTTGGTTGGATGAATCTCAGATTGTGTGATGCATATCGTATAATGGAGTATCTAGGTGACATTAGGGTTTTGGTTGATTTGTGTCTTAAGGTGTTATTCTAGTATGAACTCTTTTATAGATTGATCCGAAAGAGTAGGTTTGAGGTCGTTTCGTACCCTACCATAATCTCTACGTTTGTTCTCCGCTATTAGTGGCTTCAGAGTGACTCTTTGTTGCATGTTGAGGGCTTGTTATATGATATATCTATGTTATTATTGTTGAGAGAACTTGCACTAGTGAAAGTATAAACCCTAGGCCTTGTTTCCTATCATTGCAATACCGTTTACGTTCACTTTTATCATTAATTACCTTGCTGTTTTTATTATTTCAGATTACGAATACCTATATCTACCATCCATATTGCACTTGTATCACCATCTCTTCGCCGAACTAGTGCACCTATACAATTTACCATTGTATTGGGTGTGTTGGGGACACAAGAGACTCTTTGTTATTTGGTTGCAGGGTTGCTTGAGAGAGACCATCTTCATCCTACGCCTCCTACGGATTGATAAACCTTAGGTCATCCACTGGAGGGAAATTTGCTACTGTCCTACAAACCTGTGCACTTGCAGGCCCAACAACGTCTACAAGAAGAAGGTTGTGTAGTAGATATCACCCTCCTCCACTCTTTTATATACGGGGGAGGGGGGCACCCCATAGAGACAACAATCGATCATTGATCTCTTAGCCGTGTGCGGTGCCCCCCTCTACTATAGTCCTCCTCGATAATATCATAGCGGTGCTTAGCCGAAGCCCTGCGACGGTCGAACATCATCATCGTCACCATGTCGTCGCGCAGACGGAACTCTCGCTTGACACTCGGCTGGATCGGACTTCGAGGGACGTTATCGAGCTGAACGTGTGCAAGGACTCGGAGGTGCTGTACTTTCGGTGCTTGATCGGTCGGGCCGTGATGACGTACGACTACATCAACCGCGTTGTGCTAACGCTTCCTCTTTCGGTCTATGAGGGTACATGGACAACACTCTCCCCTCTTGTTGCTATGCATCACCATGATCTTGCGTGTGCGTAGAATTTTTTTTGAAATTACTATGTTCCCCAACAGCTAGGGCCTAGGAGCTTGTGGCGGAGGCAACCAGGCAGGCGGAGGAGAAGGTGAGGAGATGGAGGAGAGGACAACTAATCTGTTGGAGGCGGAGCGGAACGGAAATGACGCGGGTCACCGGGCCCTATACGAGATCCTCGTGGTAAGTTTCTCCCGCATACTAGCCAAATCATGCCTGTAATGTTCGTTTCATTACTAACTAATATGACTGACTCGTGAAAACAAAATGTGCAGTCCGTGTGCGAGAAAACTGGCCAGACCCCTCCGCCGATGCCCCAGATTGCTATAGAGGACACGGTGAGTTTCATTTGAATGGTCATTAGTTACTAGTATTCACATTTCAGTTGCATCATGCTAACTAAACATTGCAAATGATCTTTCGTGCAGCACGCCTCCCATAAAGGATCGACCGATCCTTCTCCGTCTCGCGGTGGCGCAACCCCGACCGGTCCTTCACCTCACGGATTATGGTAAGTTTTCCCAAGTGTTTTGCTTAACAAATGCTTTGTTAGCTAGAAAATGGCTTAACAACCTAGGATAGCTCAATAATGATCTATAGCTAGCTTAGCTAGTTCATTTATGACATAATTAGCTTACTTAGGTAAAAAATGGCATAACAACCTAGGATAGCTCAATAATTATATATAATTAGCTTAACTACTTCATTTATGACATAATGAGCGCACTTAGGTAAAAATGGCATAATAACCTTGGTTTAGCTCCAAACTATCATATAATTAGTTTATTTTCCTCCAAAATGACAAAATAACCTTACCTAGCTCCAAAATGACTGATTTTAACTAGGATAGCTCTAAAATGACCTACACTTACCATTTTGTCCTACAAAATGAATAAATATACTTAGTTAGCTCAAAAATGGCATAACTACATAGGTTAGCTCCAAAATGACCTATTTACCTAGCTTTGCTCTAAAATGACCTACACACTTAGCATTTTTTACCTACCTTAGCTAAAAAATGGCATTTTTCTAGCTAGTCTTCTTATTCTTCTAACTATCATCTTTCCTAATTTGCAGATTTGCTTGAGATGAGGAAGCTAGCATTGATGGAAACTTGTTGCAAACTTTTACATGTGCTTGTGCTTCCTTTTTATTTATGGAAACTTGTTGCAAACTTGTAGGATATGTTGTTGGAAACTTGTTGGATATGTTGTTGCAAACTTGTATGGAAATGTTATTGGAAACTTGCATATATATGTTCATGTTGTTGGAAACTTATTGTTGGTATGATTGTTGAAATTATTTTGAAATGTGTGTGTGTGTGTGCGTGTGTGTGCGCGTGTGTGTGTGAAATGCTGTCAAATTGATCGAATTTAAAAAAACAGGAAAAACAGGGGCTATATAGACACTTTGCCATCCGCTGGCTGACGGCAAAGGTCTTAGACGTCCGCTAGCAGATGGCAAAGCTGACACGTGGCAGCTACCTGTGCAACCTGGGTGTAGGGGGGCTGGCCTATTTGGCAGATTTTCCATCAGCCAATAGACGACAAAGGCCTTTGCATCATTGTCGTTTGTTGGCTGACAGCAAAGCACGCCGTTAACCACTTAATGGACCTAAACTGACACGTGTGCCATCCAGGCTCTTTGCCTCCTGTCAGCAGACGACAAAGCACTTTGCAGCTTTGCCATCAGCCAGCAGACGACAAAGATCCCTTTGCTGTAGCCTATTCAGCTGGACCTGTTGCCGTCTGCTGGCTGATGGCAAAGGACTTTGCCGTCAGCCATCCATGCCTTTGCCGTCAGCCATGGCTGATGGCAAAGTGCCTGATTCCTGTAGTGATACAATGGTCTCTTGGAGATCCATATGATGTAACTTTTTTTGCGGTGTGTTTGTTGGGATCCGATGAACTTTGAGTTTATGATTATATCTATCTTTTTATATCCATGAAAGTTATTTGAGTTTCTTTCATCTCTTATATGCATGATTGCTTATAGCCTCATATTTCTTCTCTGATATTTGGGTTTTGTTTGGCCAACTTGATCTATTTATCTTGCAATGGGAAGAGGTGCTTTGTAGTGGATTCGATCTTATGGTGCTTGATCCCAGTGACAGAAGGGGAACCGACACATATGTATTGTTGCTACTAAGGATAAAGCGATTGGGTCTATCTCTACATAGATAGATCTTGTCTACATCAAGTCATTGTTCTTATTGCATTACTCTGTTTTTCCATGAACTTAATACACTAGATGCACGCTGGATAGCGGTCGATGTGTGGAGTAATAGTAGTAGATGCAGGCAGGAGTCGGTCTACTAATCTTGGACGTGATGCCTATATAATGATCATTGCCTGGATATTCTTCATGATTATTTGAAGTTCTATCAATTGCCCAATAGTAATTTGTTCACCCCCCGTTTGCTATTTTCTCGAGAGAAGCCACTAGTGAACCTACGGCCCCCGGGTCTCATCTTTATTATATTTGCCTTTGCGATATATTTTCCTTAGCTTTTATTTTCAGATCTATTAAACCAAAAATACAAAAATACCTTGCTGCAATTTATTATTATTTATTTTAGTTGGCTTTCGATTTATCAATCTACTAAAATTTTATTCACGTCCGTTTGCCTATCTTGGGGCACCGCTACCCGAAAGGAATTAACAACCCCTTTTACACGTCGGGTTGCAAGTATTTGTTATTTGTGTGCAGAGGTTGTTTACGTTGTGTTGCTTGGTTCTCCTACTGGTTCGATAACCCTGGTTTCATCATTGAGGGAAATACCTACCGTCGCTGTGCTGCATCATCCCTTCCTCTTTGGGAAATACCGATGTGGTTCTAGCAGACAGGAACTTCCTGGCGCCATTGCTAGGGAGTCATCAGAGATGTATCAGACCCCGCCCCGCGAGGAGCGTGTCCTCAGGTATCAACGAAAGCCTCATGAGGCCCTCTCGTGAGGCGGCTTCTCGAGGCTGCCTCCCGAGGCCCCTCGCGGAGGTGTGAAAACTAGGGATCAGATGGAGGAGTCACCCGGCCATGCGCTTCCATGTGGGTGACATGCGTGATGACGAGCGGAGCCAGAGAAGCATCAGCGGGCGCAGATGAGGAGGCTTTACTCTTTCATGCTAAGGAAGCATGGACGGCGTGTCGGTTCCCGAAGCGTCCCCCAATGATTACCACTTTGGTGCAAGAACACCAGGACAGCAGGCTCGCCAGGACGAAAGTCATCATCGAGCCCACCATCGTGTCATGGCAGTAAGATTTAGCAGGCGAAGACCACCTTTAGTCAGGATAAGTTTTACTCATGTTCCACTTCAAAATTAGCCGTTCTGGCAACCCTTCCCACAGAGTGCTTTCGGGGGAAGAGGACCAAGGCCAGTATAAGTATAGGCTAGGCGCCACCATAGAGAGGGATTCAGACCTCATGATTGAATCCTCCCGAGGCCTGGCACTTTCCTTGCATACTCATAATCATCCTCCCTCACGATGCAATCCATCCACAAAGCAGGAGTAGGGTTTACACCACAAGGTGTCCCGAACCTAGGTAAACTGTCGTGTCTGTTGTTCATCATCCCTCTCGCTCGAGCACGTCGAAGCATGGCCGTGAGGTTGTGAGTAGCGAGCTAGAGCGTGGCGAGGTTCTGTGAGCACACCCCAGAGTTCGAACCTTTCTTCGGTCCCCGGAGCTCTGATCCGACATTTGGCACACCAGGTAGGGGTGTGCCCTAGTTCTTCTGCTTCACTTTGGTCCCTACTCCACCACCTCCATGGCCGACGCTCGCCGTGTCTACGCCAAGCGCTGGGTAGCTTGTGTCGCCCAGACAGAGCCTGCGGGCTGTGGTGACCGCCACCACTCCACCTCGGCCGTGGCCAACGCTTCCACTGACCCCGCAGCCCACGAGCAGCATGATTCCTCCATGCACCCTTCTGTGTAGCCCAACGTCCGCACCGCTATGCTGTCACTCACCCCAACTACGATCTCATCTTCCCATGCTCGCCGTGGGCCGGTGAACACACAGGCGGCGCTGCTCATGGCACGCGAACTGCTGCGCTACCGCCCTGCCGACGAAGGCTACGATGCCTAGCTTGGCCGCATCACCGGGATCGTCAATGCCGCGGACGAGGCCGCGACGCCTTCACTCACTCCGCCCTTCGCTATCTCGCGCTGGTGATGTGGCGCACGACACGCCTCCGCCTCCTCCCTTGCACAGCAACCACGCCGAGGCCCAACATGACACGCGTCCGCGCGACCCGCTACGTGGGGCGTCCACGCCGACCCGAGATGAGGCTAGCTGCCAGATCATGCACCGTGCACCGCTCGACGTGCACACACCACCCGAGCCACAGCGCTAGCGCCAGAACAAAACCGTCCAAGAGGCTGTAGTGGCAGGACGCCAAGACCGCGCTGCCGTCGCACGAGGCATGCCCACGAGCACTGCCGGCTGCCGGGCCTTCACTCATGAGCTGTGACGGGTAGTTTGGCCAATTAATTACAAGCCAGATCAGCCCTGCACTACGACGGCGTCCCTGACCCCAAGGAGTTCCTCCAGCTCTACACGCTGAGCATCAAGGCGGCGAACGACGACAACAAGTCATGGCGAACTGGTTTCCCATGGCCCTCAAGGATGGTGCACGCTCCTGGCTCATGAACCTGCCCGAGGAGTCAATCTCTTATTGGGACAAGCTCCGCAAGTAGTTCATCACCTACTTCCAGGGCACTCGCGACCGTGCCTCACCATCAACAACCTGCGACGTGTGAAGCAGCACCCTGGAGAGACCCTCCGCAAGTACATTCAGTGCTTAACCCAGGTGCGCCACAAGATCCCGAAGGCCTCGGACAAAGCCATCATCTTGGCATTCACCAATGGCGTCACGAACGTCAGGATGAGCGAAAAGCTCGCCATCAACAATGATATGAGCACCGCGCTGGAGTTGTTCAACTTGGCCGACAAGTGCGCCAATGCGGAGGAGGGACGCCTCTTCCTCCTCAAAAACCCCGACATCGAGCCCGACGACAAGAAGGCCAAAGCCAAGGAAGTGAAGCGCAAGGGCCCCGCTATGCTGGTGGTGGAGCCTGAGCAGAAACGCGACCGCAACCGCAATGAGCCCGTCAAGGATGGCCACTTGTTCTGCGTCTACCACAACATGCGCACCCACAACACCGACGACTATAGGAGCTCAAGGCGCTCCGCAATGAGCGCTTGGGCCACTGCCCCGACCGCAACGACAGTTGCTTCGGTCATGGAGGCGGCCGTGGTGGAGGCCGGTGGACAACCGCAACCCCCACTAGGTCTGGCGCGAAAGGCCTCACGAGGGTGGCTGGCATGATCAGCCTCATGAGGCACTCCCTCAGGATAACGCTAGCCTTCCGCCGCTACCGCCGCCACCCAGGAGGAAAGACAACAACCAACATGACAAGGGGGCTGGGGGCTACCAGGAGCCTCGCGCGATAGCCTGCATCCTCGGCGGAGCTCATCCTCCCGCGTCCAACCGCCTCTTCAAGCATTTCTCTCGCGAGGTGAACGCTGCCCTCCCGAGGCTTGAGGCAGTACGGCGCCTCAAGTGGTCGCAGTACGCCATCACCTTCGACTCCAAGGACCACTCAGGTGCTTGGCCACCACCGGTGCGCTCCCCATGTTGTGCACTCCCACCATCAGCAATGTCTCTGTCACCAAGACCTCCTCGACGGGGGTGCTGGCCTCAATGTGATCTCCATCGCAACATCTAAAACACTCTAGGTTCCCTACGACCAGCTGATGCCCATCAGGCCCTTCTCGGGGGTGACCGACAGCTCAACCACTCCCCTAGGGCAGGTGCGCCTCCCTATCACCTTCAGTACCCGCCACAACTACCACACTGAGCTCATCGACTTCGACGTGGCTGCTACCTCTTGAGCACTGCCTTGGTTTTCCCTTGAAGAGGAAAGGGTGATGCAGCAAAGTAGCGTAAGTATTTCCCTCAGTTTTGAGAACCAAGGTATCAATCCAGTAGGAGGCTCCATGCAAGTCGCTCGTACGTACACAAACAAACAAGAACCTCGCAACCACCGTGATAAAGGGGTTGTTAATCCCTTCATGGCCACTTGCGAAAGTGAGATCTGATAGAGATAATAAGAGAAGATAAATATTTTTGGTATTTTTATGATATAGATTAGTAAAGATTGCAGAATAAAGTAGATTGGAAACTTATATGATGGATAATAGACATGGGGCCATAGGTTTCGCTAGTGGCTTCTCTCAAGATAGCATAAATATTACGGTGGGTGAACAAACTACTGTCGAGCAATTGATAGAAAAGTGCATAGTTATGAGAATATCTAGGCATGATCATGTATATAGGCATCACATCCGCGACAGGTAGACTGACTCCTGCCTGCATGTACTACTATTACTCCAAACATCGACCGCTATCCAGCATGCCTCTAGAGTATTAAGTTCATAAGAACAGAGTAACGCATTAGGCAAGATGACATGATGTAGAGGGATAAACTCAAGCAATATTATATAAACCCCATCTTTTTATCCTTGATGGCAACAATACAATACATGCCTTGCTGCCCTTGCTGTCATTGGGAAAAGGACACCGCAAGATTGAACCCAAAGCGAAGCACTTCTCCCATTGCAAGAAAGATCAATCTGGTAGGCCGAACCAAACTGATAATTCGAAGAGACTTGCAAAGATAACCAATCATACATAAAAGAATTCAGAGGATATTCAAATATTTCTCATAGATAAACTTGATCATAAACCCACAATTCATCGGATCTCAACAAACACACCGCAAAAAGAGTTACATCGAATAGATCTCCAAGAAGATTGAGGAGAACTTTGTATTGTGATTCAAAGAGAGAGAATAAGCCATCTAGCTAATAATTATGGACCCGAAGGTCTGTGGTAAACTACTCACAACTCATTGGAGAGGCTATGGTGTTGATGTAGAAGCCCTCCGTGATCGATTCCCCCTCCGGCGGAGCGCCGGAAAAGGCCCCAAGATGGGATCTCGCGGGTACAGAAGGTTGCGGCGGTGGAAATAGGGTTTCATGGTGCCCCTGTATGTTTTTGGGGTACGTAAGTATATATAGGCGAAGGACGTCATTCAGGGGAGCCACGAGGGGCCCACGAGGGTGGGGGCACGCCCTGGACCCTCGTGGTCACCTCGTCTGCTTCTTGACGTCCACTCCAAGTCTCCTGGATTGCGTTTGTTCCAAAAAGATCTCTCCCGAAGGTTTCATTCCGGTTGGTCTCCATTTGATATTCCTTTTCTTCGAAACACTGAGATAGGCAAAAAACAGCAATTTGGGCTGGGCCTCCGGTTAATAGGTTAGTCCCAAAAATGATATAAAAGTGCATAGTAAAGCCCATAAACATCCAAAACAGGTAATATAATAGCATGGAGCAATCAAAAATTATAGATACGTTGGAGACGTATCATGCATCCCCAAGCTTAATTCCTGCTTGTCCTCGAGTAGGCAAATGATAAAAACAAAAATTTTGATTTGGAATGCTACCTAGCATATTTCTCAATGTAATTTTCTTTATTGTGGCATGAATGTTCAGATCCAAATGATTCAAGATAAAAGTTCATATTAACATAAAAATAGTAGTCCTTCAAGCATACTAACAAGTAATCATGTCTTATCAAAATAACATAGCCAAAGAAAGCTTATCCCTACAAAAATCATATAGTTAGGCTATGTTTCATTTTCGTCACACAAAATACTCCCATCATGCACAACCCTGGTTTCAGCCAAGCAATTGGTTCATACTTTTTAACGTGCTTCAGCTTTTTTTCAACTCTCACACAATACATGAGCGTAAGCCATGGATATAGCACTACGTGTAGAATAGAATATGATGATGGAGGTTGTGTGGAGAATACAAAAAAGGAGAAAGTATCACATTGACGAGGCTAATCAACGGGCTATGGAGATGCCCATCAATTTATGTCAACATGAGGAGTAGGGATTGCCATGCAACGGATGCACTAGAGCTATAAATGTATGAAAGCTCAACAAAAGAAACTAAGTGGGTGTGCATCCAACTTGCTTGCTCATGAAGACCTAGGGTGTTTTGAGAAAGCCCATCATCGTAATATACAAGCCAAGTTCTATAATGAAAAATTCCCACTAGTATATGAAAGTGACAAAAATAAGAGACTCTCTATCATAAAGATCATGGTTCTACTTTGAAGCACAAGTGTGGAAAAGGATAGTAACATTGTCACCATTTTTTTGGGCCTTCCTTTTTTTATTTGGCCTTTCTTTTTTTTATTTGGCCTTTCTCTTTTTTTGGCCTTCCTTTTCAAGGGGCAATGCTCTAATAATGATGATCATCACACTTCAGTTTACTTACAACTCATGTATTACAACTCGATACTAGAACAAAGATTCTATATGAATGCCTCCGGCGGTGTACCGGGATGGGCAATGAATCAAGAGTGACATGTATGAAAAATTATGCATGGTGGCTTTGCCACAAATACGATGTCAACTACATGATCATGGAAGGCAATATGACAATGATGAAATGTGTCATAATAAATGAAACGGTGGAAAGTTGCATGGCAACATATCTCGGAATGGCTATGGAAATTCCATAATAGGTAGGTATGGTGGCTGTTTTGAGGAAGATATAAGGAGGTTTATGTGTGATAGAGCGTATCATATCACAGGGTTTGGATGCACGGCGAAGTTTGCACCAACTCGCAAGGTGAGAAAGGGCAATGCACGTGTACCGAAGAGGCTAGCAATGATTGAAGGGTGATACGTCTCCAATGTATCTATAATTTTTGATTGCTACATGCTACTTTATCTACTGTTTTAGGAAATATTGGGCTTTATTATCCACTTTTATATTATTTTTGGGACTAACCTATTAACTGGAGGCCCAGCCCAGATTTGCTGTTTTATGCCTATTTCAGTGTTTCGAGGAAAAGGAATATCAGACGAAGTCAAAATGGAACGAAATCAACTGGAGAAGTAATTTTTGGAAGGAAAGACACCCGATGGACTTGGAGTGCACGTCAAGGCAGGAGGGAGGTGCTCACGAGTGTGGGGGCGCGCCCACCTGCCTCGTGGCCCCCCCTTCGGTCCACCGACGTACCCCTTGCACCCATATATACCTACGTACCCTAAAACTTCCAGAACAGAAGATAGATCGGGAGTTCCGCCGCCGCAAGCCTCTGTAGCCACCAAAAACCTATCGGGAGCCCGTTCCGGCGCCCTGCCGGAGGGGGATCCCATCACCGGTGGCCATCTTCATCATCCCGGCGCTATCCATGACGAGGAGGGAGTAGTTCACCCTCGGGGCTGAGGGTATGTACCAGTAGCTATGTGTTTGATCTCTCTCTCTCTCTCTCTCTCTCGTGTTCTCTCTCGTGTTCCATCTATGGCACGATCTTGATGTATCTCGATCTTTGCTATTGTAGTTGGATCTTATGACGTTTCTCCCCCTCTACTCTCTTGTGATGAATTGAGTTTCTCCTTTGAACTTATCTTATCGGATTGAGTCTTTTATGAGAACACTTGATGTATGTCTTGCCGTGATTATCTGTGGTGACAATGGGATATCATGTGCCACTTGATGTATGTTTTGGTGATCAACTTGCGGGTTTTGTGACATTGGGAACCTATGCATAGGGGTTGGCACACGTTCTTGACTCTCCGATAGAAACTTTGGGGCACTCTTTGAAGTACTTTGTGTTGGTTGGATTAATCCGAGATTGTGTGATGCATATCGTATAATCATGCCCAGGGGTACTTGAGGTGACAATGGAGTATCTAGGTGACATTAGGGTTTTGGTTGATTTGTGTCTTAAGGTGTTATTCTAGTACGAACTCTTTTATAGATTGATCCGGAAGAATAACTTTGAGGTGGTTTCATACCCTACCATAATCTCTACGTTTGTTCTCCACTATTAGTGGCTTCAGAGTGACTCTTTGTTGCATGTTGAGGGCTTGTTATATGATCTATCTATGTTATTGTTGTTGAGAGAACTTGTACTAGTGAAAGTATGAACCCTAGGCCTTGTTTCCTATCATCGCAATACCATTTACACTCACTTTTATCATTAGTTACCTTGCTGTTTTTATTATTTCAGATTACAAATACCTTTATGTACCATCCATATTGCACTTGTATCACCATCTCTTCGCCGAACTAGTGCACCTATAAAATCTACCATTGTATTGGGTGTGTTGGGGACACAAGAGACTCTTTGTTATTTGGTTCCAAGGTTGCTTGAGAGAGACCATCTTCATCCTACTCCTCCTACGGATTGATATACCTTAGGTCATCCACCTTAGGGAAATTTGCTACTGTCCTACAAACCTGTGCACTTGCAGGCCCAACAACGTCTACAAGAAGAAGGTTGTGTAGTACACATCAAGCTCTTTTCTAGCGCCGTTGCCAGGGAGGCTAGGTAAGTGAAGGTATATATTTAGATCTTGCAATCGAATCTTTTTGTTTCTTGTTTTAGCACTAGTCTAGTTTATAAAAGAGAACTACAAAAAAATGGAGTTAAGTTTGTCTCATACGCTTCACCTTTTTAATATCTTTCGTGAGTATGATGGAAAGGATAATTGTGCTCAAGTGCTAGAAGAAGAAATCTCTAAATTGTTTGGCACTAAATATTTGAATGATGAGCATGATTGCAATGTTGTTAGTACGAATTCTTTGAATATCCATGATGCTAATGATGATTGCACTAGTTATGATGAAAATATCTCTTATGAGCATGTCAACTTTTGTGGAGTGCATGTTTGCATGAACACACCAAATAGACAAGATATTTATTGCAAGAGGCATAAGTACTTAGAAACCAAATTGTTGCAAGAAGAGCTAGATGAATGTGCTGAAAATTTATTTTTTCTTAGCCATACTTGTGAACTTTGCAATGAACGTGATCATTTGAGTACCCAATGCAAATTGTTTCATGATCGTATTGTGTCCAAAAATTGTGAACTTAGTTTGCACATCATAATGAACTTAGTTTGCTCTTGGGTTATGAAGAAATTAAACGTATAACTAAGGATATTCCAACATTTGCCCTTGATAAAGTTCTTCATTTTGATCTAGAGAAAATTTATATGTATTGTGCGGTGAATTGCATTGAAAATCCTTATACTGCCAATTACCTAAAGAAAATAAAGCAAATGGAAGATGACGAGAATACTAATGAAAGGGAAGAGGCTTCCCAATCTCCTCCTATTATTTCTTATGATGAATCAGGTAACGAGGAGGAGCTTTCTATTCAACCAATCTCATAAATAAGGAGCTCAAAGAGGAAGGTTGAACCTACACATAATGTGAAGAAGAAAAAGAAAAGAAGGAGCAACAAAGGTAAAAAGGTATCCCTCCCAAATGATGTTGCTCCTACTACTACTTGTGATGATGATAATTGCAATACTATTGGTGCTATCCATATTTTTAATGATGAGAGTGATTATGCTTATGATATTAAAGGGCCCAAGCTTGGGGAAGCTATGTTTGATGAGGATGAAATAATGGAGAATATATTTTCTGGAATTAATGTTTGTCCCAAGCTTGGGGATGCTATGTTTAATATTTTTAGCACCCCAAGTTTTGATATGCAAAGTTGTTATGATGATAGCATGCCTCCTACCTATGATGATTATATTGATGAAAGTGGGTTCGGAAGAGTGTAAACTTTAGGAAGTAGTGATCCCACAATTTTGGAGGATGTTGAATCTTATTGTGATGAACATGAAAGTGGATTTGGAAGAGTGTCAACTTTATTTAGTGATGATTCCACTATTTCAGAAGAGGTCCCAATTGATTATGAGAACAAAGTTGCTATATATGATGATTATCGTGATGACTTGTATGCTATTAAGAATAATGATAACAATGAAACTTGTCATCATGATTTTAGTTTTCAATTGGATTATGCCTCACATGATAATTATTTTGTTGATTTTACTCCCACTACTATTCATGAGAAGAATTTTGCTTATGAGGAGAGTAGTAAATTTTATATGCTAGTAGATCATGAAAAGAATGCTTTAGCTGCTGGTTACATTGTTGAATTCATTCATGATGCTACTGAAAATAATTATGAGGGAGGAACATATGGTTGTAGGAATTGCAATAATATCAAGTTTCCTCTCTATGTGCTTCAAGTTTTGAAGCTATGCTTGTTTTACCTTCCTATGCTAGTTGATTATCGTTCTCATAAGTTGTTTGCTCACAAAATCCCTATGCATCGGAAGTGGGTTAGACTTAAAAGTGCTAGTCATATGCTTCATGATGCTCCCGTTACGTTTCAATTCTTATTTTTTATGTGAGCATCATTGTCATCATCATGCCTAGCTAGAAAGGCATTAAAGAAAAGCGCTTGTTGGGAGACAACCCAATTCTTATCCTTACTGTTTTTGTGTGTTCACATGATTATGCTACTGTAGTAATCATGTTTTATAGCTTTTGTTTCAATAAACACTAGTAGACAAAGGGTCAAACGTGAAGCACATTAGTGCCGGTTTGATTTTGGCCCGGTACTAATGGTACCATTAGTGCCGGTTCGAACGGATTTGCATTAATGCCGGTTCGTGTTGAACCTTTAGTACCGGTTCGTGGCACGAACCGGTACTAAAGGGGTGGTGGCAGGCTGGCATCAGGCCGGGGCCCCACGATCACCTTTAGTACTAATGGTACTAAAGGGGTCTGACCTATAGTACCGGTTTGTGCCACAAACCGGCACTATAGGGCAATTTTCGCATCCGATGGGAAAATGTAAAACAGCTATAACTTTTGCATACGATGTCGGAAAAAAATGTATAATATATCAAAAAATTCAGCACGAAAATCTGCATCCGATGGAGATAGCCTACGGCCTATTTGGAATTATTTAGAATCCTCAAATTCCAAAAGGAAAAAAAGATATGGTCAAATAATTTCAGTTTTTTTTAAAAAAATTGGTTAAATCTAGTCAAACTACTTATTCAAGAAGTATTAATGTTACTACATAATTATTCAAGAATATTAGTGTTACTAAATAATTATTTCAATTTTTTGAATTTTGGTCAAATCTGGTCAAACTATGGTCAAACTGTGGTCAAGCTATGGTCAAACTTATTCAAGAAATATTAGCGTTACTAAATAATTACTGTTTTTTAGAATAATAGTTTCAAACTCAAACGGTGAAATGTGTGACTTCATGCTCAAGCTAAACTCCTAAGGGTTAATAGGATTAACATCTTACTATTGTCAGGAAAACAACAAGTGCAGACTCGGAAACGAAGGAGAATAGAACCCGAAAGTTAAGCGTGCTCGGGCTAGAGTAGTGAGAGGGATGGGTGACCGGTTGGGAAGTTAGATGATTTGGAATGAGTGATCCACACTTGAGCAATTAAGAGAGGTGATTAGAGACTAAATCATCAAATAATTCAGAAAAATTAAAAATCGAAAAAAATCAAAATATTTTCCCAAAATTATCAAAAAAAAAGTTCAAAAAAAAAATCTTTAGTGCCGGTTGGTAACACGAACCGGTACTAAAGGTCCCCCATACCGGGGCGCGAGCTCACGCCATGTGGTGGCACTTTAGCGCCGGTTCGTGCCGAACCGGTACTAAAGGGGGGGGCCTTTAGTGACCACCCTTTAGTGCCGGTTATGGAACCAGCACTAAAGGCCCTTACGAACCGGCGCTAAAGCTCCGTTTTCTACTAGTGAAAGTGCCAAGTAAGACCTTTAGGATGGCTTACGGTGATAGTTGTGTTGATCCTGCTGAAAATCAGAAACTTTTGCACCCAGTAAATTAGTTTTGTTAATTCACAAAAATGTGATTCTGATCTGATTCTTTATGATCTGGATTGGTACACGAATTTCTTAGGACTTCCTAATTTGTTAGGATTATTGGAGTTCCATAAGTATACGTTTGATACAGATTACTACAGACTGTTCTATTTTTGAAAGATTCTGTTTTCTATGTGTTGTTTGCTTATTTTGATGACTCTATGAGTAGTATCGGAGGGTATGAACCATAGATAAGTCGGAGTACAGTAGATATTACACCAATATGAATTTAGAATGAGTTAATTATAGTACCAATGTGGTGGTTTTGTTTTCTTTCACTAACGGAGCTTATAAGATTTCCTGTTGAGTTTTGTGTTGTGAAGATTTCAAGTTTTGGGTAAAGATTCGATGGACTATGGAATAAGGAGTGGCAAGAGACTAAGTTTGGGGATTCCCAAGGCACCCCTAGGTAATATTCAAGGACAACCAAGAGCCTAAGCTTGGGGATGCCCAGAAGGCATCCCCTCTTTCGTCTTCGTTCATTGGAAACTTTACTTGGAGCTATATTTTTATTCACCACATGATATGTGTTTTGCTTAGAGCGTCATTTTCTTTTGTTAGTATTAGCTTGATGTTATTTATAATAATGTTTTTCATCTTTAGTTTCAATAAATATGTCAAGGATAGCCTTTGCCATGCTTATTTTGCTAGTATACATGTTGCTGTTTGAAAAACAGAAAGTTTACCGCTGTTGCAAAAATTCCCTAGAAAAGTCAGAGAGTGGTATAATGTTGAATATTTTTGAATATTGAGATCTGATAAATTTATTACAGTGGGAATTTTAGTTCATAATTTTTGGAGTCAGGGAAGTATTGATACTCTTGCATTCTTTACAGACTGTACTGTTTTGGCAGATTGCTGTTATGGTTGCATTGTTTGCGTATGTTTGCTTGATTAATGATTCTATTTGAGGATAGGAGTATTAAATATGCAGAGGCATTTAGTATGCAATGTTGAATAATAATTTAGTGATTTGTTACAGTAGAAACTGATAAGGTTTTGCATTGGTTTATACTAACCTATCTCATGAGTTCTTGTTGAGTTTGGTGTGAATGAAGCTTTTGATAAAAAGAGAAACCATGATATGAGAGGAATTAAGGAGACACAAAAGCTCAAGCTTGGGGATGCCCAAGGCACCCGAAGATAATATATCAAGAAGTCTCAAGCATCTAAGCTTGGGGATGCCCCGGTAGGCATCCCACCTTTCTTCTTCAACAACTATCGGTTAGTATCGGTTGAGCCTAAGTTTTTGCTTCTTCACATGAGTTGTGCTATCCTTGAAATGTAGTTTTCTTTAGCTTTGCTTGATATTTGAATAAAGTATCAAGATCTGAAATTAATAAATGAGAGAGAGTCTTCGCATAGTTGCATAATTATTTAGCTACTCATTGACCTTCACTTATATCTTTCGGAGTAGTTTGTCATTTGCTCTAGTGCATCACTTATACCTTTTAGAGCATGGTGGTAGTTTTATTTTGAAGAAATAGATGAACTCTCATACTTCACTTAGATTATTTTGAGAGTCGTTAATAGCATGGTAATTTGCTTGATATTAATATACTTGGTATTCAAGATATGTGAAACTTTCTTATGAGTGCATTGAATACTAAGATAAGTTTGATGGTTGATAATTGTTTTGAGATATGGAGGTGATAATATCAAAGTCGTGCTAGTTGAGTAATTATGAATTTGAGAAATGCTTGTGTTGAAGTTTGCAAGTCCCGTAGCATGCACGTATGGTTAAAGTTGTGTAACAAATTTGAAACATGAAGTGTACCTGGCTTGTGCATCCTTATAAGTGGCGGTCGGGGACGAGCGATGGTCTTTTCCTACCAATCTATCGCCCTAGGAGCATGCACGTAGTACTTGATTTTTGATGACTTCTAAATTTTTGCAATAAGTATATGAGTTCTTTTGACTAATGTTGAGTCCATGGATTATACGCACTCTCACCTTTCCGCCTTTTGCTAGCCTCTTCGGTACTGTGCATTACCCTTTCTCACCTTGAGAGTTGGTGCAAACTTCGCTGGTGCATACAAACCCCGTGATACGATACGCTCTATCACACATAAATCTCCTTATATCTTCCTCAAAACAGCCACCATACCTACCTATCATGGCATTTCCATAGCCATTCCGAGATATATTGACATGCAACTTCCATCATCATCATCATGACATACATTACTTTTGTCATATTGCCATTGCATTATCATGTAGTTGACATCGTATTTGTGGAAAAGCCACCATGCATTATTTTTTATACATGTCACTCTTGATTCATTGCACCATCCCGTTACACCACCGGAGGCATTCATATAGAATCATATCTTGTTCTAAGTTTTGAGTTGTAATCCTTATGTTGTAGCCACTAGAAGTGTGATGATCATCATTATTAGAGCATTGCCCAAAAAAAAGAGAAAGGCCAAAAAAAGAAAGGCCCAAAAAAAAGAGAAAATAAAAAAAGGTGGCAATGCTACTATCTCTTTTTCCACACTTGTGCTTCAAAGTAGCACCTTGTTCTTCATGTAGTGAGTCTCATATATTGTGCTTCAAAGTAGCACCTTGTTCTTCATGTAGTGAGTCTCATAAGTTGTCTTTTTATACAAGTGGGAATTTTTCATTATAGAACTTGGCTTGTATATTCCTACGATGGGCTTCCTCAAATGCCCTAGGTCTTCATGAGCAAGCAAGTTGGATGCACACCCACTAGTTTTCTTTTGTTGAGCATTCATAGCTCTAGTGCATCCATTGCATGGCAATCCCTACTCCTCATGTTGACATCAATTAATGGGCATCTCCATAGCCCGTTGATTATCCTCGTCAATGTGAGACTTTCTCCTTTTTTGTCTTCTCCACACAATCCCCATCATCATATTCTATTCCACCCATAGTGCTATATCCATGGCTCACGCTCATGTATTGCGTGAAGGTTGAAAAAGTTTGAGATTATTTAAGTATGAAACAATTGCTTGGCTTGTCATCGGGGGTATAGAAGTTGGGAACATCTTTGTGTGAAGAAAATGAAGCATAGCCTAACTATATGATTTTGTACGGATGAACTTTCTTTTGCCATGTTATTTTGAGAAGACATGATTACTTTGATTAGTATGCTTGAAGTGTTACTATTTATTTTATCAATATGAACTTTTGTCTTGAATCTTTCGGATCTGAATATTCATATCACAAGTAATAAGAATTACATTGGAATTATGCCAACTAGCATTCCACATCAAAAAATTCTTTTTTTATCATTTACCTACACGAGGACGAGCAAGAATTAAGCTTGGGGATGCTTGATATGTCTCCAACGTATCTATAATTTTTGATTGCTCCATGCTAATTTATCTACTGTTTTAGGCAATATTGGGCTTTATTATCCACTTTTATATTGTTTTTGGGACTAGCCTATTAACCGGAGGCCCAACCGAGATTTGTTGTTTTATGCCTATTTCAGTGTTTCGAGGAAAAGGAATATCAGACGGAGTCAAAACGGAACGAAATAAACTGGAGAAGTTATTTTTGGAAGGAAAGCCACCCAATGGACTTGAAGTGCACGTCAGGGAAGAAGGGAGGTGCTCACGAGGGTGGGGGGCGCGCCCCCTGCCTCGTGGCCCCCCTTCGGTCCACCGACATACCCCTTGCACCCATATATACCTACGTACTCTAAAACTTCCAGAACAGAAGATAGATCGGGAGTTCCGCCGCCGCAAGCCTCTGTAGCCACCAAAAACCTCTTGGGAGCCCGTTCCGGCACCCTGCCGGCGGGGGATCCCATCACCGGTGGCCATCTTCATCATCCCGGCGCTATCCATGATGAGGAGGGAGTAGTTCACCCTCGGGGCTGAGGGTATGTACCAATAGCTATGTGTTTGATCTCTCTCTCTCTCTCTCTCGTGTTCCATTTATGACACGATCTTGATGTATCCCGAGCTTTGCTATTGTAGTTCGATCTTATGATGTTTCTCCCCCTCTACTCTCTTGTGATGAATTGAGTTTCCCCTTTGAAGTTATCTTATCGGATTGAGTCTTTTATGAGAACACTTGATGTATGTCTTGCCGTGATTATCTGTGGTGACAATGGGATATCATGTGCCACTCGATGTATGTTTTAGTGATCAACTTGCGGGTTTCGTGACATTGGGAGCCTATTCATAGGGGTTGGCACATGTTCTTGACTCTCCGATAGAAACTTTGGGGCACTCTTTGAAGAACTTTGTGTTGGTTGGATGAATCTGAGATTGTGTGATGCATATCGTATAATTATGCCCACGGATACTTGAGGTGACAATGGAGTATCTAGGTGACATTAGGGTTTTGGTTGATTTGTGTCTTAAGGTGTTATTCTAGTATGAACTCTTTTATAGATTGATCCGAAAGAATAACTTTGAGGTGGTTTCGTACCCTATCATAATCTCTATGTTCGTTCTCCGCTATTAGTGGCTTCGGAGTGACTCTTTGTTGCATGTTGAGGGCTTGTTATATGATCTATCTATGTTATTATTGCTGAGAGAACTTGCACTAGTGAAAGTATCAACCCTAGGCCTTGTTTCCTATCATTGCAATACCATTTATGCTCACTTTTATCATTAGTTACCTTGCTGATTTTATTATTTCAGATTACAAATACCTTTATCTACCATCCATATTGCACTTGTATCACCATCTCTTCGCCGGACTAGTGCACCTATACAATCTACCATTATATTGGGTGTGTTGGGGACACAAGAGACTCTTTTTTATTTGGTTGCAGGGTTGCTTGAGAGAGACCATCTTCATCCTACGCCTCCTACGGATTGATTAACCTTAGGTCATCCACTTGAGGGAAATTTGCTACTGTCCTACAAACCTGTGCACTTGCAGGCCCAACAACGTCTACAAGAAGAAGGTTGTGTAGTAGACATCAAAGGGTAAGAGTGCGTATAATCCATGGACTCACATTAGTCATAAAGAACTCATATACTTATTGCAAAAATTTATTAGCCCTCGAAGCAAAGTACTACTATGCATGCTCCTAGGGGAAGGGTTGGTAGGAGTTAACCATCACGCGATCCCGACCTCCACTCATAAGGAAGGCAATCAAAAGAGCACCCCATGCAACAAATTTGTTACACAACTTTTACCATACGTGCATCCTACGGGACTTGCCAACTTCAACACAAGTATTTCTCAATTTCACAATTACCCAACTAGCATGACTCTAACATTACCACCTTTATATCTCAAAACAATTATCAAGCATCAAATTGATCATAGTATTCAATGCACTTTCTATGATAGTTTTTATTATACCCAACTTGGATGCCCATCATTCTTGGACCAATTTTATAACCATAGAAAATACCATGTTATTCTAAAAGAGTCTCAAAATAATATAAGTGAAGCATGAGTGCTCAATAATTTCTAAAAAATAAAGCCACCACCGTGCTCTAAAAAGATATAAGTGAAGCACATAGAGTATTCTAATAAATTCTGAATCATGTGTGTATCTCCCAAAAGGTGTGTACAGCAAGAATGATTGTGGTAAACTAAAAATCAAAGACTCATATCATACAAGACGCTCCAAGCAAAACACATATCATGCGGTGAATAAAAATATGGCTCCAAGTAAAGTTACCGATAGACGAAGACGAAAGAGGGAATATTAGTGATTAGCACAAAATTAGTGAAGGATTTTCAAATTTCATTGGGGTCAATTGACCCCAATGCCTATAAGGCAGCTCCGTCCCTGCGGCTTTTGGTTGTCCTTGAATTACCTTGGGGTGCCATGGGCATCCCCAAGCTTAGGCTCTTGCCACTCCTTATTCCATAGTCCATCAAATCTTTACCCAAAACTTGAAAACTTCACAACACAAAACTCAATAGGAAATCTCATGAGCTCCGTTAGTGCACGAAAGAAAAACCACCACTTAAGTTACTGTAATGAACTCATTGTTTATTTATATTGGTGTCAAACCTACTGTATTCCAACTTCTCTATGGTTCATACCCCCCGATACTAGCCATAGATTCATCAAAATAAGCAAACAACACACGAAAAACAGAAAATGTCAAAAACAGAATAGTCTGTAGCAATCTGTAACTTTCGAATACTTATGGAACTCTAAAAATTCTACCAAAATAGGAAGTCCTAGGCAATTTGTCTACTGATCTACTGCAAAAATAATCAACTAAAAATCACCTTTCTTTGATTTATTAAAATTATTCTCGTCCGCACAAAAGTTTCTGTTTTTCAGCAAGATCAAATTAACTTTCACCGTAGGTTATCCTATAGGTTCTACTTGGCACAAACACTAATTAAAACATAAAACCACATCTAAACAGAAGTTATATGAATTATTTATTGAATAACAGAAAATAAAAATATTGTGTTGTCTCCCAACAAGCGTGTTTCTTTAAAGCCTTTTAGCTAGGCATTGATAATTTTAATGATGCTCACATTGAAGACAAAAATTGAAGCGCAAAGAGAGCATCATGAAAAACGTGACAAACACATCTAAGTATAACATACTTCCTATGCATAGGCATATTATAATCAAACAAATTTGCAAGTCAAGCAAAAACTAGCATATGCAAGGAAGAAGAAAGAGACGATAGCAATCTCAACACGACGAGAGGTAATTTAATAACATGAAAATTTCTACAACCATATTTTCCTCTCTCATAATAGATACATGTGGGATCATAAGCAAATTCAACAAAATAGCTATCACATAAAATATTTTCAACACGATCCACATGCATGCGAAGTTGACACTCTTCCAAAATAGTGGGATTAACATTAACTAAAGTCATGACCTCTCCAAACCCACTTTTATCAAAAATTTCGTAAGATTGAAAGTTCTCCAAATATGTGGGATCTAAAGTTGACACTCTTCCAAACCCACTTTCAATAATATTGCAAGCACTATTATCAATCTCATATTCATCATGGGGCTTGAATAAATTTTCAAGATCATAAGAAACATCATCACCCCAATCATGATCATTGCAACAAGTAGTAGACATAGCAAAACTAGCATCCCCAAGCTTAGAGTTTTGCATATTATTAGCACAATTGACATCAATAGAATTTGTAGTAAAATCATTGCAATCATGCTTTTTATTCAAGGATCTATCATGAATCTCTTCATAAATTTCTTCATCATAATTTTCAGATTCACGAATTTCAAGAAAACCTCATAAAGATAATCTACTGCACTCAACTCACTAGCAATTGGTTCATCGTAATTGGATCTCTTGAAAAGATTAGCAAGTGGATGAGGATCCATTAACTTTTAGCAAGCGAAGATGCAAGCAAAAAGAAGGCACATGGAGACACAAGATCGAACGGAAGAGGGGCGAAGAAAAAGGCAAAGGTGAAGTAAGGGAGAGGAAAACGAGAGGAAAATGGCAAATAATGTAATGCGAGGGAGAAGAGTTTGTGCTGGGTACTTGGTATGTCTTGACTTTTGCGAAGAACTCCCCGGCAACGGCGCCAGAAATCCTTCTTGCTACCTCTTGAGCACTGCGTTGGTTTTCCCTTGAAGAGGAAAGGGTGATACAGCAAAGTAGCGTAAGCCCTTAGTTTTGAGAACCAAGGTATCAATCCAGTAGGAGGCTCCACGCAAGTCCCTCGTACCTACACAAACAAACAAGAACCTCGCAACCAACATGATAAAGGGGTTATCAATCCCTTCAGGCCACTTGCGAAAGTGAGATCTGGTAGAGATAATAAGATAAAGATAAATATTTTTGGTATTTTATGATATAGATTGGAAAGTAAAGATTGCAAAATAAAGTAGATTGGAAACTTATATGATGGAAAATAGACCCCGGGGCCATAGGTTTCACTAGTGGCTTCTCTCAAGATAGCATAAGTATTACGATGTGTGAACAAATTACTGTCGAGCAATTGATAGAAAAGTGCATAGTTATGAGAATATCTAGGCATGATCATGTATATAGGCATCACGTCCGCGACAAGTAGACCGGCTCCTGCCTGCATCTACTATTATTACTCCACACATCGACCGCTATCTAGCATGCATCTAGAGTATTAAGTTCATAAGAACAGAGTAACACATTAGGCAAGATGACATGGTGTAGAGGGATAAACTCAAGCAATATGATATAAACCCCATCTTTTTATCCTCGATGGAAACAATACAATACATGCCTTGCTGCCCCTGCTATCACTGGGAAAGGACACCGCAAGATTGAACCCAAAGCTAAGCACTTCTCCCATTGCAAGAAAGATCAATATAGTAGGCCAAACCAAACTGATAATTCGAAGAGACTTGCAAAGATAAGCAATCATACATAAAAGAATTCAGAGGAGATTCAAATATTTCTATAAAATAAACTTGATCATAAACCCACAATTCATCGGATCTCGACAAACACACCGCAAAAAGAGTTACATCGGATAGATCTCCAAGAAGATCGAAGAGAACTTTGTATTGAGATTCAAAGAGAGAGAAGAAGACATCTGGCTAATAACTATGGACCCGAAGGTCTGTGGTAAACTACTCACAACTCATCGGAGAGGCTATGGTGTTGATGTATAAGCCCTCCATGATCGATTACCCCTCCGGCGGAGCGCCGAAAAAGGCCCCAAGATGGGATCTCACGGGTACAGAAGGTTGCGACGGTGGAAATAGGGTTTCGTGGTGCCCCTGGATGTTTTTGGGGTACGTAAGTATATATAGGTGAAGGAAGTCGGTCAGGGGAGCCACGAGGGGCCCACGAGGGTGGGGGGGGCACGCCCACCCCCCTAGGGCGCGCCCCGAACCCTCGTGGCCGCCTCGTCTACTTCTTGACGTCCACTCCAAGTCTTCTGGATTGCGTTTGTTCCAAAAAGATCTCTCCCGAAGGTTTCATTCTGTTTGGACTCCGTTTGATATTCCTTTTCTTGGAAACACTGAAATAGGCAAAAAAACAGCAATTTGGGCTGGGCCTCCGGTTAGTAGGTTAGTCCCAAAAATGATATAAAAGCATGGAACAATCAAAAATTATAGATACGTTGGGGACGTATCAGTGGCCCACATTGGCCCCCCGTACAATGCCATCTTGGGGTACCCCTCCCTCGCCAAGTTCATAGAGGCGACCCACCATGGCTATAATATCCTCAAGATGCCAAGGTGCAGCGGCGTCATCACCATCGCATGCGATGAGAAACATGCGGTTTGCTCCCTCGAGCACACGTACTGGGCCGCAACGACTGAAAACTCTGACGGCAAGGGCGACGTTGTGCCTCCTGAGGCCTCCCTTGCAAAGAAGTTGCAGCTCCTCCCCGAGAACCTCCCTAAAGCGAAGAAGCAGCCGGCTCGCGACAACACCCAGGGCTCCGCGCCTTCTGCCGGGTGATACGTCTCCAACGTATCTATAATTTTTTATTGTTCCATGCTGTTATATTATCATATTTGAATGTTTTATAATCATTTGATAGTCATTTTATATCATTTTTTGGTACTAACCTATTGACATAGTGACAAGTGCCAGTTGCTGTTTTTGTATGTTTTTTACATCGTAGGAAATCAATACAAAACGGAGTCCAAATGCAGCGAAACTTTTTGTGGATTTTTTTGGACCAAATGACATCCAATGGGCCAGAGAAGCACCTGGGGGTGCTCCGAGGGGAGCACAACCCACCAGGGCGCGCATGGAGGCCCTGGGGCGCCCTGGTGGGTTGTTCCCACCTCGGGTGCCCCCAGACCGCCTCTTTACTCTATAAATACACGAATATTCCAGAAACCCTAGGGGAGTCGGTGAGAATCAGTTCCAGCTACTGCAAGTTCCAGAAACACTAGATCCAATCTAGACATCATCACAGAGGAGTTCATCATTTCCATTGGTGCCTCTCTGATGATGCGTGAGTAGTCTTTTGTAGACCTTCGGGTCCGTAGTTAGTAGCTAGATGGCTTCCTCTCTCTCGATTGATTCTCAATACAATGGTCTCTTGGAGATCCATATGATGTAACTCTTTTGCGGTGTGTTTGTTGGGATCCGATGAACTTTGAGTTCATGATCAGATCTATCTCTTTTTATCCATGAAAGTTATTTGAGTCTTATTTGATCCCTTATATGCATGATTGCTTATAGCCTCGTATTTCTTCTCCGATATTTGGGTTTTGTTTGGCCAACTTGGTCTATTATCTTGCAATGAGAAGAGGTGCTTTGTGATGGGTTTGATCTTACGGTGCTTGATCCTAGTGACAGAAGGGAACCGACACGTACATATCATTGCTATTAAGCATAACAAGATGGGGTATATTTCTACATAAATATATCTTGTCTACATGATGTCATCGTTCTTATTGCATTACTCCGTTTCTCCATGAACTTAATACACTAGATGCATGCTGGATAGCGGTCGATGTGTGGAGTAACAGTAGTAGATGCAGGAAGGAGTCGGTCTACTAATATTGGATGTGATGCCTATATAATGATCATTGCCTGGATATCGTCATGATTATTTGAAGTTCTATAAATTCCCAATAGTAATTTGTTCACCCATCGTTTGCTATTTTTCTCGAGAGAAGCCACTAGTGAAATCTACGACCCCCGAGTCTCTTCTTTATTATATTTGCCTTTGCGATCTATTTTCCTTTGCTTTTATATTTAGATCTATTAAACCAAAAATACAAAAATACCTTGATGTAATTTATTTTATTCGAGATCTATTTATCCCATCTATCATATTTTTATCACGTCTGTTTGCCAATTTCTGGCACCGTTACCCGAAAGGGATTGACAACCCCTTTAACACGCCGGGTTGCGAGTATTTGTTATTTGTGTGCAGGTGCTGTTTATGTAGTGTTGTTTGGTTCTCCTACTGGTTCGATAACCTTGGTCTCATCACTAAGAGAAATACCTACCGTCGCTATACTGCATCATCACTTCCTCTTTGGGGAAATACTGACGTAGTTCTAGGAGACATCAACAGCAATTTCTGGCGCTGTTGCCGGGGAGGCATCATCAACATCTACCAGGTTCCTAATCATAAATCTCGTCTCCTCGCAATTTATATTATTTGCCATTTGGCTCTAATTTTCCTCTCCCCTACTTCATAAAATTTGCCGTTTTATTTGCTCTCTTTTTCGTTCGCCGTTTTCTTGCCGGATCTATCCGTGTTCTTGCTTTCTAGTCTTAATGGCTAGCGTGACTACTCCTCCTTTGTCACTAGAATTTGAAGTTTTATACTTGAAGCAACGACATGGAGAAAATTTGAAAGATGCTTGGTATAGGCTAATGGAATCCTACCGTGTTTGTAACTTAAAGGGGGACGCAAAGATTTTGCTTCGTAATTTTTACATAGTATTGGCTTCGCATCATAGACAACTCTCAGATTTTGCCGCTAAAGGGAATTTTATTGAGCTTGATGCTAATGCTGCCTATGAAATCTTAGAAGGAATTTTGGGAGTTCCACCTCCAAGGAAGGGGTTTTATTTCACCCCAGAGGGAGTTCAAATGTTGGACAAACTCGGTGATTTGCACAAAAATATGGTTGAATTGCAAAAATATAACAAACCCCTCAAACATCTTAGTGGTAGTATCAATCATATGAACACCTTGATTACTCTCTGTAATAAGCGATTGGATATTTTAGATCTAAAGATGGTTTCTTTTCCTAAGAAGCAAGCACAAGAGCCTCCTGGGTTTGAGAAAGCCCTTACAAAAGTTGCCAAAACTACAGTTGACAAAATGTAGATCCTTGCATTATGCCTAGCTAGGGGCGTGAAACAATAGCGCCTGTTAGGAGGCAACCCAATGAGTAAAATTTATTTTTGCTTTTTGCTGCTTGTTCTTAAGTGTTAGCACAATTATGGTACTGTTATGATTGTGTTTTTGTGTTTTAATTAGTGTTTGTGCCTAGTAAAGCCTTTAGGATCTTCTTGATCTTGCTGAAAAATAGAAACTTTCATGCTCACGAAAATAATTTTCATTTTTAACAGGAGCACGGTAAAATACCAATTATTTTTGAAGAAGATTAATATACAAATTTCTCAGGTTGTACTAATTTTCTCAGAATTTTTGGAGTTAAGAAGTATTCGAAATATCCAGATTGTGACAGACTGTTCTGTTTTCGATAGATTCTGTTTTCTTTCCGCTGTGTGCTTATTTTGATGATTCTATGGTTTTCTTTGAATAGTTTTTGCCATAGAAAAGTTGGAATACAGTAGATATAATGCAAGAATATAATATATTAATGGGTTGCAACAATACTTATAGTAGTGATTTGCTTTCTTATACTAACGGATCTCATGAAGGTTTTGTTGAGTTTTGTGTGATCGAAGTTTTCAAGTTTTGGGTGATGTTACGATGGATGAAGGAATAAGGAGTAAGAAGAGCCTAAGCTTGGGGATGCCCATGGCACACCAAGCTATTATCCAAAGAGAAGAAAGCAACTAAGCTTGGGGATTCCCCGAGTGGCATCCCCTCTTTCTTCTTACGACCATCGGTATTTTACTCGAAGCTACATTTTTATTTGTCACATACTATGAGTTTTACTTGGAGCATCTTGTATGATATGAGTCTTTGCTTGTTTTGATTTATGTTTTAAGTCTTGAATCCTTGCTGGACACACCTATTTGAGAGAGCCTAAATTATGACATGACTTGTTAGAATTGCTCTCTATGCTTCACTTAAATCTTTATTAGCAATGTAATTGCTCTAGTGCTTCACTTATACCTTTTTGAGCATGGTGTGCTTTAGTATTTTTTAAGAAATGCTCTGTTGCTTCACTTAGATTTATTTGAGAGTTAGTAAACTTTTTAAGAAATTCTCTCTTGCTTCACTTAAATTAATTCGAGAGAAAGAAATATTGTGCTCATGATCTTCAATTATATTTGTTTGAGCTTATCAAAAGCAACACATAAAAATTAGTTCCAAAGTGATAGATATCCAAGAAGGATATACTAAAAACTTTCATGAAGATCATTGGACAAAATAAACTTGATTCTTTTGTAATAGTTTTGAGATATGATGATGTGATATGTGAGTCATGTTGATGAGGACTTATGCTTTAGTAAGAATATTGGTGTTAAGGTTTGTGATTCCCTATGGAAGCATGAAAGTCAATAGTTATGCAATGAAATTATATCCGACTTGTGGTGCATTATTCAGTGTTAATTATGCTTAATGCTCACTTATGAGATTATTCATTTCTTGGTTGGTCGCTTCTCAATCTTTTGCTAGCCTTCATTTTGCACTAAGTATGATCACTACTTGTGCATCCAAAATCCTTTAAACCAGTTTTGCCACATGAGTCCACTATACCTACCTATATGCGGTATTCTTTTGTCGTTCTATGCAAATTTGTACGTGCCATCTATAATTTTCAAAATAAATTTCTCTTTTGTGTGCTCGTACCGCTTGCGTGGCGATGAGGGGTGGCCGATATTTTCCATGCTAGATGCGTTATTCTCATGATGAGTGTTTATTCACTTGTCATTGCACAAGAGTAAGGTAAAGGTATTAGGGATGCCCAGTCCCGAATGAAAAATGAATTTACTTATGTTGTCAAATAATAAATTCCTTGGAAAGTGTTGGTATGGAAGGCACCCGTGGATACGGTTAGCCACGGAAAGTGAAAGTATGGTGGAAAAGGAATAAACTTTAATTTATGTTTGGGAACCGCCTATGATATATCTAGCATGTAAAGTGTGGGGAACTCTAAGTCATTTTCGTTGGTGGGAAAATTATGCCTCTCAAAATGTTTTTATCTCTCAATTTTTGATTTCAGCTCTGGCACCTCTAGAAATCCCTACTTCCCTCCGCGAAGGGCCTTTCTTTTACTTTATGCAATTGTTATTTTTAATTTGAGTCTCCATCTTCTCTTATAAAGCACCAACTAGGGGGCACTGTGATCGTACTTGAGCATTGCGTGTAGCGAATATGCGAGTGTGTTTCATGAATGGATCAATGATTGAGCATGATGATCTAGGGATAACTTATTTTGCTTTGATATTTTGAAAGACATGGTTGCTTGTTGATATGCTTGAGTATTTAAGTCTCATGTCAAAACTAGACTATTGCTTTGAATCATATAAAAGTCCAAATGTCCATGCTATAAAGAAAATGAGATGACATGTTAGGCAACATTCCACATCAAAAATTCTGTTTTTATCATTTACCTACTTGAGGACAAGCAGGAATTAAGCTTGGGGATGCTGATACGTCTCCAACGTATCTATAATTTTTGATTGTCCCATGCTATTATATTATCATTCTTGGATGTTTTATAATCATTTTATAGTCATTTTCTATCATTTTTTGGTACTAACCTATTGACATAGTGCCAAGTGCCAGTTGCTGTTTTTTGCATGTTTTTTACATCGCAGGAAATCTATACCAAACGGAGTCCAAACGCAGCGAAACGTTTTGTGGATTTTTTTGGGACTAGAAGACATCCAATGGGCCGGAGAAGCGCCTGGGGGTGCTCCGAGGGGAGCACAACCCCAGGCGCGCCCTGGTGGGTTGTGCCCACCTCGGGTGCCCCCCGGACCGCCTATATACTCTATAAATACCCCAATATTCCAGAAACCCTAGGGGAGTCGATGAAAATCAATTCCAGCTTCCGCAAGTTCTAGAAACACCAGATCCAATCTAGACATCATCACAGAGGAGTTCATCTTGTCCATTGGTGCCTCTCCGATGATGCGTGAGTAGTCTTTTATAGACCTTCGGGCCCGTAGTTAGTAGCTAGATGGCTTCCTCTCTCTCGTTTGATTCTCAATACAATGGTCTCTTGGAGATCCATATGATGTAATTCTTTTGCAGTCTGTTTGTTGGGATCCGATGAACTTTGAGTTTATGATCAGATCTATCTCTTGTTATCCATGAAAGTTATTTGGGTCTTCTTTGACCTTTTATATGCATGATTGCTTATAGCCTCGTATTTCTTCTCTGATTATTATCTTGCAATGGGAAGAGGTGCTTTGTGATGGTTCGATCTTACGGTGCTTGATCCCAATGACAGAAGGGGAACCGACATGTAGGTATCGTTGCTATTAAGGATAACAAGATGGGGTCTATTTCTACATAAATAGATGATGTCTACATCATGTCATCATTCTTATTGCAGTACTCTGTTTCTCCATGAACTTAATACACTAGATGCATGGTGGATAGCGGTCGATTTGTGCAGTAATAGTACTAGATGCAGGCAGGAGTCGGTCTACTAATCTTGGATGTGATGCCTATATAATGATCATTACCTGGATATCATCATGATTATTTGAAGTTCTATCAATTGCCCAACAGTAATTTGTTGACCCACCATTTGCTATTTTTCTCGAGAGAAGCCACTAGTGAAATCTACGGCCCTCGGGTCTCATCTTTATTATATTTGCCTTTGCGATCTATTTTCCTTTGCTTTTATTTTCAGATCTATTAAACCAAAAATACAAAAATACCTTGCTGTAGTTTATTTTATTTGAGATCTATTTATCCCATCTATCATATTTTTATCACGTTCGTTTGCCAATTTCTGGCACCGTTACCCGAAAGGGATTGACAACCCCATTAACACGCTGGGTTGCGAGTATTTGTTATTTGTGTGCAGGTGTTGTTTATGTAGTGTTGCTTGGTTCTCCTACTGGTTCGATAACCTTGGTCTCATCACTGAGGGAAATACCTACCATCGATGTACTGCATCATCCCGTCCTCTTTGGGGAAATACCGACGTAGTTCTAGCAAACATCACCGGTGCATGCCCTCCTCCCCATAGGAAGGCGTGCCCGGCGCCTCCCTTTCGGCAAGCTTGGGGGCTTCCACCGCGAGAGCGTCTGACCTGACTAGTGTGACGAGGGAGGTGCTAAGGCACCACTTGGAGGCGTGCTTCAGCGCGCGCCCCCACAAGCAAGGAGCACGATGCCAGGCGCAAGGAGCACAAGAGTTCATCACCCAAGAGATTCACAAGCTTCAAGAGGCTCACGCCATGCATGGCGAGCGTCGCCCCGCATGGCCTATCAACTCAGCTGCCTCTCCTAATGCGGGCAGCAAGCTGTGCATGTGTGTCGACATCGCGGGCCTCCAGAGGGCCAGCTCCCAGGACATCTTCTGTCCATCGCAGATCTGTCGGAGCAGGGGCATCATCACCAACTACGCCTGCATGCCCTTTGGGCTGTTGAACGTGGGCACCACCTACTAGCGCTTCGCACGGCTCGCATTGGCGACTCATGAGGCTCCAGTCCCTCACAAGCCTCCAGGGCCTCAAGAGCCGCTCGGCCCCTAAGGAGCGGGCCCCCATGACGTGCTTTCGCCAGGTGCCACGACGCTCCAGATGCATTGCCAGGTGACTTTTTGGTTTGTTCAATTGAGGGTGCCACACGGGCTGTATCATCCTCAAGCTAATCAGGGTCAGTCCTTGCAGCCTCCTCACTTTTTGGTTGTGTACTAAACCTAGTTGTGCTTTCATGAGTTTATCCTCCTTGCCAAACTTTGTGCTTGGTGCCGCGTCACATTCGGAGGCGCCACCTCTTTGGTCTCCTCGTGCCCGCAGCTCTCCTCTTGACCATCGCAGGAGCGGGGGTGTAGGATCGAAAGTAGGTCTAGAGGGGGAGGGGTGATTAGACTACTTGACCAAATAAAAATCTAACCTTTTCCCAAATTTAAGTGTTGGCAGATTTGAGCAATTATCAGAAGTCAAGCAATCAACCTACACATGCAATTCTAAGAGTGCAGCAGTGGAAAGTAAAACATTGCATATGAAGGTAAAGGGAAGGGTTTGGAGAAGGCAAACACAATGTAGACACGGAAATATTTGGCGTGGTTCCGATAGGTGGTGCTATCGTAGGTCCACATTGATGGAGACTTCAACCCACGAAGGGTAACGGTTGCGCGAGTGCACGGAGGGCTCCACCCACGAAGGGTCCACGAAGAAGCAACCTTGTCTATCTGTCGGGGAAACTGATCCACGAACACCTATGGGACCGGCGGACTGAGCCCCTTCCGGTTCGGCGGAGGGCGGAGGTCGCATGAAGAGTAGATCGAGGCAATGCACACGAGCAGTTTACCCAGCTTCGAAGCTCTCCGGAGAGATAATACTCCTACTGCTGCATCTATGTGTATATTGAGTTCTTGCTCAGGAGCGATCAGCGCTACGAGACCGAGCGTGAGAGTGTCTCTAGCTTCGAATGAGTCGAACCCCCTCTACGTTGCGCATGGGCCTCCTTTTATACGCTAAAGGGGTCACCGACAGGTGGCAACGTAGATGAAGGGGAAAATTGGAAAAAGAATGTGGTAGGTACAACTACCTATACTGTAGATACAGTGTATCATACCTAACCCTGACGGCAGGGGACAAGGGCATTAAATGCCCGTCCGTGTCATGCAAACAGTGCAAACAGAGGCCGCCAGGGGCGCCACCGATCGCCATGATGGCCTTCTTGTCAGCGCCGCTTGCCACCGTGCACCGCTGGCTGCACAGCCTCTCGCCACGCGCGCCTGGAAGGGTCCCAGGACGACACGTTGGTGGATGTGTTGGAGCGTGGGCGCGGGGTGGCCACTTGCCGCGGCAAGTGCCTTGCCGCGGTTGTCGTCTTGTCGGGCCCGGGAGCTTGTCACTCGCTGGGCCTTGCCGGGACGCGTGGCGCGCCGCGGCAAGCTTCCTTGATATGCCTTGGTTGGCCTTCCCGGCAAGCTCCTCTTGCCAGGGCCTTGTCTTCTTGGCTTGAATACTTTGTTCTTGAATGGCTTCCCGGCAAGCTCCTCTTGCCGGGGTCTTGCCTCTTAAGGAGTCACGGAGGGTCTTGACGGTCGCCTGGCAAGCCTTGCCGCGGGGTGCTGTGACTGCCCGTGCACGAGTTCGGGATACTAGGGTACCCCTACTCTAGTACACCGACAGGAGCCCCCGGGCCTGGGCCACACACGGTGCCAAGCGTTGTTGGGCCAGGCCCAAAACAGGGCACGGGCACGCGCGGCCTGGGGCGTGCCGTTTCCTACTCCGCATACACCGCGCCCTCCCAAACGGCACGCGTTGAATGCGGCGTCGTGGGAGAGATCGTGGGTGATTTCTTTATTCGAAAAAGCGTAACGTCCGCCTCCTCCCTCTTTATAAGCAGAGGAAAAAGAGGCAGTTGCTCACCTCATCGGTTACTACTCCAAAATCTCCGCCGCTCCCCTCCCCTCTGAGAGAGAGCAGCGCTCCGCCCCCCATCTCCGCCGTCGCCACCAACGCCGTCGACCTCCTCCACCACCTTCGCCATGGCTCCAAAGACCGGGAAGGTCGCGAAGTCGGCCGAGGCGCTGCGGCTTGAGGCGTTGCGAAAGGAGCAGGCCACATTCCCCTCCGAGCTCGACGTGGCGGGGCTGAGGGAGTGGTTCTATCTCTTCTGGTCGACGGAGACACGTGCGCATCCGCGCACGAAGGTACTCTCCGCCGCCGCTTCGAAACGGGCTCCATACGGGTATCCCTTCTTCCCGCTGTTCTTCTATTGTGGGCTTTGCCCGCCCTTTTCGGAGTTCTTCTGTGACATCATGAACACCTACGGGTTTCATCTCCTTGACTTCACCCCCAACGTCGTCTTAACCATGTCGGTTTTCGCACATCTCTGCGAAAACTTTGTCGGAGTCCACCCAAACGTAGCCCTTTTCCGCCATTACTTCATGCCCCGGGTCAAGAGAGGAGAGCCACTTTCCGGCGGGATCGCCTAGATCTCGAGGGCCGGCAAGAAGGAAGCGTATCTGGAGGGGGAGCTCCGCAGCAAATGGGAGGAGTGGAGAGCTGATTGGTGTTGGATTATGGAGGAGAACCCGCATCCATTCACCGCCCTGCGCCAAGTCCCAGTAGTGCGCGGCAACGATTGGAGCAGCCTGGCCCCGGAGGATGCTAGGCTGAAGATCGCCATCACCAGAATCTTGCATCTCAGGCTTGCCGGGCTGACTGTGGGTGCCGTGGGCGCAGACTTTCTCCGCTGCCGCTTCGCCCCCCTGCAAGATAGGAGGAGGCCCGCTTGGGAGTTTGGCGGTCCAGCGAATATCATGAGGCTGCGCCCAGGCCTCAATTACAACTTCACCATGCTGGAGCTGGATGCGATGCTCAAGGAGCTGTTCAAGCACGATTCTCAGCATCCAGAGTGGTTCAGGTTGCCGGCGGGGGTAGTCCCGCTGTGCAATAATTCTTCGCTCGACCGCATCCGCGCGATGATGCCGCTGTGCGACTCGCATGGCCTTGTCCCAACGTGGCAAGAGCCTGCGGACGATGTTGTGCAGCAGTTCTTCGACGGACTAGTGGAGGTGGCGGTCCGCACCGACGAGCAGAGGAGCCTCACCCGCGACGCCGCTGATGAGGAGTTGCAGCGCATCGCCACCAGGGTGGAAGAGGCGGCGGCAGCCGCTGCCGCGGGCGAGTTCGGGTTCACCTTGGAGGAAGCAGAGGCGGAGGCGGCGGCAAGCCTTGCCGAGCGAGAGTGGCTTGACGGCGAGGAAGAACTCGCCGCGCCCGACGCCGAGTCGAGCGAACCCGCCGAGGGTGCGAGTGGCCCGCCATCTCCAGACCGCTTGCCGCAGGCGGAGCCCATAGTGCAGCCCCTAGCCCCACCAAGAAGGCGTCTTCGCAAGTCCGGGGACGCAGCGGGGCGGCAAAGAGGCCAGCAGCCGTCACGCCGCGCGACACGTCAACCGCGACAAGCAATGTTGCCGCGGGAGCCTCGCACCGCTGCGGCAACTGGAGCGGAGTCTTCCTGGGCCACCGCCACTGCGCCCGCCAAGCGGACAAGGGATCCTACGCCTCTGCCTCATCGCGCTGCTGGTGGGCCGGACTTCGACCTCTCCGCGCTCAGCTCCGACGAGGAGGAAGAAGAGTAAGACTTTTTTGCTGTACTTGTAGTTCTTCAATTTTGTTGCTTTGCCTTGTATCTGACTTGCTTCGATCTGAACTCGTTCCTTTTCAGGACGTTGGCTCAAAGAGCAGCAAAGAGAGCCAAGGTGCCGGTGGTTATCATCGAGGACGAGCCCACTACGACGGCAAGGGGAGCACCCGAGACCACCTTGCCGGACCTGGCAACTACTCCGTGAAGCAGCCCCCAGCGTAAGTGCATGGTTTATTTTTTGCTTTTGGGTGCCCACGGGTGCTCTTTCCTTTGCTGACATCTGACTGTTGGCTCGTTTGTGTAGGAGTAGAACAGCTTCACCAGGAAGGCTCGGAAACCGCCTCCGACGTGCCATCTGCTTCCTCTACACCGCCAAGGGAGGATTCCCCGGCAAGGGAGCATTCTCCAGCAAGGGAGCAATCTCCGGCAAGGGAGGAGTCTCCGGCAAGGGGCAGCACCAGCGAACCTCCGGTGGTGGAGCCCATGATCATGGATCCTAGTACAGGTAATCCCTTGCTCGAAACTTCCCTTGTGTTCTTCTAATCTTTCTTTTTGGATATTTGCTTGACTTCTCCTTCTTCTCCGGTCGTCAGATCCACCCTCCACGGAGCCGATGGAGACCGAGGCGGGCGGCAAGGAAGACGTGCGCGGCGATGCTGATGATGTCGCCGCTTCTGAAGAAGAAGCCGGTGTTGACGATCCCGCCGGTGAGGAGGTCGCCAAGGCTGCTGGCGCGGGAGCTGGCGAGGGGTCCGGCGGTCGCACTGACGGCCCTGAGGCCGCAGGAGCTCCAGGCGCTACGCCGACCGCCGATCCCTCCGCCGCTGCCGCAGCGCCAGGCTCCGAGGAGCCCCAGCCCGGCGCCTATCTGAAGGCCGGCGAGGGTGTCTTCATCAAGCTCCCCTGGGCATCGAGCTCCAGGGCGCCAGTTGAAGGAGAAGCCTTTAACGGGGAGGTGCTCGCCTCCACTGGGCTGACACTGGTTGAAGCGCCAAGCAGCAGCAGCAGCGAGTCTGAGGAAGAGCAGTTACTCCAGAAGCTGGTGTCACTCTACCGCGCCCGACAAGCCAAGGTGGAGTCCCGGGAAGCGCTTGTCGCGCAGGCGGGAGCGGACATTGAGAAGCGTGCGGAGGAGCTCCGGGAACGCAATCAGGAAGCTCTCCGGTCTATTGCAGAGGAGCGTGCGGAGCTCGTCGAGGCACGGAAGGCATTCATCCTTGAAAAAGCCGAAGCCGAAGAGCAGCAGCGGCTTGCCGCCGAGGAGCTGTTTGCGCGGGAAGGGGAGCTGACTCAGCGGAAAGTTAATCTCGACAGCCAGGAGGAGGATCTTGTTGCGCGGGAGCAAACAGTTGGCGGGGCCCTAAAGGAAGCCAAGGATGCTGCCGCAGCTGCCGAGGCCGCCAAGAAGGAACTGGAGGCGAAGGTGGCGCAGCTGGTGGCGGATCTGAAAGCAAGCGCCGAGGAGCTTGCCGCGCTCAAGCTTGAGCGCGAGAAGGACGCCCTCGCCCATGGTGAGCTGCAGGGTCAACACGCCGAGAAGGGCAAGGAGCTGAGCGCCACCAAGGATTCCAACGCCGATCTTGAGCTGAAGCTGGCCACCTTGACTCAGTCGCTGGATGACACCAAGAAGCGGGAGGTGGCCTTGAAGGAGGAGATCAAAGGCAACGAAGCGCTGCTGGCGAGGGCCGCTGAGACCCAGAACACCTTCAAGGATACTGTGGAGCTCTGGACGGAGGGCCTCGTGAACATCGCTGCAGTCATTGGCGGGGAGCTGGCGCAGCTGGGAGTGGAGGACTTTGGGTACTCCTCCGATGAGAACCTCCCACCCAGCGCCAAGCTCACCCTGTTCTTCAAAGGCGTGGCGATAGCCCTTCAGCAGCTCTGAGAGAAGATCCCAAAGCAGCTGGCCGACGAGTCACGCACGATCTGCGCCACAGTCCTAGAGAAGGTGTTGGTGAAGGTGGCCTTCCGCAACCCAGGCCTCAACCTCGCCAACGTCCTCAAGAAGCTGTCGGCAGGTGCTGATCTGGAAGCGCTCAAAGCCCTTGTCGCACCCATTGTGGACAAGATGAATGAGGTCAAGAGGGTTGATGGTGGCCGCGTAGATTAGGCCGCCCGTTTTCTTCTTTGCTTGCCGCTGATAGTCATGTCATGAGAACATTTTATTAGAGCCGCGACAAGTTATTTTTGTAATATAACTCTATCTTAGGTAATGATTGCTATGTTACTTCCTTTACTTGACTCCTGGCTTTGTATGTTTCTGCCCTACACTTTTTAGGGAAACTTGCTGGCACAGGCACCCTTGCCGCGAGCGCTGAGTGTGGAACTTCAGCAGCCTGCTGGCGGTGCCGCTACCGACAAGCAACCTTGTCGCAACTAGTCGCAGCTCACTTAAATTGTTGAGCGGACTCGAAACAAAGTAAGGGCGCAACTAGCTACGAGTAGGTTCCTCTGCGCACAGGTTTTCCATACAAAGCACGGTCGTTCAAGGAAAATAACTTAAAATTTTAAAAAACTGATTGCTCAAACTTTGGCAACTTAGCTTTTTCTGTCGTTTGCTTCCCGGCAAGGTGAAACTTTTCTTGAACAACGCCTGGTCCACACCATTATCTTCTCCTTCCCCCCGGTAAACTTGTGTGCGAGGGAACCTTTCCTTCTCGAGAAAAAGAAAGAAGAGAAAATAAAGATATGGAGCCTTACGGCTCGTTATCACTTACCGGAGGCAGGTGCTGCACAAAATGTCAGATAACACATGCAAAAAAGGAAGAAAGCATGAAATTGACAAGATGTGCGGAGCACATGAGCTTTATTTATGCACGGGGTCTGCGCCCGGCTTTGTACGAAGGATTACATGCAACAGCGACAAGACTTGTACAAAAGGTGGTTGCCGGAACAGCTTCCGGCAAGCGCGCCCTATGGGTAAAACTTATGAAGATGTTCAATGTTCTAGGAGTTGCTCACCGGAATGCCATCTTCGGTCTCAAGGCGGACAGCGCCGGGCCTAGTGACTCCTTTCACCCGATAAGGGCCTTCCCACTTTGGCGTCAACTTGTTGGAATTCTTGGCGGACTGAACGCACCGAAGAACAAGGTCGCCTTCCTCGAAACTTCTGGCATTAACTTTGCGGCTATGGTAGCGACGCAAAGCATGCTGGTAACAAGCAGCTCGCACAGTAGCCTGAAGACAGTCTTCCTCAAGGAGCAGCGCGTCATCTTGTTGCAGCTGCTCTTGCTCGAGCTCATCATAAGAAAGCACTCGAGGCGACCCGTAAACGAGTTCCGTGGGGAGAACTGCCTCTGCTCCATAGACTAGAGCGAAAGGTGTCTGGCCAGTGGCTCGATTTGGCGTCGTCCTGATCGACCAAAGAACCATCGGCAGCTCCTCGATCCAGTTTCTTACGCACTTGTGCAGCCTGTCGAAAGTTCTGGTCCTGAGTCCTCGCAGCACTTCAGCATTTGCCCTCTCCGCTTGACCGTTGCTTCTCGGGTGAGCAACAAAAGCGAAGCAGACCTTGGCGCCAAGATCTTGGACGTACTGCATGAAGGTGCGGCTCGTGAATTGCGTGCCATTGTCGGTGATGATCCTGTTAGGGATCCCGAAACGGCAAACAATTGACCTGAAGACCTTGACTGCTGACTGTGCTGTCATCTTCTTCACTGGTTCCACTTCCGGCCACTTTGTGAACTTGTCGATTGCAACGTACAAGTACTCAAAGCCCCCGACAGCTCGGGGGAAAGGGCCGAGGATGTCGAGCCCCCAGACCAAAAATGGCCAGGATAAAGGGATCGTCTGGAGAGCTTGAGCTGGCTGGTGTATCTGCTTGGAATGGAACTGGCACGCTTCACACTTGGTTACTTGTGCAGTTGCATCCTGGAGGGCTGTTGGCCAAAAGAAACCTTGCCGGAACGCTTTGCCGGCAAGTGCTCTTGAGCCAATGTGGTGACCACATATGCCTCCATGTATCTCTGCCAACAGCTGTTGTCCATCTTCCCGACGAATACACTTCAATTTCACACTGTTGAGTCTTATTCTGTACAGTGTGTTGTTGACAAACTTGTACATACTTGACTGCCGGGCTACTCTTTTCGCTTCTTCTTGTTCTTTGGGAAGTTCTCCTGTCTGAAGGAAACAGACAATCTGCTGCGCCCATGCTGGAGCTTGCGGCTCGACAACAAGGGCTAAAGGCACATCTGCTGCTGCGGGAACATCAGCTTCTACGACAAGAACCTGCGGCTCAGCCGGAGCCTGATATTCCCCGGCAAGCTTGCCGGAGAAAAACTTGTCGGGAGCGTTCGCTTCAACGGAACAAACCCTAGGGCTCGCCGGAGCGGACTGCTCCTCAGCACCCTTGGCGTTGATCTTGGGGACCTTCTTGGCGGCGGCTTCGGGAAGCTCTGCCGGAAAGTAGTCACTAGAAATCAACTTCCTCTTCTTGCTTTGTCCAGTTGATGGTGTCACAGATGGTTGAGCCAGCCTGAGCATGAAGATCCCTGGTTCCACAGGTAACTTTAGTGCGACGCACTTTGACAAGCCATCAGCAATGTCGTTCTGAGCTCTTGGAACATGTTCCATCTGCAGGCCGTCAAAGTGCTCCTCTAGCTTTCTCACCTCATCAACATAAGCTTCCATCAACGGACTCTGATAATTCTTGTTCACTTGGCGGACGACAAGCTGTGAGTCACCCCTGACAATGAGCTTCTTGATCCCAAGGTCTGCTGCAATTCTGAGGCCGGCAAGCAAACCTTCATACTTGGCAGTATTGTTCGTTGCTTGCTCCTTGGGAAAGTGCATCTGGACTACGTACTTGAGGTGCTCTCCGGTGGGTGCGACAAGCAGCACGCCAGCACCGGCGCCTTGCAGCGAGAAGGCTCCATCAAAGTACATTAGCCACTCTTTGCTCGTCTCCTTGACGGGGATGCTCGTTTTTGGAATTTCTTCATCTGGTGTTGGTGTCCACTCTGCTATGAACTCTGCCAATGCTCTGCTTTGGATAGTTGAAGTGCTCTCAAACTTGAGGCCAAAGCTTGACAGTTCTAGTGCCCACTCGACAATCCTGCCTGTTGCTTCTGGATTCTACAGTATCCTCTTCAGCGGAAAGCGAGTGACAACTGTAATCTCATGTGCTTGGAAGTAATGGCGCAGCTTTCTCGATGCCATGAGAAGGCCGAAAAGCAACTTCTGCACACCAGAGTACCTTGACCTATCCCCTTGCAGAAGGGAGCTGACAAAGTAAACCGGGCGCTGCACCATTTTCTTCTCCACCTCTTCGCATGCCTGCGCAGATCCATCCTTGTCGGGACCAGAGCTTGTCGGCGAAGCCCGCTGCTTGTCGCTGGATGCACTTGCCGTGGTTGCTGGCTCATCATCCGCCTCCCTCTCCGCCACTAACGCAGCACTAACCACTTGATTGGTTGCCGCCAGATACAGCAGCAACTTCTCTTGTGGTTTAGGTGCGCCAAGTATTGGAGTGGAGGACAGGTATCTCTTCAAGTCCTGCAGCGCAGCCTCCGCTTCCGGAGTCCATTTCATTGGACCTGCCTTTTTCAATATTTTGAAAAACGGCAGGGCGCGCTCAGCAGACTTTGAGATAAACCTGCTGAGAGCAGCCACGCAACCGGCAAGCCTTCGTACATCCTTGACGCGCTTTGGTGCTTCAATCTGCTCGATGGCCTTGATCTTGTCGGGATTGGCTTCAATTCCCCGCTGAGACACAAAGAACCCGAGAAGCTTGCCGGAAGGGACTCCAAACACGCACTTCTCGGGGTTAAGCTTAAGGTTGATCTTGCGCAGATTTGCAAAGGTTTCGTCTAAATCTTGAATCAGAGTAGCCTTGTCCTTGCTCTTGACCACTATATCATCCATGTAGGCTTCCACATTTCTGTGTATCTGGGGCTCAAAAGTGACATGGACTACCCTTGCAAATGTTGAACCAGCATTCTTTAACCCGAAGGGCATCCGTATAGAACAGTATGTGCCGCATGGGGTGATGAATGCGGTCTTCTCTTCATCTTCTTCTGCCATGTAGATCTGATGGTATCCTGAGTATGCATCAAGAAATGAAAGCAAATCACATCCGGCTGTGGAGTCAACAATCTGGTCAATGCGCGGCAAGGGAAATGGATCTTTGGGACAAGATTTATTGACATCAGTGAAGTCTATACAAAGCCTCCATTTTCCGTTGGCCTTGCGCACGACTACAGGATTGGCCAACCACGTAGGATGGAGCACTCCTCTGACAAGGCCTGCGGCTTCCAACTTCTTGATCTCTTCTGCAATGAACTCTTGGCGCTCCACTGCTTGTTTCCTGACTTTCTGCTTGACGGGCCGCGCATGAGGACAAGCAGCTAGGTGGTGCTCAATTACTTTCCTGGGAACACCGGGGATGTCAGACGGTTGCCATGCAAACACGTCGACGTTCTCCCGTAGGAAAGCAACGAGCGCGCTTTCCTATTTAGGGTCGAGAGTGGCACTGATGGTGAAGGTACCACCAGTGCCGTCCTCCTTGGCGGACACCTTCTTGGTTTCTGGTGGAGCTGCCATCGTCTTCTTGCACTTGCCGGTGGAGCTCGATGGTGCATCCTCGACGGTAGCGCAGCACTCCGAAGAGGTGCGCTTGCCGGAGTGGGCATCAGAGCTCTTGCCGGACTTGGTCTTCTTCTCCCCCCCGGGAGCTTCAACGGCAAGTGACTTGCGATCTGTTGCGGCTGCTGCTTCCCGGTAGATCTTGTCGGCGCAGATAAGGGCATCCTTCTTGTCGCCAGGGACAGAGATGACACTTATCGGGCCTGGCATTTTGAGCATGTTGTATGCATAGTGAGAGGTTGCCATGAACTTGGCGAGTGCTGGACGGCCGAGTATTCCATTGTAGGGTAATGGAAAATCAGCAACGTCAAAAATGACCCTCTCAGTTCTGAAGTTCAGCTCGCTGCCAAATGTGACTGGCAGCGTGATCTTTCCCTTCGGCTTGCTCCTTACCGGGTTGATTCCTTGGAATGTACCGGTTTCTTCGAGCTCGCTGTCAGGGATCTGGAGTTTCTGGAGCACCGCGGAGGAGATCAGGTTCAAGCCGGCTCCACCGTCAACTAGCATCTTTGTGACTTTGAGGTTGCGGATAGTTGGTGAAACCAACATCGGCAAACACCCGACCGCAGTTATGCGATCAGGGTGATCCTCAATATCAAAGATGATAGGCGTGCTGGACCATTTCAAAGGCTTGCGTGATTCTACGGATGGTTCTGCTGCATTAACTTCCCGCATCCACTGCTTGAGCTGGCGGTGTGAAGTATGCAGAGAAGCACCGCCGTCAACGCACAAGACCTCTGTGGCTTTCTGGAACTCCTGCTCATCGGCCTCGTCATCATCCATATCTTCGTCGTCATCTTCATCTTCATCCTTGTCGCGGCCGCGGGGAGGTCTGTCTCCTTGCCGCGGCATCCCCCCCGGCCAGGGCGTTTCTTGCTAGCTCCTCCAGCACCTTCCTGAGCCTTCTCCTTGTCGCGTCGCTCGCACTCAGCTTTCTGCTGCTCAAAAAGCTGCTCGACCTTCTTGCAGCTTTGGAGGTCATGACCCTTGGTGCGGTGGATCTTGCAGTACTGCTTGCCGGAGCTGTCCTGCTTGTCGGCGGCTGCCACAGCCTGAGTCTCCTTGCCGGAGCCACCAGCTTTAGCTTTCTTGGCGCCACCTCCGTTGCCGGACTGCTCAACAACTAGCACTTCTTTGCCTTTCTTCTTTCTGTTTTTCTGCCGCCGGCTTTTCTTTGCCGGGGCAACATCCTCACTGTCAGACCCTCCTGCTCCTGTATTCTCTCCGGGGAGCCTCCTCCCCTCTTCAGCGCGTGCGCACTTGTCGGCCAGGGCATATAGCTCGCTGACGTCTCTGATCTTGCACATCGCCATCTCCTCCCGCATCCTGCGGTTTCGCACGTTCTGATGAAACGCACTGATGACCGCGGCAGGGTGGACGTCTGGGATGTTGTGCTGTACACAGCTGAATCTCTGAATATACTTGCGCAGGGGCTCTCCTTCCTTCTAGGCGAGCAGATGAAGGTCGCTCTCTTAGCCATGAGGCTTGGGGCCGCCTGTAAAGGCGCCGACAAACTGATGGCATAGATCTGCCCAAGAGGAGATGGAGTTGTCCGGCAAGTGCATGAGCCAGGATCTGACATTGGGCTTGAGCACCAGCGGGAAGTAGTTGGCGAGGATCTTGTCGTCTCGTCCCCCGGCAGCCTGCACCGCGATGGTGTAGATGCTGAGGAACTCCGACGGATGCGACTTGCCGTCGTACTTCTCTGGTACGTCTGGTTTGAAAATTTTCTTGCTGGGCCACTGGACTTGTCGCAGCTCACGGGTGAACGCAGGGCAGCCTACCGCGTACGGCAAGTCACCTGGTTCCCTTGGCGCATGCATGTCGACAGTGGGCCCAGCGCGCTGGTCTGACTGACGTCGTGCTTCTCTTCGGCGCTCGATGTGAGTACGAGCGTCCTCTTGTTATCGTTCGTGGAGAACTTGGCGCTGATCGCGGCGAGCTCGTGGATCCGATGACGCGGTGGAGTCACTGTCGAGGTGGACCCGACGAGTCGGTGATCTTGGCCTTCGGGGTGGAGAGTGCATGGAGGTTGCACCCCCATTGGTCTTGTCGCCATCGGTTCGCATCCAGCAATCTTGCCGCGGCAGCAAGGTGCTTGGTTGCCGTGCAGTGTCGCCGTTGGCGAAGCCGATGAGGCTCTGGATAGTGGCCCACCATTCATCGGTCTTGTCCGCCGTCGGAGGGTAATCCAAGAGCAGTTGAGCTCGCGCCAAAGCTTCTGCTGGAGTGGTGGGCGGCAGAGGTGAACGGTGCGAGGAGCGGGACATGCTTGGACTTCTAACTACGTTAGAAGGAGCAGTATCCCGTCCAGGCGATCGTACCTCGCTTGGGCCAGCATGTTGGCGTGCATGCTGGTCTTGGACACCACGAGATCCGCCAGCTTGATCTTGGCCCAGCGAGCGCATGCTACTGCGAATACCGTGACGCTGTTGGTCCCGCGCCTCCTGAGACGGGCGCGGTGCACGTACGGAGGCCGAGGTCTGTGCGGCCTTGTCCTTGGACTTGGCAGCACTGTGAGCACCCTCGACGCCGCCCGTTCTTCCGCCGGCGTCTACCCCACCGCCCGTTTGCTCCGGTGGCGGTGGAATCGACGCAGATGAAGGGCTGCCTCCGAAGCCTTCTTCTTCGGTGGCATGTCGATGAAGATAATGAAGATTTAGCTCGTGTGCACGCCAGATCAGGTTCACACAATCTCGACGCCCCCTACCTGGCGCACCAAAGATGTCGGGGAAACTGATCCACGAACACCTATGGGACCGGCGGACCGAGCCCCTTCCGGTTCGGCGGAGGGCGGAGGTCGCATGAAGAGTAGATCGAGGCAATGCACACGAGCAGTTTACCCAGCTTCGGAGCTCTCCGGAGAGATAATACTCCTACTGCTGCACCTATGTGTATATTGAGTTCTTGCTCAGGAGCGATCAGCGCTACGAGACCGAGCGTGAGAGTGTCTCTAGCTTCGAATGAGTCGAACCCCCTCTACGTTGCGCATGGGCCTCCTTTTATACGCTAAAGGGGTCACCGACAGGTGGCAACGTAGATGAAGGGCAAAAATGGAAAAAGAATGATGTAGGTACAACTACCTATACTGTAGATACAGTGTATCATACCTAACCCTGACGGCAGGGGACAAGGGCATTAAATGCCCGTCCGTGTCGTGCAAACAGAGGCCGCCAGGGGCACCACCGATCGCCATGATGGCCTTCTTGTCAGCGCCGCTTGCCACCGTGCACCGCTGGCTGCACAGCCTCTCGCCACGCGCGCCTGGAAGGGTCCCAGGATGACACGTTGGTGGATGTGCTGGAGCGTGGGCGCGGGGTGGCCGCTTGCCGCGGCAAGTGCCTTGCCGCGGTTGTCGTCTTGTCGGGCCTGGGAGCTTGTCGCTCGTCGGGCCTTGTCGGGACGTGTGGCGCGCCGCGGCAAGCTTCCTTGAGATGCCTTGGTTGGCCTTCCCGTCAAGCTCCTCTTGCCGGGGCATTGTCTTCTTGGCTTGAACACTTTGTTCTTGAATGGCTTCCCAGCAAGCTCCTCTTGCCGTAGTCTTGTCTCTTAAGGAGTCACGGAGGGTCTTGACGGTCACCTGGCAAGCCTTGCCGCGGGGTGCTGTGACTGCCCGTGCACGAGTTCGGGATACTAGGGTACCCCTACTCTAGTACACCGACACTATCCCACCACGACCATAGCCCACGGAGGACTTGCCTCACTCGGGTAGATCTTTGCGAAGTAGGCGATCTCCTTGCCCTTACAAACTCCTAGGTTCAACTCCACAATCCCGTCGGAGGCTCCCAAGTGACACCTAACCAATCTAGGAGACATCACTCTCCAAAAGGTAATAGATGGTGTGATGATGATGAACTCCTTGCTCTTGTGTTTCAAATAATGGTCTCTCCAACAGTCAACTCTCTCTCACACAAATTTGGCTATGGTGGAAAGATGATTTGAGTGAAAAGCACTTGGGGAAGGCTAGAGATCAATATTCTTGTTGTTGGGTTGGAATGTCTTGGTATCAACACATGAGTAGGTGGTTCTCTCTCAGAAAATGAGTAGTGGAAGTGTAGGCACGTTCTGATGGCTCTCCCTTAAATGGAGAAGGGGTGGATGGGTATATATAGCCTCCACACAAAATCCAACCATTACACACATTTGAACCAACTCGGTCATACCGAATAGAAGAACTCGGTGAGACCGATTTAGTTCAAAATGTGAATGTTAGGAATCTCGGTGGGACCAACACGATCAACTCGGTGAGATCGATGGGCTAGGGTTAGGGCAAAACCTCATCTCGGTGAGACCGATTGGATTAACTCGGTGAGACCGATTTCAACAATGAGCAAATGGAGAGTTGGTTAAGCAAACTCGGTGGGACCAATTGCACATTTCGGTGAGACCGAAATAATTACAATAGGCAACCGATAGTTTGCAAGGCCATCTCGATGAGATCAGGATCCCGATCGGTGAGACTGATTGTCCAGGGTTTCTGGCAGTGGCTAGGTCAAATGAACTCGGTGGCGCCGGATAGATCAAATCGGTGGGGCCGAGTTTGACTTTAGGTCTTGGACATATGTGGAAATGAGAAACTGGTTGAGGGTTTTGGAGCAATATCACTAAGCACTTTGAGCAAGTAGACCATTCATCAACACCTCATCCCCTTTTAATAGTATTGGCTTTCCTATGGACTCAATGTGATCTTGGATCACTAAAATGAAAATGAAGAGTCTTGAGCCTTTAACAATATTTGTCCTTAGCATTTTGAGGGGTCCACATCTCTAGTCCATGCCATGCCAATCATTGAACTTTCTGAAATATTTAACTTGAATGGATATTAGTTCAATGAGCTATATGTTGTTATGAATTACCATAACCACCCGGGGATTAGTTGAACTTTCAACCTCCCCCTTTTTGGTAACTGATGACAACATATAGATCAAAGCTTCGACAAATGATAATGTGAATGAAATACATCGTCGCTTTGAGAAGTATGTGATAAGCAAGAGCTCCCCCTAAATTTGTGCATTATTTAAAATTTGCTTTTGAATGCAAATGCACAATCGATTAGGATCATGGGTCACTCTTCCATGTCACATACATCTTGGTGGAGTGCTCAAAATGATAAGATATAAAGAACATGCACTCATAACCAAGGGAAAACATGATTGATCATACACAAATATCATAGATATCATCATGCAAGCACACATTAAAGTATAGTATGATCAAACACATGATCACAAGAGTATCTCACAAACAAGCACAAATATTGTAGCATGAATCAAACGAGCAAACGATCAAAGCAAATTCTCAAAGTAGCAAGAGAGGCAACAAAAAGCAAAACACACTCTCTCTCGAAGCCTAATGATCGATACACTTTCTCCCCCTTTGGCAACAAGTTACCAAAAATCTTGAAAATGCATAGTGCTATGAGACACTCTAGGGACGATCTCCGGGAGCTCCTGAAGTGCTCTTCTGGCTGGTTGCTCCGGTGTGCGTAGATGGCGTGGAGAGAAGTCCGTCTGCAAAGCTTCAGATGACGTCAGTGGAGCTGGAGGAGTTGAAACTAGAGGTATGACTGAGGCAGTTGCTGCAGGTACTGAAATGGTAGTCCTGGAGTCTCTGAAAATGGCAGAGCTGTAGACCTTTGTGCCCTTGGCACTCTCTGAAAAGCGTAAGTGGTTGGTCTGTCACTCATGTCCTCAACTTCTTCCCGGAGCTTTTCCATAGTAGATTGGATCTCTGTAACCTTCACATCTAGATCATGGAATTTGGTCTCAATGATCCTCTCAAGAATTTCTTGATTCTGAATCAGGGTGGACAAGCCTTTCTCAATCCTCATAGTAGCCTCAAGTAGATAACTGAGTTGATCTTGCTTGGTCTTGAGCATCACTTGTGAAGCATTTGGTGGATACGTCCATTTTGCATCATGTTTTCCAACTGTTATTTATGATGTTTTTATGCATAATAATGCTTTTTGGAGTAATTCTAATGCCTTTTCTCTCATAATATGCAAGGTACACACAAACAGGGAGAATTCCGGCAACTGGAAATCTAGACCTGGAAAAGCTACGTCACGCCACCTATTCTGCACAACTCCAAACAAGCTGAAACTTTACGGAGATTTTTTAGGGAATATATGAGGAATATTGGAGCCAGTAAGTACCAGAGGGGGCCCACCAGGTGGGTACAACCCACCTGGGCACGCCAGGGATTCCAGGCGCGCCCTGGTGGGTTGTGCTCCCCTCGGCTCACCTCCGGTGACCATCTTCTGGTATATAAGTCATTTTGACCTAGAAAAAAAAGGAGAGGACTATCGGGACGGAGCGCCGCCATCTCAAGGCGAAACTTGGCTAGGAGCAGTTCTACCCTCCGGCGGAGCGACTCCGCCGGGGGAACTTCCCTCCCGGAGGGGGAAATCATCGTCATCACATCACCAACAACTCTGCCATATTGGGGAGGGAAATTTCCATCAATATCTTCAACAACACCATCTCCCCTCAAACCCTAGTTCATCTCTAGTGTTCAATCTTTGTACCGGAACTATAGTTTGGTGCTTGTGGGTGACTAGTAGTGTTGATTATGTTTTGTAGTTGATTACTATATATGGTTTATTTGGTGGAAGATTATATGTTCAGATCCATTATGCTATTTAATACCCCTCTGATCTTGAGCATATTTATCACTTGTGAGTAGTTACTTTTTTTCTTCAGGTCATGGGAGAAATCATGTTGCCAGTAATCATGTGAACTTGATATGTGTTCGATATTTTGATAGTATGTATGTTGTGATTCCCTTGGTGGTGTCATGTGAATGTCGACTACATGACACTTCACCATATTTGGGCCTAAGGGAATGCATTGTGTAGTAGTTATTAGATGATGGGTTGCGAGAGTGACAGAAGCTTAAACCCTAGTTTATGCGCTATTCCATAAGGGACCGATTGGATCCAAAAGTTTAATGCTATGGTTAGAATTCATTCTTAATACTTTTCTCGTAGTTGCGGATGCTTGCGAGGGGGTTAATCATAAGTAGGAGGTTTGTTCAATTAAGAACATCACCTAACCACCGGTCCACCCACATATCAAATTATCAAAGTAGCTAACACGAATCGAATAAACATGATGAAGGTGACTAGGTGAAATTCCCGTGTAGCCTCAAGAACGCTTTGCTTATTATAAGAGACCGTTTTGGCATGTCCTTTGCATCAAAAGGATTTGGCTACGTTGCTGCACGTTTGATACTACTATCGTTACTTGCTCGTTACAAATTATCTTGCTATCAAACTACTCTGTTACTTACAATTTCAGCACTTGCAGATATTACCTTGCAGAAAACCACTTGTCATTTCCTTCTGCTCCTCGTTGGGTTCGACACTCTTACTTACTGAAAAGGCTACAATTGATCCCCTATACTTGTGGGTCATCAAGGCTATTTTCTAGCGTCGTTGCCGGGGAGTGAAGCGCTCTTGTTAAGTGGAAATTGGTAAGGAAACATTTATATAGTGTGCTGAAATTTACTGTCACTTGTTACTATGGAAAACAATCCTTTGAGGGGTTTGTTTGGGGTATCTTCACCTCGACTGGAAACACTATTAGTCATCTCTCAACCTACTGCACCTACTGAAAATATTGAATATGAAATCCCTTCGGGTATGATATAAAAACTGCTAGCTAATCCTTATGCAGGAGATCCACTACTGGAATCACCTTCTTCCGTCTGAGTGAGTGCTGGCAAAGGCCTTCTTTGCCGTCTGCTTCATAGAAGCGGACGACAAAGCGTTGTGCTGTCCGCCATTGGAGGCCAGCAGATGGCAAAGATCATGGACAACAGTTGGGTGGGGTGAGAGCCATTAGGGGTTAACGGCGTGCTTTGCCATATGCCAGTGGACGGCAAAGAGGCAAAGCTCTTTGCCGTCTGCTGATAGACGAGAAAGAGCTCAGCTCGGCCAGCACTGGGAAGCTGCCATGTGGCCAGCTATGCCGTCTGCTAGCGGATGGCAAAGAGCTTTGAATCTTTGCCGTCCGCTGGCGGACGACATAGCTATCCCTGTTTGCTAGTCCTATTTGGGCACTTTGCCGTCTGTTGGCAGACGGCAAAGTGCCCAAATAGGCAGCCTAATGTTCCCAGTTTCTATATGTAGCTGCCACGTGGCCTCTTTGCCGTCTGCTAGCAGTCGGCAAAGCTCTTTGCCGTCTACTAGCAGTCGGCAAAGCTCTTTGCTGTCCGCTAGCAGACGGCAAAGAGGCTATATATCCCCTGTTTTTATTTGAATCCATTTAATTTGACAGGATTTCACACACGGATATACATACATACATATCCAACAACATATAACAGCATGTCCAACAACATGTTTCATAAAATCCAACATATCCAACAACATAGTTCAATAAAGTCCAACATATCCATATATACATACATATCTAAAAACAAGTTTTGAACAACATATCCATATAGACATACATATCCAAACAAGTTTTCATAAACAACAAGGAAGTGTGAGAAGAATAGTGCACTCCATCAATGCAAGCTTCCTCATGTAAAGCAAATCTACAAATTGGGAAATATGAAAGTTAGAAGAAGAAGAAGAAGAAGAAGACTAGCTAGAAGAAGAAGGAAGATGAGGAAAAGAAGAAGAATAATTTATCTTCTCTTTCTTTCTCTCTGATACGTCTCCACCGTATCTATAATTGATGAAGCATTCATGCTATTTTATTATCTGTTTTGAATGATTATGGGCTTTATTATACACTTTTATATTACTTTTGGGACTGACCTATTAACCGGAGGCCCAGCCCATATTGCTGTTTTATTGCCTGTTTCAGTATTTCGAAGAAAAGGAATATCAAACGGAGTCCAAACGGAATGAAACCTTCGGCAGCGTGATTTTTGGGAAGATTATGACCGAGGAGACTTGGAGTTGAAGTAAAGGGAGCATCGAGGAAGCCACAAGATAGGGGGGCACGCCCACCCCCTGGGCGCGCCCTACCCTCTTGTGGGCCCCTAGAGGCTCCCCCGACCGACTTCTTTCGCCTATATATTACCTTATACCCTAAAAACATCGACAGAGAAGATAGATCGGGAGTTCCGCCACCGCAAGCCTCTGTAGCCACCAAAAACCTCTCGGGAGCCCGTTCCGGCACCATGCCGGAGGGGGAACCCATCACCGTTGGCCATCTTCATCATGCCGGCGCTCTCCATGACAAGGAGGGAGTAGTTCACCCTCGGGGCTGAGGGTATGTACCAGTAGCTATGTGTTTGATCTCTCTCTCTCGTGTTCTCTCTATGGCACGATCTTGATGTATCACGAGCTTTGCTATTATAGTTAGATCTTATGATGTTTCTCCCCCCTCTACTCTCTTGTGATGAATTGAGTTTTCCTCTTGAAGTTATATTATCGGATTGAGTCTTTAAGGATTTGAGAACACTTGTTGTATGTCCTGCCGTGTTTATCTGTGGTGACAATGGGATATCATGTGCCACTTGACGTATGTTTTGGTGATCAACTTGCGGGTTCCGCCCATGAACCTATGCATAGGGGTTGGCACACGTTTTCGTATTGACTCTCCGGTAGAAACTTTGGGGCACTCTTTCAAGTACTTTGTGTTGGTTGGATGAATCTGAGATTGTGTGATGCATATCGTATAATCATGCCCACGGATACTTGAGGTGACAATGGAGTATCTAGGTGACATTAGGGTTTTGGTTGATTTGTATCTTAAGGTGTTATTCTAGTACAAACTCTTGAATAGATTGATCCAAAAGAATAACTTTGAGGTGGTTTCGTACCCTACCATAATATCTTTGTTTGTTCTCCGCTATTAGTGGCTTTGGAGTGACTCTTTGTTGCATGTTGAGGGATTGTTATATGATCTATGTATGTTATTATTGTTGAGAGAACTTGCACTAGTGAAAGTATGAACCCTATGCCTTGTTTCCTACCATTGCAATACCGTTTGTGCTCACTTTTATCATTAGTTACCTTGCTGTTTTTATTATTTCAGATTACAAAAACCTATATCTACCATCCATATTGCACTTGTATAACCATCTCTTCGCCGAACTAGTGCACCTATACAATTTACCATTGTATTGGGTGTGTTGGGGACACAAGAGACTCTTTGTTATTTGGTTGCAGGGTTGTTTGAGAGAGACCATCTTCATCTTACGCCTCCTACGGATTGATAAACCTTAGGTCATCCACTTGAGGGAAATTTGCTACTGTCCTAAAAACCTCTGTACTTGGAGGCCCAACAACGTCTACAAGAAGAAGGTTGTGTAGTACACATCAAGCTCTTTTCTGGCGCCATTGCCGGGGAGGCTAGGTAAGCGGCACTCACACCCCGTCAACTAAGCTCTTTTCTAGCGCCGTTGCTGGGGAGGTGAGTGCTTGAAGGTATATCTTTAGATCTTGCAATCGAATCTTTTTGTTTCTTGTTTTATCACTAGTTTAGTTTATAAAAGAAAATTTTAAAAAAAATTGGATTTGAGTTTATCTCATACGCTTCGTCTTTTTAATATCTTTCGTGAGTATGATGGAAAGGAAAATTGTGCTCAAGTGCTAGAAGAAGAAATCTATAGAATGTTTGATACTAAATCTTCGAATGATGAGCATGACTGCAATGTTGTTAGTATGAATTCCTTGAATATCCATGATGCTAATGATATGCAAAGCCACAAGCTTGGGGAAGCTATGTTCGATGAATATGATATTTTTAATCCCCCAAGTTTTTATGAGAATATTCATTATGATGAAAGAATGCCTCCTATTTATGATGATTATATTGATGAAAGTGGGTTTGGAAAAGTGTCGACTTTATTTAGTGATGATTCCACTATTTTGGAAGAGGTTCCAATTGATTATGAGAACAAAGTTGCTACCTATGATGATTATTGTGATGACTTGTATGCTATTAAGAATAATTATAACCATGAAACTTGTCATCATGATTTTAGTTTTCAATTGGATTATGCCTCACATGATAATTATTTTGTTGAGTTTGCTCCCACTACTATTGATGAGAAGAATTTTGCTTATGTGGAGAGTAGTAAGTTTTCTATGCTTGTAGATCATGAAAGGAATGCTTTAAGTGCTGGTTATATTGTTTAATTCATTCATGATGCTACTGAAAATTATTATGAGGGAGGAACATATGCTTGTAGGAATTGCAATAATATCAAGTTTCCTCTCTATGTGTTGAAAATCTTGAAGCTATGCTTGTTTTACCTTCCTATGCTAGTTGATTATTGTTCCCATAAGTTGTTTGCTCACAAAATTCCTATGCATAGGAATTGGGTTAGACTTAAATGTGCTAGTCATATGCTTCATGATGCTCCCATTATGTTTCAATCCTTATCTTTTAGGTGAGCATCATTGTCATCATCATGCCTAGCTAAAAGGCATTAAAGAAAAGCACTTGTTGGGAGACAACCCAATGTTTATCCTTACTCTTTTTGTGTGTTCACATGATTATGATACTTTAGTAATCATGTTTTATAGCTTTTGTTTCAATAAAGTGCCAAGTAAGACCTTTAGGATAGCTTACGGTGATAGTTGTGTTGATCCTGCTGAAAATCAGAAGCTTTTGCAACCGGTAATTTAGTTTTGTTAATTCACAAAAACGTGATTCTGATATGATTCTTTTTGATATGGATTTCTACACATATTTCTTAGGACTTCCTAATTTGGTAGGAGTTTTGGAGTTCTAGAAGTATACTTTTGATACAGATTACTACATATTGTTCTGTTTTTGACAGATTCTGTTTTCTATGTGTTGTTTGCTTATTTTGATGAATCTATGAGTAGTATCGTAGGGTATGAACCATAGAGAAGTTTTAATACAGTACATATTACACTAATATGAATTTAGAATGAGTTCATTACAGTACCTAAGTGGTGGTTTTATTTTCTTATACTAATGGAGCTTACGAGTTTTCTGTTAAGTTTTGTGTTGTGAAGTTTTCAAGTTTTGGGTAAAGATTCGATGGACTATGGAATAAGGAGTGGCAAGAGCCTAAGATTGGGGATGCCCAAGGCACTCCAAGATATTCAAGTATAACCAAAAGCCTAAGCTTGGGGATGCCCCGGAAGGCATCCCCTCTTTCGTCTTCGTCCATCGGTAACTTTACTTGGAGCTATATTTTTATTCACCACATGGTATGTGTTTTGCTTTGAGCGTCATTTTATCTTGTTAGTATTTGCTTTATGTTATCTAAAATAATGTTTTGCATCTTTAGTTTCAATAAAAATGTCAATGATAGCCTTTACCATGCTTATTTTGCTAGTATGCATGTTGCTGTTTGAAAACAGAAAGTTTACCACTGTTGCAAAAATTCCCTAGAAAAGTCAGAGAATGATATAATGATGAAACCTTTTTCATAATGAGCTCTGATAAATTTACTACAGTGGGAATTTTATCTCATAATTTTTGGAGTTAGGGAAGTATTGATACTCTTGCATTCCTTACAGACTATACTGTTTTGGCAGATTGCTGTTATGGTTGCATTGTTTGCATATGTTTGCTTGTTTAATGATTCTATTTGAGGATAGGAGTATTAAATATGCAGAGGCTTTTAGTATGCAATGTTGAATAATAATTTTAGTGATTTGTTACAGTAGAAAATGATAAGGTTTTGCATTGATTTATACTAACCTGTCTCACGAGTTCTTGTTGAGTTTGGTGTGGATGAAGCTTCTGATAAAAAGAGAAACCATGATATGAGAGGAATTAAGGAGACACAAAAGTTCAAGATTGGGGATTCTCAAGGCACCCCAAGATAATATTTAAATAAGTCTCAAGCATCTAAGCTTGGGGATGCCCCGTTAGGCATCCCACCTTTCTTCTTCAACAACTACCGGTTAGTATCGGTTGAGCCTAAGTTTTTGCTTCTTCACATGAGTTGTGCTATCCTTGCAATGTCATTTTATTTTTGCTTTATGTTTGAATACAATACCAAGATCTGAAATTCTTTAATGAGAGAGAGTCTTCACATAGTTACATAATTGATCTTCACTTATATATTTTTGGAGTAGTTTGTCATTTACTCGTTTGCTTCACTTATATCCTATGAGTAAATGGTTGAATGAGTTGATTGCCATAAATCTGAAATTTTATATGTTTCATTTGATTATACCCATGGGGAGTAATGACTTCACATCTAAGAAGTAGAGGTTGTAAATTTATTGAACGTTAGCAAGCATCGTATTGGTCATTTGAACAATTCATGAAAGAATATTGAAGGAAGAGAGATTTCACATATAAATACACTATCTTAGAAATCTTTTATAATTGGGAGAACTCATTAAGTATGACATGCTAAAGAGTTGATGTTGGACAAGGAAGACAACGTAATGGGTTATGTTTTCGCACATCTCAGTTAAAGTATATTGTTATGGATCATTCAAACATGTTGAGCTTGCCTTTCCCCCTCATGCTAGCCAAAATTCCATGCACCAAGTAGAGATACTACTTCTGCTTCCAAATATCCTTAAACCCAGTTTTGCCATGATAGTCCACCATACCTACCTATGGATTGAGTAAGATCCTTCAAGTAAGTTGTCATCGGTGCAAGCAATAAAAATTTCTCTCTAAATATGTATCATCTTTTGGTGTGAAGAAAATAGCTTTATACGATCTTGTTATGGAAGCAATAAAAGCGACGGACTGCATAATAAAGGTCCATATACAAGTGGCAATATAAAGTGACGTTCATTCGCATTAAGATCTTGTGCGTCCAAACCTAAAAGCGCATGACAACCTTTGCTTCCCTCTACGAAGGGCCTATCTTTTACTTTATGTCTTTTACTTTATGCAAGAGTCAAGGTGATCTACACCTTTCCCTTTTTCATTTTATCCTTTGGCAAGCACCTCGTGTTGGAAAGATCCTGATATATATATATCCAATTGGATGTAAGTTAGCATGAACTATTATTGTTGACATCACCCAAAGGTGAATACGTTGGGAGGCAACACTATAAGCCCCTATCTTTCTCAGTGTCCGATTGAAACTCCATAACCATTAGTATTGCGTGAGTGTTAGCAATTGTAGAAGACTATATGATAGTTGAGTATGTGGAGTTCCGCTGCCGCAAGCCTCTATAGCCACCAAAAACCTCTCGGGAGCCCGTTCCGGCACCCTGCCGAAGGGGGAACCCATCACAGGTGGCCATCTTCATCATGCCGGCGCTCTCCATGACGAGGAGGGAGTAGTTCACCCTCGGGGCTGAGGGTATGTACTAGTAGCTATGTGTTTAATCTCTCTCTCTCTCTCGTGTTCTCTCTATGGCACAATCTTGATGTATCGCGAGCTTTGCTATTATAGTTGCATCTTATGATGTTTTTCCCCCCTCTACTCTCTTGTGATGAATTGAGTTTTCCTCTTGAAGTTATATTATCAGATTGAGTCTTTAAGGATTTGAGAACACTTGATGTATATCTGGCCGTGTTTATCTGTGGTGACAATGGGATATCATGTGCCACTTGATGTATGTTTTGGTGATCAACTTGCGGGTTCCGCCCATGAACCTATGCATAGGGGTTGGCACACGTTTTCGTCTTGACTCTACGGTAGAAACTTTGGGGCACTCTTTGAAGTACTTTGTGTTGGTTGGATGAATCTGAGATTGTGTGATGCATATCGTATAATCATGCCCACGGATACTTGAGGTGACAATGGAGTATCTAGGTGACATTAGGGTTTTGGTTGATTTGTGTTTTAAGGTGTTATTCTAGTACGAACTCTTGAATAGATTGATCCGAAAGAATAACTTTGAGGTGGTTTCGTACCCTACCATAATCTCTTCGTTTGTTCTCCGCTATTAGTGGCTTTGGAGTGACTCTTTGTTGCATGTTGAGGGATTGTCAGATTAGAAAAACATATATCTACCATCCATATTGCACTTGTATCACCATCTCTTCGCTGAACTAGTGCACCTATACAATTTACCATTGTATTGGGCGTGTTGGGGACACAAGAGACTGTTTGTTATTTGATTGCAGGGTTGTTTGAGAGAGACCATCTTCATCCTACGCCTCCTACGGATTGATAAACCTTAGGTCATCCACTTGAGGGAAATTTGCTACTGTCCTACAAACCTCTGCACTTCGAGGCCCAATAACGTCTACAGGAAGAAGGTTGTGTAGTAGACATCACTCTCCTCTCCTATTCTTTATTTTCTTTTCTAACTAATGTAGGTAAGAATAAGCTAAGTAAGGTTATTATGTCATTTTCTAGGAAACTAAGCTAAGTTTAGGTCATTTTGGAGGTAACCAAGATTATTATGCCATTTTTGACGAAAGTATGCTAATTATGTCATTATTGAGCTATCTGGTAGTTATGCCATTTTTTTATCTAACTAAAGCATATTTAGGCATTTTATAGAGCCATCTAAGGTTATTATGGCATTTTAGAGCTAATTATGTCATGAATGAACTAGCTAAGATTAGTTTAGGTCGTTATTGAGCTATCCATGGTAGTTATGCCATTTTTAACTAACTAAAGCATATTTAGTTATTTTATAGAGCTATCTAAGATTATTATGTCATTTTATAGCTAATTATGTCATAAATGTACTACCCAAGGTAGTTATGCCATTTTTTAACTAACTAAGCATATTAAGTCATTTTGGAAGCAAAAAATGCTAGCATGAAGAATGAAATTGCATGAATCATGTAGCAAACCACATACCCAGTGATCCCCATACTCAAACAGGTTGGAGCTCCCTTGATGGTGTGGCACACCAACCATTTGGTCACGCTTATCCTTGTCCCTATGGTGTTCGACTAGTCTTTCGATAAGTAAGAGTGTCAAACCCAACAAGGAGCTAAAGGTAGAACAAATATTCCCTCAAGTTCTATCGACCACCGATACAACTCTACACATGCTTAACGTTCGCTTTACCTAAAACAAGTATGAAACTAGAAGGACTTTGTAGGTGTTGTTGGATAGGTTTGCAAGAATATAAAGAGCACATAAATAAAAACTAGGGGCTGTTTAGATAAAGACGCAATAAAGTTAGTATAGCGAGTGTGGATAAGTGGTGGTAGGAGTTGCGAAATTGTCCCTAAGCAATTGACTACTTTACTAGACCGATAGCAAGTTTTATGTGGGAGAGGCCACTGCTAGCATGTCATCCCTGACTCAGAATTCTATGCACTTATGATTGGAACTATTAGCAAGCATCCGCAACTAGTAATGTTCATTAAGGTAAAACCTAACCATAGCATTAAGATATATTGGTCCCCCTTCAATCCCGTATGCATCAATTTCTATGCTAGGTTGAAGCTTCTGTCACTCTTGCCCTCCAATACATAGTCCTATCAACATACAACTAAACCTACGGTGTGATCCACGTGCGCGCTCATATGATGGGCACCAAAGGACAACAACATAATCACAAGCAAATTAAACCAATCATAGCAATTCAACAATTACCGATAGGACAATGAAAATCTACTCAGACATCACACTACAAAAAAATACACTTCCGTGATGATACGTGTTTGTCACAGTAGGGCGCGTTTTTTGTCATGCATGTACATCCATGACGATTTTACGACAGAATCAAGATAGTCATACCTGTGCTGTCATAGTAGTGTTCCATGACATTACCAAAATTATCATCACGGAAGTGTCCACTTCCATGACGATAAATCGCACGTCATAGAAGTGCTTTCGTCAAGGGTGATCGACATGTGGCATCCACCGTAACGGAACGCCGTTAAGCTCTTGGGTCCGGTTTTGGATCCGATAACCCGTTAACAGCCCAGACCAATGGGGATTTTCCACGTGTAAAATCATCATTGGACGCAGGAAACACGTGTTGCCTCACCGTTGGGACATATGTCATCCACTCATTGGACAGGAGGCGCCTATGATAGGTCGACACGTGGCACGGCCCAACAATGGCCCATTCCGGTGAAAAAGGCCGGCCCAGTAAAAATTAGCAGGCCGGCCCATATAAGGCCTACTTGTGTCAGGTCCATTTAAGCCCACGACCCATACGAGATGTGCCAACTCGGCCCGTCAATGACCCGTTAAAGATTTGACACCATTGCAGCCCATCGTTAGTTCGAGCCCGTTAACAGCCCGCTATATATTTGGGCTCAATATCGCCCCGATGAGGTTTCGACCTGTTAACGGCCCATTCAATGGATGGGCCACTTTTCAGGATATACATCTTTTGGCCTTTTAGCGACCCATTTAAATGTTGGGCTAATTTCTGTCCCAGTGTGTCTTTCAGCCTGTTGACGGCCCATAAATCTGATGGGCCATTTGTAGTCGGACCTGAGTTTCGGCCTTTTAGCGGCCCATTTAAGTGTTGGGCCAATTTCCTGCCCGGTGTCACTTTCAGCCTGTTGACGGCCCATAAATCAATTGGGCCATTTGTAGTCGGACCTGAGTTTTGGCCTTTTAGTGACCCATTTAAGTGTTGGGCCAATTCCCGGCCCTGTGTGCCTTTCAGCCTGTTAATGGACCATAAATGAGTTGGCCCATTTGTAGTCAGACCTTAGTTTTGGCCTTTTAACGGCCCATGCCCTTCATGGTCCAATACCAGCCCGGTTTCTCTTTCGGCCTGCTAAAGGCCCACAACACAGTTGGGCCATTTACAATACGACCTGACTTTCGGCCTCTTAGCGGCCCATTCTCTTCATGGTCCAGTACAAGCCCGCTGTCTCTTTTGGCCTGCTAAAGGCCTATGGTATAGTTGGGCCATATGTAGCCCAAACTTAGTAAGGACCCGTTAACGGCCTGAGAAATAAATTGGGCCCACCTGTTGCCCGCTTCGATGTCGGCCTGTTAACGACCCGGGAGGTAAGAGGGCCGACCATTAACTTTCGGCCTAGTAACGGCCCAATAACTTAATGGGCCCACTAAAGTTCGTACATGTCTTTAGGCCAAATTAGATAATTTGATCCCATTACGACGAGCAATTATGCACAGGACTAAAACTGATCAAGCAAAGGTACGGCATACAAGGAATAATGTTGCACATCCAGCATATATTACAGGAAATTACATCCACTCGGCAATCGAAGATTGATGCCAGTGCAAATAAATGAGCAGAACCTAACCATCTACAACGTCACAATCTGCAACCTCAGCACAGATGACGCCCATAAGCAGGTGGGCAAGTTCTTGCTGCTTTGCTACACTGTCTCTCGAAACATTGATCAATTGTTGTGTCGCACGACTCTGCACCTCTGATTCATCCACCATTTCCATCATTGCTTCAGCCATTAATTGGTTCACGAACATACATTTATTCCGTTGCATTCGAGATAGAGGATACTGAACAGATTCAGATGGCGATTTTGGCAGGCTTGTATTATTGATAGTGGAGAGTGTCTCGACCACTGCATCATAACATAAACTAGGATGGGAACCAAACAGATTAATCATGAGTTATTGCCATATTACCTGGCCTAGATTTATTGGAAAGAAACAATGGGGTTGCCTTGCTGTTTTCAGAGTTTGTCTTCTTATCTTCAACAGCCTGCACAAAATTAACACACTAGCATTGCTATCATTGGCCAAGTCAAATAACAGGAAAGCAACATTGACACAATGAACGTTTGGGCAACTAGCCTACACCAAATTAACACAATATGGCATATCTATCATCAGCCAGGTAAGGTAATACGAAAGCAACATTGACACAATGAATGAATGAGCAACCAGACAAGCACTACAATTCAGTTATGTGTGTGATATGAGATTGTACACTCATGCAACTCAGTATGCAAAACTACCAGGCAGTTTTCCTTACAAAAATCAACATTGGCGCCTTTAACATTTTGCTACAACTAATTTTAGATCAGATAAAGGTTAGATTCACGCCGATTAACAAAATACATGCTGATATAAAAATATAGTGATATACAACAGGTACTTACATCAGCATTGGAGCACAGAGAATTCCCGCAAGATATTTTCCTCGAATACGATCCCAATGGAGGAAGTCTTCTATCGTTTAACCTTATTTTATAAAAGAGAGATGGGTAAGAAACATGTAGAAAATATGATCAGAATGCTATAAAATTTTATGATGCGAGGATACGCATACGCTCTTAGAATGGAGTTGACATTCTTTTGCTGGACTGGAGCGGACTAGTTCTTTGGCCACTGGAATCTGCTTATTATCAGTGGGAGTTGGGTTTCTCTGTGCTGGAGCAGTATCTATGAAAAATGGAGTTGGTTTATTATCTCCTGGCATTTGGATCTTTTGCAAAGACCTGGTTTGTAACCCTTTGGATTCTAACATAGCCGTCTTCCTCTTGCATGGCTTATATAGAAGAATGGTGATTCCGTTATAAAATGTGCTACAACAGAGATGGAATAGGTACTGAAGAATAGAAAGGCATGACATATTGACATGTATTCCCTCCATCCGGAAATAAATGGATGGGTCTAGGCGTATTTTAGTTCTAGATACATCCAGTTTTATCCATTTCTGCGACATGTAATCCGGATTGAGGGAGTATGATGTAAGAGCTAGGGATACGACAGGACAACACAGTAAGAAAAACACTGAAAAAACCCACTGCAGAACCAAAGTATTCAAACCCACTGATATGAGATAGTACACTCATGCAGCTCAGGATGCAAAACTACCAGGCAGCTTTCCTTACAAAAATCAACATTGTGGCCTTTAATCATACATTTTTCTACAACTAAATTTATATCAGATAAAGGTTGGATTCACGCCGATTAACAAAATACATGCCGATGTAAAAATATAGTGATATACAACAGGTACTTACATCTACATTGGAGCATAGAGAATTCCTGCAAGAATCTTTCCTCATAAACGATACCATTGCAGAAATTCTTCTATCTGTTAAGCTTATTTTCTAAAAGAGAGATGGGTAAGAAACATGTAGAAAATATGATCAGCATGCTATAAAATGTCATGATGCAAGGATACACACACGCTTCTTAGAATGGAGTTGACATATTTTTGCTGGACTGGAGCGGACTAGTTCTTTGGCCACTGGAATCTGCTTATTATCAGTAGGAGTTGGGTTTCTCTGTGATGGAGCAGTATCTATAAAAACTGGAGTTGGTTTATTATCTCCTAGCATTTGGATCTTTTGCAAAGGCCTTGTTTGTAACCCTCCAGATTCTAACATAGTCGTCTTCCCCTTGCATGCCTTGTATAGAAGAATGGTGCTTTAATTATAAAACATGCGACAGCAGAGACATGGAATAGGTACTAAAGAATAAAAAGGCATGACATATTGACATGTATTCCCTCCATCCGGAAAAAAATGGATGGGTCTAGGAGTATTTCAGTTCGAGATACATCCCTTTTTATCCATTTCGGAAACATGTAATCCGGACGGAGGGAGAATGGTGTAAGAGCTAGGGATACAACAGGACAACACAACAAAAGAAAACACTAGTTGAATGTAAAACTGTATGCTAGCGGTATATGTACATAAATAACTAAGGAAACATACACGTGTATGATTGGGAAACTAAGATGGCATTGCAATAGAGCACTAGACATCACTTCAATGTAAAAAACATGGTATGGTAGACAGATGAAGTACATACTGATGAATAACAATGCATAAGATATTCAGAAGCATGTTGTCCAAATTAAGCAGATGGCATTGCGATAGAGTATAATGATAGTACTTGAACTTGAAAACTTGTTATCGTGAATGGAATAGGTACTGAAAAACAGGAAGGCATGACATATTTACATGCATGATCAGCATGCTAAGCACATGGCATTGCAACAAATTAGATACACTCCAGGACATTATATGCATGTTGTACCCATATCACAGGCCAAGTTAGAGCAAGGACCTTGTGGGGTGAAGAGGATTCATCATCTTTCTGCAAGTCTTCTGAAGGACTGCCTTTACATGTTCCATCATATTGGGTATCGTTGACATCAAGTTTATTGGCCTTTACATTGCTCCGTGAGGTTCTTGTGGATATATCAGTGTGTGCAATTATATCTGACATGCATGGAAGACAACTTGTAGTTAGATTTATGTAATGAGTGCCTGTAGGAGACGACATAAATAGTAGGACTGGGGTTAACTAGCAGCAATAGGTCTCATAAACTAAAGGCAGAACACAGATGAAAGCTACAGAATATGTATCATTTGTACTCGAGATTAACTAGATGGCACACAAAAGTATTAAAGAACAACATAGGTAATACTAGAAGTGGTATAATACTATAATCACTAGCCTGTGGGATAGCATTGGCTGATGGATGATAACTATGGAACATCGTTACCTAAAGAACAAGTATCTTAGCTGAACTATGGAACATCGTTAACTCCTGAACAAGACCCGTAAGAGATCAGCATGAATATACGGTGAAATGTGATGATCTATTTTCCATGCTTAGATGAATAACAAAGCCATAAATGTTGCACACAAGTAAGATGAGGGTACAACCTATCTGGCTGCCATCCATAGGGGTGAGCATCATGTGCTGACTTGTCGATGGCCCTGCAGTTGTTGTGGCTGTCCATGTTGGGCACGCACATTCGATGTAGGGAACTGTTGAGTGGGGACTATAGCTCCCTTCTGGTGTATGCTTCCCTTGTTGGAGCAGCTGCGGTGAGTCGGAAGACGGTGTGTCTGAAGATGAAGATAATGCATAATGTTAAGAACAACATATCTCTTTGATCTGAAGAAATACACTAAGAGATCAACAGCAAGGTACGAGAGTGGTCACACGTCTGTTGACTGAAGACTAAATTGGGGTCACACAATTTTATTTTATTTTGGTACTGTCTAATCTACTCCAGATGGCTTGATGGCCGTCTTGTGCCTCCCGACTGACACTGTTCAGAATCTTCCCCGAAGAGCCAGCGACCAACGGCAGAGTAGCCTACCTCCACCGTCCGTGGCCCCGGCCAAAACCCCGCTCCCCGCCCCACCGCACTGCCGTGGTTGTGCCGCCCCCAGGCCAATCCACAAACACTCCCTGTCATCCAGATCCGGCGGTGGCAGTACCTTCAACCCACGCAACTCTAAAAGATAGCAATCTAAGCGCTGCTTCTGCGGCGAACTTGCGGCCCCGCACCCTTATGTTAGACACCAGCCAACCGGCAGCCTAGGAGCTTCGCCGCCTCGAGGGGTGCTGCTTCCCATTGGGAATCGATTGGCCCAGAATAAAAATTTAGACAATTGACGCCTAAATAAAGTGATTTGAGATGAGGGTGCGACCTATCTGGAGGCATGGTGAAGTAGGCAGGTCCAGCTGCCGAGTCGGTGAGGCCGGCGCGGTTGCGGTGGCGACCGGCGGCAGGGAAACAGCGATGTCGCAATGATCGACGGCTATGGGGAAGTAGCGCCAGGACTCTGGACGGATCCGAAGTTGGAGCCGCTCTGGCGCCGTGAACAACCGCGAGGGTGAATCGGCTCCGGTATGGTTCACGCGAACGTCCTCGAGGCAGCACCAGCAGCACGGAGTAAGAGGCACACGGCCCAGTGCACGAAAGCAAATGGACAACGTCTCCGGCATTAGGGAGGAGGGCGACTATGAAATTGGTGCGGTGGGGGCGCCATGGAGGTGGGGCTGAGGTTTCGCGGCTCGGGAGAAGGGAGCTTCCCGGGGAGAAGGTGATTTGGTGCCCACGAGGTATGAAAGGGGGGGATTACGGACACATTTTTTCTGAAATGTGAGGGGGAGTTACAGTTCTACCCTTGCCTTTAGGCTTCTTGGCTTGGGTCTGTGTACTGAGGATCGGGGATAGTAGAGTAACTTTACTTCTTCCCAAATAGTCGGCGGGAGCGATTTCGGGCGAGGAGGGCGTGTTTTGAACTATAGTGGGCGCGAGCGATTTCGGGCGAGGAGAGCGTGTTTTGAAATAGTGGGCACGAGCTATTTCGAGCGAGGAGAGAGTGTTTTGCCGACCATGATTTATGAATTATTCGGCACATGTCATTTCAGCCGAGGAGAAGGCGCGCTTGGACGAAGTTACAAACCTACCCTCGATGTACAACGGGCCAATTGATGCGTGTCCCACATAGGACGGTAATTTCGCGTCTCCCATTTATTTGCTAGGGCGAATTCCACCGAGCAGAGAGGATGTTTAACGGTTCATTCAAATTATGGGAGAACGAGCATCCAGGTCTACCTTACCAAGTCGATTCGAATCAAATTTTGAAATATTAGCTTGTCACTTCTTTTTTAGATGGAGAGATGATGCTCGGGAGTAATGTGTTTTTACATGCTCGTTGCTAGCAATTTACAATATGACAAATAGTTGACCCACTCAAAAATGCAAATCAAACCCAAAATGAAATATCTCGATTCAATAAAATAGCTCGTTCACTAGGTCAAAATAGTGAACTAAATCCAAAATTGAACACCTCAATCGAGTAGCATGTTGTACAGTATTATAGTACTCCATGAACATGTTGAAAGTCAAATTAATGAACTTGTTTGATATATGCATATATCCGTTCATGTGTGGATTGCAGACAACATGTTCTCCAATTTTAATATTTGAATGCAAGTTTATATCGAAACATGGTTTATATCAGTCTTTGATGCATAAAATGCGACCTCCCCCTCTCCCCGGACTCCTGTTCTCTCTCTCTCTCTCTCTCTCTCTCTCTCTCTCTCTCTCCGACAATCTTCAATTCTTTCGCACGCATCCGACACAAAAACCTTGTTGGCCCCTCTCCCTTTCTCTCCATCTCTCTCTCTTTGTGTGTGTGTGTGTGGGGGGGGGTCTTTCTACTTCACATGCATATATACACCTTCTATAGGTCTCTCTCGCACACTATGTATGATACTGTAGCTAGTCCAAGCTAGATATTTTGGGTGCACTCATTGTACGCACACAAATTCCTTGGCTCTTTGCCCGTAACTCTCTCACGCACCACTCTGTCGTCTCGGAGCTCTTCCCCCCTCTCTCAAACTCTCCATCCACCTGGGTCACACTACACATGCATATCTCACTCGCACTCGATAGGCCCATCTAAAACTCTATCTCTCTCCCTCGTTCTCTCTCCATCTCGCACGCACACACACACAATCTCATGCCTAGATATCCAAGTATGATGCTCTCTCACTCAATTGTAGGCACACGCAGTCCCCCCTATATGTATATGACTAGCTAATCTTAGTCTCCATCACAAACATGTGCATGGTCTATCTCGATTTCTCTCGGGGCATCTTTCTATCGCGCACGCACCTCCCTCGATCTCCCACCCATATAGTCCCCTCACGATCTCGAGGGGATCTCTCTATCACAAACACACCCTCTCTCCCTCCCCATGCGTCCATGCCATCCATGTGTCCCTCTCGACCTTTGTTCCTTGTTAGCCAGACCTCTATTGGACATGTGCTACAGGGGTGTCTCTCTCCGTTGCAAACAATCACACACTAGCTATCTTCATGTATCTCCTCACCTCGCTTTTCCATCTCGGAGATGCATGCGTGATATGTTCGCATAAGAAACAAAAAAACACACACTCTCTCTAATTTATCGTTTGTTGTCACTTTCTCTTTCACACACATACTCTTTTTGCACACTTACTCATTCTCCTTCACACGCACTTGATCTGTCTCGACTTAGGCACTCTCCTCGGTCCATAGCATATAGATTTATTGAAAAGTCAAACATCACAAAGTTTGACCATGTACGTGGAGAAAAACAATTACATCTAGTATGGCAAACATATACCATTAGATTCACCATGAGATGTAGTTTTGTATGATGTATCTTTGGTATTGTAGATATTAATAACATTTGCGTAAACCTGATCAAAGTTTCCAATGACTTCTAAAAACTTTACATGCACTGCATTATCGAGCGGATGGAATATCTCTTTCCCCCTCTCAGCTATCTGATGCACCACTCAGCCTTATCGGGGCTCCTCAATCTCTCTCAAACTTTATTGGTCAGTTTGGTTCGTGACCTGACCCTCATGCCTTGATGGCCAGTACTGCCTGGTGTGGACGTGAGATGTAAAATATTTCTGCCTGGCCAGGCTTGTGTGGTGCTGAAGAGTTTGGTTCATGCCTGGGCCAAGCAAAGCATCAACGTCCCATCAATCAATCCAAGCAACAATTATTTAATGCTAATATCCATCCATGTTGTTGTTAGCCTCGTGGCCGCACGACCAGGCACGACCAAGCGTTCGAAATCGGTCGCCTGGGCTAGGCTACTTGCAGTGTCTGGAGTCCAGCCAGGCTAATTAAAGTGCAAGGGAACCCAGGCCAGGCGGGCTTTCTTTTTCACAGGGTAGCAACCAAACAAGCGTGCATGAAATCCAGCCACAACCCCAGGACAGGAAAAAGATGCTCAGGACGCAAGCCAAACGGACCTTATATCTCCCTGGTTCACACATACACATGTCTCGCTCGCGCTATACATATAGACCCATCCAACACTCTCCGCCCTTGTTCTCTCTCCATGTGACATGCACCACCCCTAACTACCATAATCCCTCACTCCATCATAGGCGCAAGCACTCCCCCCTCCTAAGTATGATTATCTCTTACTAGCCATCAGGAACACACGTATTGTCTCCTTCCATCCATACGTCTATCTCGATATCTCTCGGGGCATCTTCTATCGCGCACACACCGTGTCACTCGTTCTCCCACCCATGTAGTCCCATCACGATCTCCAGGGGATCTCTCTATGACAAACATACACTCTCTCCTCCCCATGTCTGCATTTTCTCCGTACGTCTCTCTCGACCTCTCTCCCTTGTTTGTCAGACCCCTCTTGGCCACGTGCTAGGGGTCTTGCTCTCTCGGTTCCAAACAACCACACACTATCTCCTCACCTTGCCTCCGTTGTCTAAGATGCATGTGTGATATGTTTGCATAAGACACACACGCTTTTTCTCTACTTTTGTCGTGTGTTGTCCATGTCTCTTTCACACACACACACACACACACACTTTTTCACTCTCTCTCTCTGTCTCTCTCTCTCTCTCTCTAGTTAGGGACTCTGTCACGTCCATAAGCATATGGATGTTTTGAAAAGTCAAACCTCAGAAAAGTTTGACCAGGTACATGTGGAGAAAAACATTTACTTCTGGAACAATCATTAGATTCATCACAACATGTACTTACTTCATACTATCATTTATCTTTGGTATTGTAGATATAAGTAATTTCTTTATAAACTTGGTCAAAGTTTCAAAAGTTTGACTTTAAAAAAATGTTGGAACTACATTATCGAACGGAGGGAGTAGCTCTTTCTCTCTCTGCTATCTCTCACGGGCCTCCCCTCTCACTCGAACTCTCTATACCGACGGATTATACACTCACTGTGTCAGCATATAGCTCCATATATTGTTTAGTTGACCGGTCAACCAATCCACATGCTGCCTTGTCAGCTCGTGTTCTGTATCTTCGTGTGCTGGCCCATGTGGCAGTGGGTGAAAATAAGTAAACTAGAGGCCCATCTGACACATGGTGAAGTAAACAAAGTTGAAACCACTCGAGGTAGCACCCCGCTCGCTAGTAAATTGAGGGTGCATTGAGGACACACTTCTTGCGCGTGAAGGACGCACTCGCACACAATTCACCACTGCGTGGCGGCATGCACAGAAGGACGCACTCGCGCACACCTAGCACACACCACACACCAGCACACGTGTACACCAGCGTCGCCACCGGTTGAGATAGACGGCGAGGCAGCCAACAAGCAAAGGCGGCTCGAGCCAAAACCGCATCCGGCGAGCCTGGACTTCATCAGCAGCCCCCTCGACAACATGTTGCTCATCATCATCGGCCTCCTCCCCACCAAATCTGCCGTGCGGACCGCTCTGCTCTCCCGGTGGTGGCCCCCCTCTGGCGCTGCATCCCCCTCAACCTCAACGTCGACAGCTGCCTCTGTGACGGGGATTGCAAACGCATGGTCACAGTCTCCAAGATCCTTTCATCACACCCTGGGCCAGCCAGACGCATTGACATCTGCATGTTCAACTGCAAGGTCCAACCCAAGTTCGACGAGTGGTTTTTATCCCCCGCCCTAGATCAGCTCGAGGAGCTCAGCTTTGAAGCTGGACGATGTCGCTCTCTGCTGCCATCCGCACTCCGCCTCACGCCAACGCCGCGCCAGCTTCAGCTCCTGCTATCTTCTCCAGATTAATGCCGTGCCCGCCCTTCTTCTCCCTCAACTCAAGCAGCTCGACCTCTTCGACGTTGTCATCTCGAAGAAGGCCATGGAGCACCTGCTCCGCAGCTGTACTGGGCTCGAGTACCTTCGTCTTGAGCAGATCCACGGGTTCATTAGCCTCCACATCGCCTCGACGAATCTCCGATGGATTTACATGTCTTGCTGGCCCCGCAACAAGACATCAATTGGGAAGAGATCACTCCAGCTGTTCCACATTATGGTCATTGAGAATGCGCCTTTCCTTGAGAGATTGCCTATATCGGATCTAGAAGGTCCAACAAAAATTAGGGTCATTGACGTGCCGAAATTGACAGCGTTGGTGTACTCGTCTGCCAAATTCTTTGAACTCTTTATTGGATCCGTAATCGTTCAGGTACATCACTCATATTCTTCTCCATCTTCTTGAAACTCACATTTTTAAATTTCTTCTTGATGTATTTACGACCGTCTTCCAGAAAATGATTCCCACAAGCTTGACCCAATCCATGCGCACAATGAAGATCTTGGCACTAAAATCTATCGGCCCCAATCTGGATCAAGTTGTTGGATTCCTTACATGCTTTCCGTGCATGGAGAAGCTACTCATCGAGGTGAAACTTCTTTCCTATAAGTAAATGATAATCACAATGTAGCTCAATTTTTTCGTAATTTTCCCAAATTACGATGACAAGTGTAGTGTTCAAAACTGCATATACGCACTGCACCGAAAGAAATGTTTTTAGTATTTTTTCTCACGTGATCACCTGCATCGTTTTTATGCTGTACTACTATAGTAGCCTAGGCTAGTCATAGTGGAAAGTAACTTAGACTAGTCCAGTAACTCTATGGTTACCCTAAGAGCAAGTACTACCTCCGTCCTAGTTTACTCTTCCAATTTTGTAGTATCAAAATTTGACCATAGATTTAACTGACAAAATGTTAATGCATGTCACTAAGAACTATATCGTTGGATTCATATTTGAACATAATTTCAAATGGTTTAATTTTTAGTGACATGCATTGGCCTTTTCTTAGGTAAATATATGGTCAAAATTTTATACTAAATACGAGGTAGTATTCCCCCCGTCCCAAAATTCTTGTCTTACATTTGTTTAGATACGGATGTATCTAACACTAAAATGTAACTAGATACATCCATATTTAGAAAAATTTAAGACAAGAATTTTGGGACGGAGGGAGTACAAAAGTGGGCTATGTAGGCCAAAACACGTGCCAAATTCACTTGTGATGCATTTGGCATCGATGCCCCTCCATTGCTCACCTGGTGCCCCAATCTGGATCACCTACTTTGCTCCAGTGCCAAATTAACTCATGCAATGAAAAAACACTGCATGGGAGAGAGAGAGGACTGAGGCAATAAAAAAACACTTGTTTGGGAGAGTGAGAGGCCGGTGTAGTTGGTTTGATTGATTTGTTTGTACATGTGTGTCTGTGTGCACAGCGGTGCCAACTCTCTCACATCGTGAAGCGGTGCCAAAATCTTTTGATTTGACATCAATGCATATTATGTGGCATACTTTTGCGAAATACGGCATCGGCCACATAGTGGAAGGTAACAAATGCCCAAGCTCTTCACGTGATCCTAGTTAAATGAGAGGAAACAAAGAGAGAATGAGAGAGAGAGAGAGAGAGAGTAAAAAAATATCACTAGCCAGCCAACCCTATAGTATGAGCGAATGATATTGGTACCTCTTGATGACACGACAATCTTATACAGCCAGCTGCTCTAATATGTTCTATTCTTTTGCAGATAAAAAAGGACCCAAAAGTGAAAAATGTACTGCACTATAACAATCTCATCGAATGCTCCATCTTACATAAATTGATTCGATCGACTACTGAGGCAGCCCATCTGAGATTAAATTGGCCAGGTTCTTTGTTCTGGAGGCAAGTGTGCTCAAGGTAATGACGTTTGGCGTTCTCTGGCGCAACAATGAATGGCGTGCTGATCACCGCAAGCGTCTAAGCCTAAATGACAAAGTCTCCGCAGAAGCTGAATTTGTTTTTGAAACATCAAGTGGCCAGAGACTCGAAAACTTATTTGCCCATTAGTGACTTGTCAGGGTGGTCGATTTTAGTTTGTACGATAATGCTGCATCCACCTAAAGTAACGAAAGTTCCTACGTAAACTTCTTAGTAATTCCCTCTTTGTAGGTGCAACATTACTCCTAACATTTGTAATATCAGTTTGAAACTTGTAATATTGCTGTGTCCTATTCCTGCATTTTCAAAATCCTGCGAATCAAACAGGTCCTGAGTTGGTGATGATGTTGTGGCTCCCATCTTTCACCAATAGCCGTTGGATCTAGATCTGACGCATACAAACCAAGCTTCTTCATTTTTGCAAAAAAATGCCTGCACTTGTTCCCTATTTACAAACAACTCCTTGTCTCTCACAATCAGCCTTATCTCCTCCCCACCACATCTAGAAGGCCGGGGAAAAATCTGGCGTGATGGCCGCTGCTGGCGCCGTCCACCCCCAATCTTGGTGTTCCGTGCAATGCACGGGCATCTACGCATGGGAAATTATGTCAAACAAGGCTAGTTGTAAGCAGGCTAGATCTACAACCATGATGATAGTGATTGCAGACGGTGAGGCTGACTATGGTATGCCGAACACGGCGCCAATACTCAGGTGTCATCTCCGGCGCAGGGTCTTGTCACTTCACTGTGAGGAGCAGCACGTAATAATTTGACCAAGGGGTAGTACAGTGCTAGTACTTCTACTACATTAGTAGTACTACTACTAGTACTAGTAGCACCATGGTCTGGACTTAGGACTACCACGTCCATCTGGATTTTAGTATTTGACTAGCAATATCTAGTAATGCATGTCACAAAAAATGTACTACTCCCTCTGTAAATAAATACATGGTGTATTGTTTTATTCCTATCGGCGAGTTGGTTGACATGTCACGAAATAAGAAACAAGGAGGGAGTTAATGCACCGTGCCTAAGTGTTTTAGGATTATTTGGTTTTCGTAAGGTGACTTACACAATATTTTTGTTTACATGTATTAACATTTTATTAGTTAAATCAAAGGTCAAAACTTGGTGCAAAATGCAAAGGAGACCAATAAACCAATAAACATCAAACTTCTCTCATTTGGCCCCAACTAGAGGTCCAGTGAGATGACTATACTGCACCGACACGGAGGGGGACGCAACTTCATTGACTTACTACAACTGCCTTTGGGTGAATGACACGTGGGCCCAAGGGGTGGCTGGCCCACCTATCATACAGCCAAAGGCAGGTGTAGTAGAGGGCCGAGGAGTAGTACGAAATCCTACGCACCTACGCACGCTAACCAAGGGCAAGAGTGGTCACTCGAATCGGAAGATCAGTTGACTAGAAGCTAAGCTAGACCCATGGAGGCGATGAGCGCGAGCATCAGCAAGCTGTGCCAGATGGTCCATGACGCCGGCCTGCGTCCCGGCACCGAGGAATGTCTCCAGGTATTGCTTGAGGCCGCCAGGGCGAGGGGCCGCTTGGGCGACAGCTTTGTCTCCTTGTTTGACGAGGTCCTCGTCAGTTTCCTCGACAAGTTCACCATCGTTAAGAAGCTCGCGAATGATGTTTGACGTATGCCTCCAGCCGACGTGCCCAGGCTCTGCGATGCCCACCACCCTCAACGGCCACTATGGTGACAACCTCTTCAATGCACTGGTGGCCCTGCGACTGCCTGTCATCGTGCCGGAGAATGTCCACCTCGAGGTCACGCTCGCCGCGCAGCGCCTGGCACAGCAAGACACCATCGACATAATCACCCATGTGTACGCGCAAATCGTCCACAAGGACTACTACATGCAAGAGGAGGACGATAGGACGCTGGCCTTCTTGGACCGCAGGGCAACGTTGGACGGCATTGTTAAGAAGCACGTTGAGCTCGCCGCTAATGCCGCTGCTCCTCACACATCGGTTGGTGACCCGGCGCACTAGGGCGTGAGGATCTCCTTGATGGATCTGTATGTATTTTTATCTTTTCGTCAAATCCATGTAGTAGTATATGGTACTACTAGTAATTATGTTACCTTTCGCATCAACTTCATAATTTTCGTACATACTCCATGCATGAACGACGCTAGAACCAAACTTCTCATTACTCTAGGCAAAATCGTTATTTTCTATCTATCGGTCGCGCCATGGAGCAGAACCAAAATTTACAAGTTATGAGTTCAAAAGGAAAAGCCTGCTATGTTCGCGTCGCACCCCCACACGGTTGGTCCAGCACGCTGCTCAAGGGGGAATGCGTGCGGTGTTGCATTTGCACTTACAAGTGGGACCGCAGTTGAGCAAACCGACTATCGGCAAACCCCCACCCCGCCCACCGCGTGATGGCTGAGAAAACAGGAGGGAGAAGAGATGGATGTAGCACGGAATCCAAGAAAATTGGTGTCGGATGGGACTCGTGTGGGTGGCGTGTGCCGTACTGCTAGACGTGAATGCTAGTTATGGCCCATGCCACCCCACTATATTGAGCCTATATCGATGTACGTAGAACAAATTTCTTGAAGTATGTGCTCAGCCCTCCTCTATCTCTATTCTCAGCCAGCCAGCGGACGCGCGGAGCCCATCGTCTGTTTGCTCACATGCGGTCCCACATGTCAGTGAAAATGCAAGAGGACCCACTGAACCTGCACATCTTTCACCTCGACGTGCTGGTGATGAAAAAAAATCCAATAAAGATCTTTGGTGGCCGCTTTTGGAGTTACTCTAGAGTAGTAAGATTCTATTTACAGTTTAACCCAAGATGCACATCATGTGGCTTCAACTACCACTCTATTTTCTTGCATGACACGACCTGGATGCTGGATGCCCCACATGTCGGCAAAAGGAGGAACAACCCGACCAAATCTTCGGTTGTGCTCTCGGATTAGACTAGTTGTGCTAACTTAAATTTTTTATTGTGTACTCCCTCCGTTCCAAAATACTTGACTTTCATTTGTCCAGAAATGGATGTACCTATATACTAAAACATGTCTGGATACATCTATATTTTGACAAATAGAAGGCATGTATTGTGGAACAGAGGGAGTAGAATGGATGCAAGTTTTTGTATTGGGAAGAAGAGTACATCGATATATTGATAGAGCGCAATTTAGTAGATGTTCTAGCACTTTTAGCTAGCATAGAGGCTAGAGATGAGACTAGTGCACTTGTTGATACTCCTACTAGAATAGAGGCTAGACACGAGACTAGATGCGAGGAAGCAACGTCTACTTCTTTACGCTCGAAGAAGAAAGAAGCACGCAAGATCGAGCCTCCGCAGATGAACAATGAATGCATCGAGAAGGCACTAATCCAACTTACAGGAGCAGTTATGGAAGTTGGATATCTTCTATAGTAGTAAAATGTATTCTTGTGGTTCTTGTTTCCTTTGGTCTTGCTTTTCTAGTCAAAATTATCGTTGGAGTTCATGCAAAACGGAGGTCCGTTTGGGGTCGTGCGTTGGAGTTGGCCTTACAAGTGGGACCGTAGTTGAGGAAACCGACTATCGGCAAACCCCCACCTCGCCCGCCGCGCAATGGCTGAAGTTAGAGAAACGACGAGGTTGAAGAGATTGCTCTAGCACGGACTCCAAGAAATAATATGGTGTCAGATGGATGTCGTGGTGGTGGTGTGTGCCGTACTCCTGGACGTGAATGCTTGTTCTGGCCCATGCCACCCTACTACTCCTACTACTTACTATATAGTACTAGTATCGAGGATTCAAGGTGCTGGTTACATACAGCGAACACATTAACATATGGCTATAGTAAAAACACCCGCCCGACGCGCAAAACATGTGAAGCTAGTACAAATAGTGTACTACTATTGTTGATTGGCCTCATCCAATAACCTGTTGCAATGCACGTACAATTATGTATTCGGAAAATATTTTTTTGCCTCATCGCACCACTCACTCAGAGAAGCGACTCGAAAGCCATTCATAAATTTAGTAAGTTTATCACAGGCATATCATTTTATTACATACAACAGGTCATCAACCCACATCGACAACAAGGATACATTATAAATACTAAAGTTTTCACCACACAACAAATAACAAGCAATGAAATGAACTTCAACTCAACCATTCCTCGGCGTTGGAAACGCTTGCTTTGAACCACAAGTGATTCTCTAGGACGGGCCATCCATTATCGATCTCGAGACCAACGCAAGACTGATCATCTAGGCTGAAGCGGCCTACAGTATCAGTACCAGGGTAGGGAACCACCCAAATGTCTGAGGTATAGACATAGTTGCTTCTCATAAATGGTAGTAACGTTGTGTCAACATCAGTTGGATCGCCTTTCACCATCATTTAATAGTTCTGTCCAAGGAAGAGCGAGTTTTCTCCAAGACTATCAATTCTGTACCAGGGAGAAGGAGTTGGCGCTAGCACACTAGTATCCATCCCGAATACCATGCAACGGGTGTTGGAATAGGTCTAGAGAGTGCGACTATGGGAGACTACACCTGCTTCCTTAGTAGTAACATCATCAGTGGGCTATATACACACAAGAAGAGGTGATCCATCGGAATCAGTTGCCAGGCTCCACAGAGTATATGGGTGCTGCTCGTCCTCATGCTCGTGGTCATCACCATCGTCATCTCCCCTTGGTTATAAAAATTTTCAAGTATAGGTGGTGGAATGTTCACATGACCTTGGAAACACAAGAAGAAGGTTAATTAGTAAAGGGAAACTTGCTAACCCACATGCATGTGGATGAAACAATTATAATTACGGTGGAAGACAAACGTACTGAAATCATAAGGATTCCATGCAAAAACAGTGCCACGAGTGGTGGCAGCAAACACAAGGCCCTCGTATTGAATTGCATCACAGTACTCATCCGTGTACAGAAACTGATTTTTGAGCAATATCCATCCAGTCAAACCACGAAGGACGGCAACAAGCTTGTCGGAGATAGGAACAACTTCATAGTTGTTGTAATTCCGAGAGCGGTTGGGAACTCGACAAATTGCTATCTTTCGTAGAAGACAGTCACCATGATCGTATTTGAACGTGCATACAATACCCGTGTGCTCAACCTCTGGGCAGTCTGCTGAGATTTTTGGAAGTGGAACCCGGTCACGAGTGTACACATTCACAAGTTCCCACTCGCAGTTGGACCCAATGTAAACAACCCAATCTCTTGCGCCTGCCCAAGCCTTACCCTCAAGTGATGGCATCTTAACATCATACGTATCATTATCAAGCGGCATCAACTTGCACAAGGTGAGGCCTCTGTCGTCCTCACGCCAGTTATCAGGGTCATGGCGAAGAAGATAGGGGAGATCAAACCGCTCCTTGACTCTTGGGTTCCTTGTAATGATGTTATTAGTTGAGTCGAGAATGGGCTTGAACGAACCTGCCATGTGTGACGCCCCGAGACTGACGCTCCAGAAGACTTCCAGCTATTCCGAGTTTCGCCGTTGGTTTGTTTTGCTTGTTGCATTCTTCATTGCATCATTTGCATTGCATCATGTCATCATGCAACCCCTTTTTAAAAACTCACCTAAATAAATTGCATAGATCTTTGATCTATTTAAATCGAGGGAATTCAAATGGTGATTTATATTCATAACATATATCCTCCCAATATTATTAGGGAGCTATAAAAATTATATTCCATTAATTTGGAATTTACCACAATACACGTGCATGTTAAATCCCTTGGCCTTTCCTTCTTCGAGTTTTGACTCTGTAACCTTGACTATAATTCTTTTCCCTTTTATTGAGGCTCCTCCTTAAATCTTAACATTTTGACCACACCAAACCTAGTCCCAATTCAAACCCATTTGAATGATATTCAAATGAGTTTGAATTTAAATCTTGCATTCGTGCCTCTTTTCTATTTTTCTTGGATCAAGCTCATTTTTATGAGTCCGAGAAAATTATCCACATGCACAAATTCTTTCCCTAACACTCTCTTTCTTTTTCTTCCCTATAATCTCTTTTCTGCTAAAGAGTTAAAGAAGAGAAGGAAGAAGCCCACCAGCCTAATCACACCGCGCTTGCCCATTTGCCTCCCAAAGCCCAGCCACTGCTCTGTTAACCCTAGCCCCGATCCCCTCCTCATCTCTTGCTCGACCCCCTCTCCCTCGTTCCCCTGCTCACGCCGCTAGAGAGGAGCAGAGCCCCGCTCCTCCCGATCCACCTCGCCCATGCCTCCCCGCCAATCTCCCGTGCGCCGCCACCCACAGGAGAACCACCTCGCGCGCGACCCCACTGCCAGCGTCCCTCCCGCCGCCACTTGCTCGCTCAGCCCTCTCCATCCTTGTCCCGATCGGGAGAGGCTCCCGAGCCGCCGCCACCCGGATCCATCGTCCCCGACCCCATGACCACCTCCCCATCATCATCTCCGGCAAGAGGTCGTCACCAAACTCGACGTCACCCTCCTGCTTCTCCTCCTTGCTCGCCTCCTGCAGCACGAGCGCCACCGCCGGAGTTGCTCTGTCCGCCACGCATTACCTCGAGCCCCAAGTGTTGTCCCGACCTCTGCGACCAGTGCCTCCATTGCCTCACCGTTGCTGCGCCTCAAGCCCATCCACGCGTCATCCACACACCGGCGTCGTCTATGTCTCCGGCGTCGCGGCAACTATCTTCCTGGTGGCCGACCGCCTTGACCTCCTCTGCAAGGACAAGTCGCTGCCGCGCTCACCTCCTCAAACCTACCTCGTCGGACCCCTATCCCGGCCCCATCTCCACGCCATGACCATTCGCCTCTACCCGTGGCGAAGCTCCTCCTGCAGCTCTGCTTTGCTTGCGCCTCCCCTTCCTGATCTCGACCTCGAGTAGTTTCTCTTTCTACGCCCTGTGGTTAGTTTGGTAGTCCACCTTCACCTCCATGCTCAGTAACCTCCAAGACCACCGTTGCAATGTTGAGACATCTGCCCCAGAGTACCTCGAGTCCGTCTACGACCACTACAAAAAAATACACTTCTGTGATGATACGTGTTTGTCATAGTAGGTCGCGTTTTTTGTCATGCATGTACATCCATGACAAATTTATGACAGAATCAAGATAGTCATACCTGTGCTGTCGTAGAAGTGTTCCATGACATTACCAAAATTATCATCACGGAAGTGTCCACTTCCATGATGATAAATCGCGCGTCACAGAAGTGCTTTCGTCAAGGGTGACCGACACGTGGCATCCACCGTAACAGAACGCCGTTAAGCTATCGGGCCGGGTTTTGGATCCGATAACCCGTTAACAGCCCCGACCAATGGGGATTTTCCACGTGTAAAATCATCATTGGCTGGAGGAAACACGTGTCGGCTCACCGTTGGGACAGAAGTCATCCACTCATTGGACAGAAGGCGCCTATGATACGTCGACACGTGGCACGGCCCAACAGAGGCCCATTCCTGTGAAAAGGCCGGCCCGTTTGACTTGGTCAAAAGGTGGTGGACCGGCCCATCGAAAGCCTGTTAATGGCATGTTCGCATATAGCCCATTTATAGCCCGCTAACCCAAGGCCCGTTATGCCCTATCCGAATTAGGCCTAGTAGCGTCATCTGGGCCATCCAATATGATTCCAGCCCGTTTTCACTTCTGGCCCATGTATGGCCCATGACGTCTTTCGGCCCATATGAGGCGCTATGTAACTCTTGGCCTATTAACGGCCCGTGGTGAAACTGGCCCGCAATGATCAGTGTATCACTTTACACCCATTAACGGCCCATGGTGAAACTGGCCCGTAATGAATAGTATATAACTTTATACCCATTAAGGGCCCGTTATTCAGTTGGGCCATTTCCAGCAAATGTTATCTTTCGGCCTTCTCAGAGAACATTTATTCTTGGGCTCATTTCCAGCATTCGTTTACTTACGGCCCGTTACTGTCATTTTCTGCTTGTGGGCCAAATTTAGCCCGTGGTTACATTGGCCCGTTCGTGGTCCGTTAATACGTTGGGCCATTTTCATAGCATCATCAAATACGGCCTATTAACGATGGCCCATTATGGTCATACGGCCCGTAGAAGGCCCATTGATGATACGGCCCGTAGAAGGCCCATTGTTTCTACGGCCCGTAGAAGGCCTACTGTTTCTACGGCCCGTAGAAGGCCCACTATTTCTACGGCCCGTAGGAGGCCCAGTGTCACTACGGTAAATATTAGCCCATGGTTATTGTTGCCTAGTTTTAAAAAGAACTACACTAACTACAAGCAAACAAATAAATGAGACAACAAGGAAATAAATAAGCAAGCAACTTATGCTAGGCTATCACGGCTGTTACACATATTACATCCACTGCGCATCAAAGTTCGCCACCAGTGCAAATATAGGGAACAAAGCAGCATATCATATACACTGGTTGTCAAAGTTGGTGACCAGCGCAAATAAACGCTGCAGCAAAACAAATCCAGAATTGAAACCACTTCAGAAGATCTCAAGAAACAATATCCTGGGTACCCATAATGCTGGCAAGATGCTTAACAAGCTTATTAACTTTCTCTTGTTTGGCGCTTAAATCCTCCAGTGCTTGCTCTTGCACCAGAAAATATGCATCTGAATTCTGCAGGGACTTCCTCAGTCCTTCAGCTTCCTGTCGCAGCACATCTGATCGATGTCTTTCAACTTGAAGTTGAGACTCAAGAAGACGAACTGATTCAGGCAGCGAGTTCGAAGAGCTTGTGCCAGCAGTAGTGGCCAGTAACTCGAACACTACATCAAGACAGGACTTTTGTGTTCCCTCACTGTCGTCAAGATAGTTTTTATCAGCTTTCTTGGAGACCAACAGGGATGTCTCACTATCTTGAACCTTATCTGCATTACTTCCTTTACCATTGGATAACGCGATACTATTCTCCAATATTTTGTCCGCATTCTAAAAGAGAAACAAGCAGACACATCACATGGTATATGAAACTCATTTTGGTAAATGAGTTCACTAGTAAAGTGGACATGATAACAACATGAAACAAACATATATCTATGTACCATGGTCACTTTATGGTCTATATCATTCTTGTTTTTGTTGCCAAATCAAGATAGAGACACAGTTCAAATAATATTTGTTCAAGACAGAGCAAAATAGACAGAATATAAGTGTGGGTAACTATAGAGCAATAACAACACTTGTAATGTGCATGACATGGGAACATAACTGTTTATTCAATTGAAACTGAAATCAACATAGAGCATGTTACAACAGCAAACCAGTTAAAGAAACAGGTTTAAAACATACCTGTTGCGCCATTGGAGTTTCAATTCCATCCTTCAAATTTGAAAATAGTTGGTATGAGTAAATACAGTAATGCAAGAGCAAAGGAGTATGAACCATAGCTACAAAACTTGACCTAAGAACAAATCTTCTTATCCTTTAAGCGTTGAGTTGGGTTTCGGAGTGGCGGTCCTTGTGCTTTGGGCACTGCAGTTCCCTTACTAACCGCTCGTGTTTGGGTGCTCTGTGGTGGAGACGGTGCTGTGTCAACTGGAACTGGGTTACTATCTGCCGGGGTTGGGGTTAGAAGGGGTGTAGCTGGTTCTCTGTCCAACTGAGTAGGGGTACAATCTGCAAGAGTCTGGGTTATGTGTGGTGGATCTGGTCCTTGGGAAAGTACAACCGTGGTTCTATCTGCATCAACTGGTAGCACTATCTTTTCTAAAGACAGTGTTGTTACTCCCTTAGATACTGCCATCACGCTCTCCAATTCAAATGGCTGCTAAACAAGAAAAGTAATGGAAAGTATAGACATTGTATGATAGATAGGTGCAATGGATAGTGGGGAATAAAAGAGGGCATGAAATAATTCATATTTATGTTGTCTAACCAAACAGGATAGCATGACATAATTTCACATATATGATGGCTAACTAAACAGGATAGCATGACACAATTTCACATTATGATGGCTAACTAAAAAAGATGGAAAGATATAGTTCAAAATATGGGACTATGTAAACAGGATAACATGACATAACTATATAATGTGTTTATTAAATAGGTTGGCGTGCCATAATTCACATACATTCATGGATAGAATGCCATAATTCTAAATAGGATGACTGTAAACACTAAATAGGATGAGATGATATAACTGTCGGGGAAACTGATCCATGAACACCTATGGGACCGGCGGACCGAGCCCCTTTTGGTTCGGCGGGGCGGAGATCGCACGAAGAGCAGATCGAGGTGAAGCACACGAGCAGTTTACCCAGCTTCGGAGCTCTCCGGAGAGATAATACTCCTACTGCTGCATGTATGTGTATATTCAGTTCTTGCTCGGGAGCGCTGGGAGCTACGAGACCGAGCGCGAGAGTGTTTCTAGATTCGAAGTAGTCGAACCCCTTCTACATTGCGCATGGGCCTCCTTTTATATGCTCAAGGGGTCACCGACAGGTGGCAACATAGACAAGGGCAAAAATGGAAAAAGAATGCGGTAGGTACATCTACCTTTACAGTGTATCATACCTAACCCTGATGGTAGGGGACAAAGTCATTAAATGCCCATCTGTGTCGCCCAAACAGTGCAAGATAGGGACCGTCAGGGACGCCACCGCTTGCCACGATGGCTATCTTGTCAGCGCTGCTTGCCACTGTGCACCGCTGGCTGCACAGCCTCCCACCACGCGCGCCTGGACAGGCCCCAGGGCGACACGTTGGTGGATGCGCTGGAGCGTAGGGTACACAGTGGTAGCCTGCCGCGGCAAGCGCCTTGCCGCGGTCTTTGTCTTGTCGCGTCCGGAAGCTTGTCGCTCACCGGGCCTTGCCGGGATGCGTGGCGCGTCGCAGCAAGTTACTTGAGATGCCTTGGTTGGCCTTCCCGGCAAGCTCCTCTTGTCGGGGCCTTGTCTCCTTGGCTTAAATACTTTGTTCTTGAATGGCTTCCCGGCAAGCTCCTCTTGCCGGGGTCTTGTCTTCTAAGGAGGCACGAAGGATCTTGGCGGTCACTTGGCAAGCCTTGCCGCGGGGTGCTGCGACTGCCCGTGCACAAGTTCGGGATACTAGGGTACCCCTACTCTAGTACACCGACAGGAGCCCCCGGGCCTGGGCCACACACGATGCCGAGCGCTATTGGGCCAGGCCCAAAACAGGGCACGGGCACGCGCGGCCTGGGTTACGCCGTATGTTACTCTGTATCCACCGCGCCCTCCCTTAAAGGCACGCGTTGAATGCGGCGTCGTGGGAGAGATCGTGGGTGGTTTCTTTATTCAGAAAAGCGGAACGTCCGCCCCTCCCTCTATATAAGCAGGGGAAACAGGGGCAGTCGCCCATCTCGCCGGTTACTACTCCAAAATCTCCGCCGCTCCCCCCTTCTTCCCAAGGTCGAAAGGGAGCAGCGCTCCGCCCCCCATCGCCACCAGACCCACCAACGCCGTCGACCTCTCCCACCACCTCCGCCATGGCTCCGAAAGCCGACAAGGGGAAGGGCGTGAAGTCGGCCGAGGCGTAGCGGCTCACGGCGCTGCGAAAGGAGCGGGCGATCTTCCCTCCCCAGCTCGCCGCGAAGGAGATGAGGGAGTACTACTACCTCTTCTGGTCGATGCAGACGCGAGCGCATCCGCGCACGAAGGTACTCTCGGCCGCCGCCTCGAAACTGGCTCCGACCGGATACCCCTTTTTTGTGCTGTTCTTCTACTGCGGGCTCTGCCCGCCTTTCTCTGAATTCTTTTGCGATATCATGAACACCTACGGGCTCCACCTCCTTGACTTCACCCCCAATGCTGTCCTGACCATGGCAGTTTTCGCACATCTCTGCCAAAACTTTGTCGGAGTACATCCAAATGTAGCCCTCTTCCGCCATTTTTTCATTCCCCGCGTCGAGAGAGGAGAGCCTTTGTCTGGCGGAATCGCCTGGATCTCGAGACTCGGCAAGAAGGACGCTTATCTGGAGGGCGAGCTCCGCAGCAAGTGGGACGAGTGGAGAGCAGATTGGTGTTGGATTGTCGAGGAGAACCCGCAGCCATTCACCGCCGAGCGCCAAGCCCCAGTAGTGCGCGGCAACGACTGGAGCAACTTGGCCCCGGAGGACGCTAGGCTGAAGATTGCCGTCACCAGGATCTTGCGCCTCAGGCTTGCCGGGCTGACTGTAGGCGCCGTTGGCGCAGATTTCCTTTGCCGCCGCATCGCCCCCCTGCAGGAGAGGAGGAGACCCGCCTAGGAGTTCCAGAACGCGGAGGATATCATGAGGCTGCGCCCGGGCCTCAACTTCAATTTCACTGTGCTGGAACTGGATGCGATGCTGCTGGAGCTGTTCAAGCATGATCCCGAGCATCTCGGTGCGTTTAGGTTACCGAGGAACGTCGTGCCGCTGTGCAACAACTCCGTGCTTTACCGCATCCGTGCCATGATGCCATTGTGCGACTCGCATGGGATTGTCCCCACATGGCAAGAGCCTGCCGACGACGTCGTGCAGGAGTTTTTCGACAGCCTGGTGGAAGTGGCGGTCCGCGCCGATGAGCAGAAGAGCCTCACCCGCGACACCACCGACGACGAGATGCAGCACATCGCCACAAGGCTGGAAGAGGCGGCGGCAGCCGCTGCCGCGGGCGTGTTCGGATTCACTGTGGAGGAGGCAGAGGCAGCAGAGGCAGCAAGCCTTGCCGAGCGAGAAGAGCTTGCCGGCGAGGAAGAACTTGTCGAGCCTGAAGCCGAGTCGAGCAAGCCCACCGAGGGCGCGATCGGCTCCTCCTCTTCTCCGCCTCCAGCCAGCTCGCCGCAAGCGGAGCCCCAAGCTCCACCAAGAAGGCGTCTCCGCAGGACCGGGGACGTAGTGGGGCGGAAGACGGGGCAACAGCAGCCGCGCCACGCGACGCGCTCTACCGCGGCAAGCACTGTTGCCGCGGGAGCACCTCACGCTGCCGCGGCAACTGGAGCGGGGTCCTCCTGATCCACTGCTCCAGCTCCCGCCAAGTGCTCAAGGGAACCTACACCTCCGCCTCGTCGCGCCGAAGGGGGGCCAGACTTCGACCTCTCCGCGCTCAGCTCCGATGAGGAAGAAGAAGAGTAAGTTTTTTCGCTGTACTCGTAGTTCTTCAACTTTTGCTGTTTTTGTCTTGTATCTGACTTGCTTTGGTCTGAACCCATTCCTTTTCAGGACGCTGGCTCAAAGAGCGGCGAAGAGAGCCAAGGCCCCGGTGATTGTCATCGAGGATGAACCCATCGCGTCAACGGGGGATGAGCCCGAGACCACCTTGCCGGACCCGGCAATCATTCCCCAAAGCAGCCCCCAGCGCAGCCCCCAGCATAAGTATATGGTTCACTTCCTGCTTCTAGGCGCGCATGGGTGCTCTTTCTTTGCTGATATCTTGGTCGTTGGTTTGTGTAGGAGCAGAGCAGCCTCACCAGGAGTGCCCGGAAGCCGCTCCCGAAGTGCCATCTGCTTCGACTACACCGCCAAGGGAGGATTCCCCGGCAAGGGAGTGTTCTCCGGCAAGAGAGAATTCTCCGGCAAGGGATAGTTCTCCGGCAAGGGACGGCACCAGCGACCCTCCGGTGGTTGAGACCACGACTGCGGATCCCAGTGCAGGTAACCCTCTTGCTTGAAAACTGCCCTTGAGTTCTTCTTCTCCTGGTTTTATTTTTGAATATTTGTTTGACTCTTCTCCCTCCTCCGGTTTTCAGACCCATCTGTCACGGAGCAAATGGAGACCGAGGTCGCCGGCGAGGAGAACGCGCACGGGGACACCGATGACGCCGTTGCCACCGAAGAAGGAGCCGGCGCTGATGATCCCGCTGGCGAAGAGGCCGCCAAGGCTGCCGCTGCAGAAACTGGCGAGGGGTCCGGCGATCGCACTGACGGCCCTGAGGCCACAGGAGCGCCAGGCGCTACACCGACCGCCGATCCCTCCGCCGCTGCTGCAGCGCCAGGCTCTGAGGAGCCCCTGCCCGGCGCCTATCTGAAGGCCGGCGAGGGCATCTTCATCAAGCTCCCCTGGGCGTCGAGCTCCAGGGTGCTGGTTGAAGGAGAAATCCTGGATGGAGAGGTGCTTGCCTCTGCTGGGTTGTCGCTTGTCGACGCACCGTGAAGCAGCAGTGATGAGCCTGAGGAGGAGCGGCTGCTGCGGAGGCTGATGTCACTCTACCGCGCCCGTCAGGCCAAGCTGGAGTCTCGTGAGGCGTTTGTCGCGAAGGCGGGAGTTGACATCGAGAAGCGCGCGGAGGAGCTCCGGGGTCTTCGTCAGGGAGCTCTCCGGTCCTTGGCGGAGGAGCGGGAGCAGCTCTCCAAGGCGCGGAAAGCCTTCCTCCTCGAGAAGGCTGAAGTCGAAGAGCAACAGCGCCTTGCCGCTGAGAAGCTGTTTGCGCAGGAAGGCGAGCTGGCGCAGCGGAAGGTCAATCTTGACAACCACGAGGAGGAACTTGCCGTGCGCGAGAAGTCAATTGGCGGGGCTCTCCAGGAAGCAAAGGACGCTGCCGCATCTGCCGAGGCCACCAAGAAGGAGCTGGAGGTGAAGGTGGCACAGCTGGAGGCTGGTCTCAAGGCGAGCGGCGAGGAGCTCGCTGCGCTCAAGCATGAGCGTGAGAAGGACGCCCTCACCCTTGGCAAGCTGCAGGGTCGTCTCGCCGAGAGGGGCCAGGAGCTTAGCGCCGCCAAGGACTCCAATGCCGATCTCGAGCTGAAGCTGGCCACCCTGACCCAGACGCTGGACGGCGCCAGGAAGCAGGAGGCGGTCTTGAAGAAGGAGATCAAGGCCAAGGAGGCGCTGCTGGCGAGTGCCGTCGCCGCCCAGAACACCTTCAAGGAAAATGTGGAGCACTCGACGGATGGGCTCGTTGATGTTGCCGCAACCATCGACGGGGAGCTGGTGCAGCTGGGCATGGAGGATCTCGGGTACTCCTCCGATGAGCACCTCCCTCCCAGCGTCAAGCTCAGCTTGTTCTTCAAGGGCGTGGCGATGGCCCTCCAGCGGCTCCGGGAGAGGATCCCAAAGCAGCTGGCCAACGAGTCGCGCAGGATCTGCGCGGGGGCTCTTCAGAAGGTGCTGGGGAAGGTGGCCTTCCGCAATCCGGGCCTCAACCTCACCAACGTCCTCAGGTCCTTGTCGTCGGATGCCGATCTGGAAGCGTTCAAGGCCCTTGTCGCACCCATCGTGGACAAGGTGAGCGGGATCAAGAGGGTTGAGGGCGATCGGGTAGATTAGGCCGCCCGTTTTCTCTTTTCCTTGTCACTGCTAGCCATGTCATGAAAACAATCCATTAGAGCTGCGACAAGCTATCTTGTAATATAACTTTATTTTGGGTAGCGATTGCTATGTTATTTCCTTTACTTGACTCCTAGCTTTGTACGTTTCTGCCCTACGCTTTTAGGGAACTTGTCGGCGCAGGCACCATTGTCGTGAGCGCTGAGTGCGGAACGTCAGCAGCCTGCTGGCGGTGCCGCTACCGACAAGCAACCTTGTCGCAACTAGTCGCAGCTCACTTAAGTCGTTGAGCAGACTCGAAACAAAGTAAGGGCGCAACTAGCTACGAGTCGGTTCCTCTGCGCACAGGTTTTCCATACAAATCACGGTCGTTCGAGGAAGATAACTTAAAAAAATTTAAAACTAGTTGCTCAAGCTTTGGCAACTTAGCTTTTCTGTCGCTTGCTTCCCGGTAAGGCGAAACTTTCCTGAACGACGCCTGGTCCACACCATTATCTTCTCCTTTCCCCCCGGCAAACTTGTGTGCGAGGGAACCTTCCTTCCTTTTGAGAAAGAGAAAGAAGAAAAAATAAAGATATGGAGTCTTATGGCTCGTTATGACTTACCGGGGGTAGGTGCTGCACAAAGTGACAAATAATGCATGCAAAATATAGAAAGCATGACATTGACAGGATGTGCGGAGAACATGAGCTTTATTTATGCACGGGATCTGCGCCCGGCTTTGTACGAAGGATTACATGCAACATCGGCAAGACTTGTACAAAAGGTGGTTGCCGGAACAGGTTCTGGCAACCGCGCCCTACGGGTAAAATTTACGAAGATGCTCAATGTTCCAGGAGTTGCTCACCGGAATGCCATCTTCGGTCTCAAGGTGGACAGCGCCAGGCCTAGTGACTCGTTTCACCCGATAAGGGCCATCCCACTTTGGCGTCAACTTGTTGGAATTCTTGGCGGACTGAACGCGCCGAAGAACAAGGTCGCCTTCCTCGAAACTTCTGGCACTAACTTTGCGGCTATGGTAGCGGCGCAAAGCTTGCTGGTATCGAGCAGCTCGTACAGCAGCCTGAAGACGGTCTTCCTCAAGGAGCAGCGCGTCATCTTGTCCCAGCTGCTCTTGCTCAAGCTCATCATAAGCGAGCACTCGAGGCGACCCATATACGAGTTTCATGGGGAGAACTGCCTCTGCTCCATAGACTAGAGCGAAAGGTGTCTGGCCAGTGGCTCGATTTGGCGTCGTCCTGATCGACCAAAGAACCACCGGCAGCTCCTCAATCCAGTCTTTTCCGCACTTGCGCAGCCTGTCGAAAGTTCTGGTCTTGAGCCCGCGCAGCACTTCAGCATTTTCCCTCTCCGCTTGACCGTTGCTTCTCGGATGAGCAACGGAAGCGAAGCAGACCTTGGCGCCAAGATCTTGGACGTACTGCATGAAGGTGCGGCTCGTGAATTGCGTGCCGTTGTCAGTGATGATCTTGTTAGGGATCCCGAAACGGCAAACAATCGACCTGAAGAACTTGACTGCTGACTGTGCTGTCACCTTCCTCACTGGTTCCACTTCCGGCCACTTTGTGAACTTGTCGATTGCAACGTACAAGTACTCAAAGCCCCTGACAGATCGAGGAAAAGGGCCGAGGATGTCGAGCCCCCAGACCGAAAATGGCCAGGATAAAGGGATCGTCTGGAGAGCTTGAGCTGGCTGGTGTATCTGCTTGGAATGGAACTGGCACGCTTCACACCTGGTTACTTGTGCAGTTGCATCCTGTAGGGCTGTTGGCCAAAAGAAACCTTGCCGGAACGCTTTGCTGACAAGTGCTCTTGCGCCAATGTGGTGACCACATATGCCTCCATGTATCTCTGCCAAAGCTGTTGTCCGTATTCCCGGCGAATACACTTCAATTTCACACTGTTGAGTCCTCTTCTGTACAGTATGTTGTCGACAAACTTGTACATACTTGACTGCCGGGCTACTCTTTCCGCTTCTTCTTGCTCTTCGGGAAGTTCTCCTGTCTGAAGGAAATGGACAATCTGTTGTGCCCATGCTGGAGCTTGCGGCTCGACAACAAGGACTAAAGGCACATCTTCTACTGCGGGAACATCCGCTTCTACGGCAAGAACCTGCGGCTCAGCCGGAGCTTGATGTTCCCCGGCAAGCTTTCCGGAGCAAAACTTGTCGGGAGCGTCTGCTTCAACGGAACAAACCCTAAGGCTTGCCGGAGCAGACTGCTCCTCAGCACTCTTGGTGTGGATCTTGGGGACCTTCTTGGCGGCGGCTTTGCGGAGCTCTGCCGGAAAATAGTCACCAGAAACCAACTTTCTCTTCTTGCTCTATCCAGTTGATGGTGTCACGGATGGTTGAGTCAGCTTGAGCACAAAGATCCCTGGTTCCACAGGTAACCTAAGCGCGGCGCACTTTGACAGGCCATCGGCAATGTCGTTCTGAGCTCTTGGAATATGCTCCATTTGCAGGCCGTCAAAGTGCTCTTCTAGATTTCTCACTTCATCAACGTAAGCTTCCATCAATGGACTCTGATAATCTTTGTTCACTTGGCGGACGGCAAGCTGTGAGTCACCCCTGACAATGAGCTTCTTGATCCCAAGGTCTGCTGCGATCCTGAGACCGGCAAGCAAACCTTCATACTCTGCAGTATTGTTTGTTGCTTGCTCCTTGGGAAAGTGCATCTGGACTACATACTTGAGGTGCTCTCCGGTGGGTGCAACAAGTAGCACGCCGGCACCGGCGCCTTGCAGCGAGAAGGCACCATCAAAGTACATCAGCCACTCTTTGCTTGCTTCCTTCACGGGGATGCTCGTTTCTAGAACTTCTTCATCTTGCGTTGGCGTCCACTCTGCTATGAATTCTGCCAATGCTCTGCTTTGGATAGTTGAAGTGCTCTCAACCTTGAGGCCAAAGCTTGACAGTTCCAGTGCCCACTCGACAATCCTGCCTGTTGCTTCTGGATTCTGCAGTATCCTCTTCAGTGGAAAACGAGTGACAACTGTGATCTCATGTGCTTGGAAGTAATGGCACAGCTTTCTTGAGGCCATGAGAAGGCCGAAAAGCAATTTCTGCACACCAGAATACCTTGACCTAGCCCCATGCAGAAGGGAACTGACAAAGTAAACTGGGCGCTGCACCATTTTCTTCTGCACCTCCTCGCGCACCTGCGCAGATCCATCCTTGTCGGGACAAGAGCTTGTCGGCGAAGCCCCCTGCTTGTCGCTGGATGCATCTGCCGTGGTTGCTGGCTCATCATCCGCCGCCCTCTCCGCCACTAGCGCAGCACTAACCACTTGATTGGTTGCCGCTAGATACAGCAGCAACTTCTCTTGTGGCTTAGGTGCGACAAGTATCGGAGTGGAGGACAGGTATCTCTTCAAATCCTGCAGCGCAGCCTCCGCTTCCGGAGTCCATTTCATTGGACCCGCCTTTTTCAATATTTTTAAAAATGGCAGGGTGCGCTCAGCAGATCTAGAGATAAACCTGCTGAGAGCAGCCACGCAACCGGCAAGTCTTCGTACATCTTTGACGCGCTTCGGTGCTTCAATCTGCTCGATGGCCTTGATCTTATCGGGATTGGCTTCGATTCCCCGCTGAGACACGAAGAACCCGATAAGCTTGCCGGAGGGGACTCCAAACACTCACTTCTCGGGGTTAAGCTTGAGGTCGATCTTGCGCAGATTTGCAAAGGTTTCATGTAAATCTTGAATCAGAGTAGCCTTGTCCTTACTCTTGACCACTATGTCATCCATGTAGGCTTCTACATTTCTGTGTATTTGTGGCTCAAAAGCAACATGGACTACCCTTGCAAATGTTGAACCAGCATTCTTTAAACCGAAAGGCATCCGTACGAAACAATATGTGCCACATGGGGTGATGAATGCGGTCTTCTCCTCATCCTCTTCTGCCATGAAGATCTGATGGTATCCTGAGTATGCATCAAGAAATGAAAGCAAGTCACATCCGGCCATGGAGTCAACAATCTGGTCAATGCGCGGCAAGGGAAATGGGTCTTTGGGACAAGCTTTATTGACATCGGTAAAGTCGATACAAAGCCTCCATTTCCCGTTTGCTTTACGCATGACTACAGGATTGGCCAACCACGTAGGATGGAGCACTCCTCTGACAAGGCCTGCTGCTTCCATTTTCTTGATTTCTTCTGCAATGAATTCTTGGCGCTCCACTGCTTGTTTCCTGACTTTCTGCTTGACGGGCCGCGCATGAGGACAGACGGCAAGATGGTGCTCGATTACTTTCCTGGGAACACCGGGGATGTCAGACGGTTGCCACGCAAACACGTCGACGTTCGCCCGCAGGAAAGCAATGAGCGCGCTTTCCTATTTAGGGTCGAGAGTGGCACTGATGGTGAAGGTACCACCAGTGCCGTCCTCCTTGGCGGACACCTTCTTGGTCTCTGGTGGAGCTGCCATTGTCTTCTTACACTTGCCGGTGGAGCTCGATGGTGCGTCCTCGACAGTAGCGCAACACTCTGAAGAGGTGCGCTTGCCGGAGTGGGCATCAGAGCTCTTGCCGGACTTGGTCTTCTTCTTCCCCCCGGGAGCTTCAATGGCAAGTGACTTGCGATCTGTTGCGGCTGCTGCTTCCCGGTAGATCTTGTCGGCGCAGATAAGAGCATCCTTCTTGTCGCCAGGGACAGAGATGACACTTATCGGGCCTGGCATCTTCAGCATATTATAGGCATAGTGAGAGGCTGCCATGAACTTGGCAAGTGCTGGACGGCCGAGTATCCCATTGTAAGGCAATGGAAAATCAGCAACATCAAAAGTGACCCTCTTAGTCCTGAAGTTCAACTCGCTGCCAAATGTTACCGGCAACGTGATCTTTCCCTTCGGCTTGCTCCTTCCCGGATTGATTCCTTGGAATGTATCGGTCTCTTCGAGCTCGCTGTCAGGGATCTGGAGCTTCTGGAGTACCACGGAGGAGATCAGGTTCAAGCCGGCCCCGCCGTCAACTAGCATCTTAGTGACCTTGAGGTTGCGAATAGTTGGTGAAACCAACATCGGCAAGCACCCAACCGCAGTTATGCGATCAGGGTGGTCCTCAATGTCAAAGATGATAGGTGTGCTGGACCATTTCAGAGGCCTGCGTGATTCTACGGATGGTTCTGCTGCATTGACTTCCCGCATCCACTGCTTGAGCTGGCGGTGTGAAGTATGCATAGAAGCACCGCCGTCAACGCACAGGACCTCTGTGGCTTTCTGAAACTCCTGCTCATCGGCCTCGTCATCATCCATATCCTCATCGTCGTCGTCGTCTTCATCCTTGTCGCGGCCGCGGGGAGGTCTATCTCCTTGCCGCTGCTTGGCTTTGCCGCGGCGTCCTCCTCGGCCAGGACATTTTTTGCTGGCTCCTGCAGCACCTTCCTGGGCCTTCTCCTTGTGCCTCGCTCGTACTCAGCCTTTTGCTGCTCGACAAGCTGCTCGACTTTCTTGCAGCTCTAGAGGTCATGGCCCTTGGTGCGGTGGATCTTGCAGTACTGCTTGTTGGTCCTGTCTTGCTTGTCGGCGACCGCCACAGCCTGGATCTCCTTGCCGGAGCTACCAGCTTTGGCTTTCTTGGCGCCCCCTCCATTGCCGGACTGCTCGACAACTAGCACATCTTTGCCTTTCTTCTTCTTGTTATTCCGCCGCCGGCCTTTCTTTGCCGGGGCAGCATCCTCACTGTCAGATCCTCCTGCTCCCGTATTCTCTCCGGGGAGTCTCCTCCCTTCTTCAACACGTGCACACTTGTCGGCCAGGGCATACAGCTCACTGACGTCTCTGATCTTGCACATCGCCATCTCCTCCCGCATCCTGCGGTTTCGCACGTTCTGATGGAACGCGCTGATGACCGTGGCAGGGTGGACATCTGGGATGTTGTGCTGTACATGGCTGAATCTCTAAATATACTTGCGCATGGGCTCTCCTTCCTTCTGGGTGAGCAGATGAAGGTCGCTCTCCTGGCCATGAGGCTTGTGGCCGCCTGTAAAGGCACCGACAAACTGATGGCATAGATCTGCCCAAGAAGATATGGAGTTGTCCGGCAAGTGCATGAGCCAGGACCTGACATTGGGCTTGAGCACCAACGGGAAGTAGATGGCAAGGATCTTGTCGTCGCCCCCCCCGGCAGCTTGCACCGCGATGGTGTAGATGCTGAGGAACTCCGACAGATGCGACTTGCTGTCGTACTTCTCTGGAACGTCTGGCTTGAAATTCTTCTTGCTGGGCCACTGGACTTGCCGCAGCTCACGAGTGAACGCAGGGCAACCTACCGCGTACGGCAAGTCGCCCGGTTCCTCTGGCGCATGCATGTCGACAGAGGGCCCAGCGCACTGGTCTGATTGACGCCGCGCTTCTCTTCGGCGCTCGATGCGAGTACGAGCGTCTTCTTGCTGTCGTTCGTGAAGAACTTGGCGCTGATCGCGACGAGCTCGTGGATCTGATGACGCGGTGGAGTCGCTGTCGAGGTGGATCCGGCGAGTCGGCGATCTTGGCCTTCGAGGTGGAGAGTGCATGGTGGTTGCACCCCCATCGGTCTTGTCGCCATCAACTCGTGCCTGGCGGTCCTGCCACGGTAGCGAAGTACTCGGTTGCCGCCCAGTGTCGCCGTTGGTGAAGCCGATGAGACTCTGAATGGTGGCCCTCCATTCGTCGGTCTTATCGGCCGTTGGAGGGTAATCCAGGAGCAGTTGAGCTCGCGCCAAAGCTTCTGCTGGAGTGGTGGGTGGTAGTGGAGAACAGTGCGAGGAGCGGGTTATGGTCGGACTTCTAACTATGTTAGAAGGAGCAGTATCCCGTACAAGCGACCGTACCTCGCTCGTACCAGCATGTTGGCGTGCACGCTGGCCTTGAGCATCCCGAGATCCACCAGCTCAATATGGGTCCAACGGACGTATGGTACTGTGAATACCATGAAGCTGTTGGTCTTGCATCTCCTGAGATGGGCGCGGTGCACGTACGGACACCGAGGTTTGCGCAGCCTTGTCCTTGGACCCGGTAGCACCGTGAGCTCCCTCATCGACGCCCGTTCTTCCGCCGGCATCTACCCCACCACCCGTTTGCTCCGGTGGTGGGATCGACACAGACGGAACAGCTGCCTCCGAAGCTTTCTTCTTCGGCGGCATGTTGATGAAGAAAACCAAGATCTAGCTCGTGTGAACGCCAGATCGGGTTCACACAATCTCGACGCCCCCTACCTGGCGCGCCAAAGATGTCGGGGAAACTGATCCACGAACACCTATGGGACCGGCGGACCGAGCCCCTTTTGGTTCGGCGGGGGGCGGAGATCGCACGAAGAGCAGATCGAGGCGAAGCACACGAGCAGTTTACCCAGCTTCGGAGCTCTCCGGAGAGATAATACTCCTACTGCTGCATGTATGTGTATATTCAGTTCTTGCTCGGGAGCGCTGGGAGCTACAAGACCGAGCGCGAGAGTGTTTCTAGCTTCGAAGTAGTCGAACCCCCTTCTACGTTGCGCATGGGCCTCCTTTTATATGCTCAAGGGGTCACCGACAGGTGGCAACATAGACAAGGGCAAAAATGGAAAAAGAATGCGGTAGGTACATCTACCTATACAGTGTATCATACCTAACCCTGACGGCAGGGGACAAAGGCATTAAATGCCCGTCTGTGTCGCCCAAACAGTGCAAGACAGGGACCGTCAGGGACGCCACCGCTTGCCATGATGGCTATCTTGTCAGCGCCGCTTGCCACTGCGCACCGCTGGCTGCACAGCCTCCCGCCACGTGCGCCTGGACAGGCCCCAGGGTGACATGTTGGTGGATGCGCTGGAGCATAGGGTACACAGTGGTAGCCTACGGCGGCAAGCGCCTTGCCGCGGTCGTTGTCTTGTTGCGTCCGGAATCTTGTCACTCACCGGGCCTTGCCGGGACGCGTGGCGTGTCGCAGCAAGTTACTTGAGATGCCTTGGTTGGCCTTCCCGGCAAGCTCCTCTTGCCGGGGCCTTGTCTCCTTGGCTGAAATACTTTGTTCTTGAATGGATTCCCGGCAAGCTCCTCTTGCCGGGGTCTTGTCTTCTAAGGAGGCACGGAGGATCTTGGCGGTCACCTGGCAAGCCTTGCCGCGAGGTGCTGCGACTGCCCGTGCACAAGTTCGGGATACTAGGGTACCCCTACTCTAGTACACTGACAATAACTATATGATGTCTTTATTAAATGGGTTGCCATGCCATAATTCAGATAGATGATGTGTATGTACTATGTAAACATGATGGCATGATATAATTCAAATATATGATTTATATAGCAAGCAAGTAAGCAGATGGCAATCTATATATGATGCAAAAACTAAGCAATGCAAGACAACATGCATGACATGGGTAATATAACCCTGCCAAGTTTGAGCATAGACCTCAGGGGGGAAATAGGACTGGTCATCAGTCTCTTTATCCTCCTCTGAGGAGCTCTCTATAACCAGCAAGATGTCTGCTTCAGCAGGTAGCATTGTCTGCTCTGAATACCTTGTTTTCCCTCCAGATATTTCCATCACCGCTTCAAATGGCTGATGCACAGGAAGAGTAGTTGAATATACAAATGTTGTCGACAAATGGAACACATAATACAAAAAAATGATAGCATGATATAATTCACATACATGATGATTGGCTAAATAGCATGGCATTGCATAATTCACATATATAATGCCTTTGCAACAAGATAGCATTGTATAATTCACATATATAATGTCTTGCAACAAGATGGCAATGCATAATTCACATATATGGTAATTAGACACTGAACAGGTGGCATTCACACAAAGCATGTCTAAACTAATCTAATGACATAGCAATGTGAGACACCATACGCACGATATGAGCAACATAACCCTGCCAAGTTAGAGCATACACCTCGGGGGGGGGGGAATAGGACTGGTCATCTGTCTCTCAATCCTCCTCTGAGGAGCTATCCGTAACCAGCGAGATATGCGCTTCGTCAGATAGCATAGTCTGCTCAGAAGACCTTGTTTTCACTCTAGAATTTGCCATCACCGTGTCAAATGGCTGATGCACATGAAGAGCAGTTGAATGTACTAACATTGTTGACAAATGTAATATGTAATGAAAAAAGGATGGCCTGATATAATTTACATATAAGATGACTGGCTAAGCAGGATGGCATTGCAAAATTCACATATATGATGCCTGGCTAAACGAGGTGGCATTGCATAATTCACATAAACGATGAATAAATTAAACAGATGGCATTCGCACAAAGGATGTCTAAACTAAGCAGATGACATATTTGATGTATAAAGTAAGCAACGCAAGACACCATATGCATGATATAACCACGATCAGCATGCCAAGTTAGAGCGAACACCTCAGGGGGTAAATAGGAGTTATCTTCTCCTTCTGAATCCCCCTCAGAACAGACATCTTCCTCTCGATTACAATCCGAAATACGTGGAGGGGCGCTGACTTTGCGCCTACCATGGAGCGACCTCTGCATGAAATTATATTGCCACGCAAGGCTCTTCTCTTTTGCTCTACATGTTCAGTTCCATTGTTTACAATAACTGTCATGCATAGGAATAAAACATAGTGAGATTATGTAAGGAGTGCATGCAGAAATCCAGAGTGATGGTAGCAACCTATGGATAGACCCAAAACCAATAATAGCAGGCAGATAATGGCTTCAGTTAATAAATACAGATAATGGCTTCTTTACTGTTTGTTTCCCACCCAACATGAAACTCATAGTAGACACCGGAGATTAACCAGATAGTAGATAGATACTATTGATAGCGGCCCCGATATGTACCCCACAACCATTTAAAAACTCAAGTTTGACCATTAGTTTGGAGCTGACTTAGAGTCTAATCGGTGAACAGGACGATAAAGTAGCACGTAATATTAAGCGATGCATAACGTAAGCAGACACGAAAGAGTGAGACCTCTCTTGCGGACCCGTGTAGTCCTCGAGGTCATCTGCTCGGTTGATGATGGTAATGCAGTTTTTATGGCTGCCAGCGGCGGGGAACAAGATCTGAGGCAGCGAAAGACAGTCTGGAGGCCGGATCCCTGCTGTGCTGGACCCTTCTATTGTTGGAGCAGCTAAGCTAGGGTGGACGACGGCGCAGCAGGAGCGGGACAAACCACGCAAGATTTTCTTTGACAACTATCTGTAAGAGAAGTAATTCTGTAAGGGCTCGTTTGAATTGGAGGATTCCAACATTGCAGGGATAGGAAATAGACAGGAATAGGACAGAAATGCACGTGCAAAACAGAGAATTTAAAAACACAGGATTTCTGCCAATCTGGGTGTTTGATTCACAACAATTGGAAGATCACAGGATGCAAAGAAGCATGGTGAGATTAAGTCAAACCACAAGAAAATGTACGGTTATAATGCTATTATGCTACTATCTCTTAGTATTGTGCTTCATGAATAGGAATTTGAAAAGGAGGACAAGTGAAAATTAAAATTCCTACGTTTTTTCTTTCAAGGAGACACTAAAGGAACAAATCCGTGTGCTCAGTGGACAATATATATAACATGTAGAGTAAAAAAGAGATGCAACAAGTGTACAACCTCTTTGGCGAAGCCATGTCGATCTTAACGTGATTGGGTTGGCCGGTGAGGATGCTCCGGCTGACTTTGCTGTCGGAGGAGGGGAAGAAGATCTTAGGCATCTGGAGATGGATCCCGAGGTACTGATCCGCTGTGATGGAGGGTTTCATCATCGGAGCAGCTCCGGTGAGTTGTACGACGCTGAGGCTGAAGCAGGACAAGAGAGACAACGAACAACGTTAACCTGAGTGGAATTCTAATAGCATCTCCAATACATGACGTAAAATACATGACCACAAAGTGCTAGATGTAAAATACATCAGCCGCTCATCTCTGAACTTAACTGTCGAAACCGAACTTAACTGTCAAAACTGAACCTAACTGTCGAAACTAAATTTTGCTGTCGAAGCTGAATGCACTAGCAAGGTGAGGCTACACGTCGGTCGACTGACTTTTTGATCTCTAGTCAGTCAATTTTGCAGTCGTTGGATACGAAATCAAGGGCCTGCGGTTCATCTTCAACCTCCACCCCCCTGAGCCGCAAGCCACCACCAGCCAAACAGCAGCCCCCCGCCGCCCGTGGCCGGTGGTGCGCCGCCCCGCCCGCCCCGAAAACACTCCCCACCTCTGGTCCGCCGCCGCCCCGGTCATCCCTCTAGGCCCCCCGTGCCGAGCTTTTTCTCCGGCGATCCCCACGCCACCGCCCCGCCAATGCCCCGCCACCGCCGGCGACCATCGCCCCCATCCTGAACCCTAAGATAGATAGTGGGGTACCTCTCCGGCGAGCCCCCCTCCCTGCTGCGGCTGGTTCTTCCTTCACCCCGGCGAGCCCACCCCTTGAAAATCGACTGACCCAAAAGTCGATTCAGTCGACTGAAGTGTAGCCAAATCGGAGCAGCATCGCAAGCAAGAGCAAGAGCGAGAGCAGTAGCGCGAGCAAGAGCAATAGGAAGAGCAGACCAGGCAGGGGACCGAGAGCAAGAGCAGAGTAGCAGCGCGAGCGAGAGCTAAAGCAGCAGCAGCTCCTACTGATGTGGATGTCGCTTCCGAGGGAGCGACGCCGTGGGGGAAGTGGTCGACGACGCCACCGTGGATGGAGCCATGCCGTGTCGGCTCGGGACCGAGCGCTGGCAGCACCGTGAGATCGAATCAAGAAGAAAATGCGGTGATTAGTGTACAACCTCTTTGGTGGCGCCGATCAGGCCGCAGCTTCATCCGAGGAAGCGGTGATGATGATGTTCTTCCGGTGGTGCAGGTGAAGACGGCGGTGTGGGAATGGAGGTGGCGCGAAAGACGAGTGGGACGTCGGGGCATCTCCTTGGAGGTGGAGGACGGGGTGGCTGAACTGGCGGGACGATGAGATCGACGACCGATCCTCATCTGGTACGGTGGATGAGGGACGTCGAGGTGTTGCTTTGGATGACGTCGTCGGGGAAGAGGCTCCGGGTGGGTGGCGGATGGAGCAGGGTGTGGGGTTTCGTCGCGGGTTTTCGCGGCCTCGGTGTACGAATGGGTGGGCGGATGGGATGGCAGTAGGGAACCATGGCTTAGAGACGCGCTTGTCCTAAATGTTGGGTAAGTTACAAAAGTACCCTCCACCGATCTGAGGTGGTGTCACACCCTAGCTAGTCATGCATTAGAGTGTTGCATCATGTTTACTCTTTCATCAGAAACTTGAAATGGGGATCTGTGAAACCCTCAGAATCATTTTGAAAATGATCCAAATAAAAATTTCTCCAAAAGGGTCCAAGAAAATGCTCATGTTGCTCTCTGAAAATATTGGACAGAGATAAAAATCAAACCAATATTTTTAGTGGCTCATGGACATTTATTTTGGGCATTTGGAATTAAGGCATAAATATTTGCATTGGAAATATATTTCTATATATATGAAATATGGTCCAAATATTATGCCATTTCTAAAGGAGCTCTGGAATAATATATCTAGCCCCTGCAAAAATTGGCATAAGTTAAATAAATGATTTAATATATTATTTAAATCAAAACAAATGTCAGAAATTAGAAAACAGAAAAGAAATAAAAGGGAGAAGCTTACCTGGGCTCCTCCCTGTGCAGCCCATCCAGCTGGCCGGCCCAGCCAGCAGGCGGCCCAGCCCGCCTCCCTCCTCTGTCGTCTTCGTCCCGACAAAGGGAGGGGAGTGTGGCCGGCGCGCGCGCCCGCCACCGCGCCACGCCACCTCTCTCCCTACTTGCCTGCCCTCCCCTCCTCGCTCGTTGCCCTGGACGACGCCACGCCTCCCCCCTGCTCTCTCTCACTCGCCCTCGGCTCTCCCCTCCTCTCCCTCGCTCTCTCTCTCACACGGCCGAACACCACCGTCGCCGCCGTTCGCCATAGCAGCCGACTCCGGCCACCCCTCGCTCCCCCGACTAGCTCAGGAGCTCCGCCTCGACCTCCTCTTCCTCCCCACCGCTCCAGGGTCTTCAGAAGCTCTGCATCGCCGTCACGCCGCCGTTCCCCTCTTCGGGCTCCGACCACCGTCGCCGACGAATTCGCCGTCTCCAGCGCGTCCCCGAGCCCGCTTCGACGCCCACTGCAACCGCGGTGAGCCCCCGAGTCATTTCCCCCTTCTTCCCGGGTCTCTTTCGACCTCTAGGCCTTAGCCCCACCTTGGCCAAGAGCTCCACGCCGCCGGCGATGTCGCCGTCGTGGCCACGGTCACCGTAGCGCCCAACCGAGCACACTATCGTGCTCCACGCCTCACTAGGAGCACGCAGCACGCACCAACGCCTCCCCAAACCCCCTGCAACGCCGACTCCGACCGCACCCGAACTCCGGCCGCCGCTCACGAGCTCGCCGTCGACGACTCCGGCCACCTCAGGCCCGGCCACCACCACCGTTCGACGCGCGGGAGCAAGGGCTCTCCAACGAGCCCAAGCACAGCCTCGCCCGTGCCCTGTAGCGCGATCCCGCATCGCGCCGCCGTCTCGGGCCTCGCCGGCGTCACGTCGCCGGTGGGTTTGACCCACTTTGACCACGGCAGGACCCCCCCCCTGAGTCCCTGACAGGTGGGCCCAGCCCTGTAGCTAATTAGGATTAGCGCTAACCACTGTTAGTTAACCCCCTGACACTGACCAGTGGGCCCCAGCGCCCCTAATTAGTAATTAGGATTAATTTAACTCTGTTTAACCCCCCTGTCACTGACGTGTGGGCCCCACACGTCAGGTTTGACCTCAGCCAGCCGCAGTTGACCACTGACGTCATGCTGACGTCATGCTGGCGCAATAATCATATTTCTGGATTTAAATTAAATCAGGAAATTCCAGAATATTATTTAAACTTCAAAAATTCATAACTTTTATTCTGTAACTCCAAATTGGACAAATTATATATGAAAAATGATCAGAAAAATCCAATCTATCCATCTGTACTATTTTCATGCATGATCAAACAAGTTAAATTGATGTTTTAAGCAGAACAAGGAAAAGCACTTTAAAAGGCCATGTTTGAGTTTGAAATTTGAATCTTTGATTCAAATTTGTTCAAACCCTTCTGTCTTTAGTTGCATTAGCCCAACACACTCATATTGCCATGTTTCATGCATGCATCATATTGTTGCACATTGTTTGGTGATAGTTGTGTATCGGTGTACTTTGCGACAGGTTCTGCCTCCGAGGAGTACCGTGATTACCCTAACGAAGAACCGTATCAGTGCATCGAACCATCAGGCAAGCAACCTACCATTTGATCATATCGATACAATCCCATGTTCTCGCTCCTGCTCTCTTTTACTGCATTAAGACAACGCGTTTCAAACTGCTGTGTGCTACGGTAGTTGAACCCATTTCCTCTGCATGACCTGTCATTGCCACAGTAACTAGATGAAACCCACTAGCATGTGTAGGAGTTGTTTGAGCCATATGTATGTGTTGTTCCTACCTTGCTATGCCTGCTATGCTTAGAGTCGTGTCAGGTCTGGTTCATCTGGGTGATGGGCTAGAGTGAAATGTTTATGTCGGTAATGAGAGTGGTGTGGTGAACACGATTTGGTAAAGGTATCGATGAGAGGCCATGTAGGAGTACATGGTGGGTTGTTTCATTGAAGCCGACCTTAAGCACTGAGATCTGTATGTGTGATTTAAGAATCAGCTACTACCATGCATTGGGCCGAAACCAATGGACCCTCTCGGCTTCTTATTCACCCTAGTTCTCCGTCCAGGAGTTGCAAGTAGTTTCTGGTGTTTGTAGCCTACTGGAGGCCGTGGACAGCGCTGACCGTAGGGGTGGGCTGTGATGCGGTAGGTACGTGGCCGGGTGTACCGAATACCCGTTAGGTATCTCGGGAACCCTGTTCACATCGTTCGGGGCCGTATGGGAAACCTCGGCCGGACTCCCTGCGGATGGAACCTGAATAGGCGATAAACCTGGACTAGAGGCTTAAGTGTTTAGGTAGGTCGTGGTCTACACCCACATCGGCTTTCGCTTGAAGTCTGCCGAGCACATGTCGTGTGCAGACGCTAAGTGGTGGAAACATGTATGAAGAAGTACACCCCTGCAGGGTTATCATGATCTATTCGAATAGCCGCGTCCGCGGTAAAGGACTACTTGGTTGCCTATACAGTTCATAGACAAGTAAATGGAAACTGTTAAAAGCCTCAAGATAAGTGTGAGTGCCGAGGATGGCTCTTCCGTAGGAAGACGGAGGTGGATCCTCGGTAGTGTATTGAAGTGGTGAGTAGTGGACTCGTGTGCGCAAAACCATTTCAAGTTGGAGTATCGTAGGATAGTCTAGCCAAGAGTCAAAGCTGGCTTGCTGCAATAACTCCACCAACCCTTCTTGATAACATGCATGTATGTAGGATCTGATGTAAGTCTTGCTGAGTACCTTTGTACTCATGTTGCTATAATCTACATTTTTACAGAAGACGCTGCAACCCCTTCTGATGGGTTCTATATAGACGTTGACATCAACGAGTAGGCTAAAGACCCAGGTGGTGAACCTGAGCTTGTGAAGGACCACGTAGTATAGTTAGGCTTTCCAAGCCTCTTTTATTTTACTAGTTGTCTGTACTCAGACAAGTTACTTCCGCTGCTGGTTTGTATGACTGTATGACTTGTATGTTGGGTCGTGAGACCCGTACCTGTGTGTATGTTATGTATGGCTCCCTGAGCCTTAAATAAAGTACTTGTGTCGTAGAGTCATGTTGTGATGCTTCGTTGTATTTGCACATATCGAGCATATTGTGTGTATGATTGAAATGCTTGGTATGTGTGGGAAATGTCTCCTAGTGTTACCGCTGAGCCATGGTAGCTTGCTACTGCTCTGGAACACTTAGGCTGGCCGGCATGTGTCCTTCTTCGTTCCTGTGTCTGTCCCTTCGGGGAAATGTCACGCTTTGAGTACCGGAGTCCTGTTAGCCCGCTACAGCCCGGTTTACCGGAGTCCTGCTAGCCCAGTGCTACAGCCCGGACCCACTTGCTGATGACCGACACGTTCGAAGCTGGGTCATGGATGCCTGTCCCTGTAAGTCTGTGCCACTTTGGGTTTACGACTAGTCATGTCAGCCCGGGCTCTTTATCATATGGATGCTAGCGACACTATCATATACGTGAGCCAAAAGGCGCAAACGGTCCCGGGCAAAGGTAAGGCGACACCCGTGGGGATACCGTGCGTGAGGCCGCAAAGTGATATGAGGTGTTACCGGCTAGATCGATGTGACATCGAGTCGGGGTCCTGACAGCGTTGGTATCAGAGCTGGACTGCCTGTAGGTTCTCCAAGCCAAACTGGTCGATGTTGAGTCTAGAAATTCTTTAGTTATACGTAGGGGAATTGTTTGTGGGTTGGAACGTAAGGCTCTTTTTACTCCTTTGTCTTATGACATTCTGATCTGAGTCAGTCCATTCTTCCACCGGGGGTTAAGGAATTAGGACCTATTCTCTCTATCAGGATCACGTGTTACTAATCAGTAGTACCTTATAAGTTTGATGGATACAAGCCTAGTTCAGTTCTACTACCACATTATGTTGTTAGAATGGATTCAGAACTTTGATATGATGATGTTGAGGGTGTACGAAGTCCTTTCCCAAATGTCTCAAATCCTTCTTGAGCATTTACAGCTGTTATGCTGCCGAAATTTTGCTAGAATTCTAATGCCCTTGCATTATGATTGTGCTTTCAGATGGCCACTCGCGACCTCAGTCAAGTGGTTCGCCTGACTCGATGCCTAGATGTACCCGGCCATACTGCCAAGTTGGTCAGGGTAATGACTGAGGCTGGATACCGCTGGTATCCTGAGTACACGGTCGAAGAGCAATTCCGAGATTTTAATCAAAGCCAGTATCTCTGCACTGTCAGGATATTTCCATCTTATCCTGGATCCACCGAGTCTCTTCACTGCTCCTATGGACTCGGGGTTACTATTGAGATGGCTGTGCAGGACGCCGCCTACTCTATGATGACCATTATGCGAGTCAGATCTGGTATATTTCGGGACTCTGATTTCCGGTATATGCCAGGATCACTTCCGGGAGCACAAGGGTATCTCCAGGCTATTTATGCTGACCCCACTCAGGAGGATTCACGGACTCGCACCACTGCTGAGATGCTCGAGGATAAGGACCGTGAAAATCGGGCCTTGAGGTTAGAGCTCTTCAATACCCGTGCTGACCACTGGGCCACTTTGACTCGGTTCGCACCGGCGGTGCAAGCTGGATATTCAGATATGCGCGATCTCTATCCTGTGAGATCTGCTCTGCCAGACGTGATGGTTTGGCGTGATGTAGGAGGCATCACCCCACCTCGCGGTCCCCGCAGGCCACTGTCTGTTGGTCCAAGGCCTCATCCTAGCCCCTATGGTCCACAAGCTCCGCGAGATCGTCTGTTTCCGGATGATCATGTTGAGCTTCCAGGCTATGGAGGTGACTTCTACGAGGACTACTACGGATCGGTCTGAGTTAGCAGTAGTATCACTAGTTCGCACTAGCTGTGTCGTCTATCGTCCCGCGTGACTCGTGGGATATGACCTAGTTGTACTCTTTCCGGAGGTGTAGAAAAATAATGTATAGGAGCTTGGGATGCCTTCGATGAGATGTAATCCTCTTTTCACCGGAATAGTACTTGTTTGGTCTTGTACTAAACCCTGTATGGTGTGTATGACGATGGATTAAAGCAGCAGTTTCTGTATCTACCATGTCATACGGATGATCATCCTGCATTTCGAGTTATTCCTTACATTTTTACCCTATGTCGGAATTTTATCATCCTGACTAAATCATTGTCTTGTTTTCCTAGGATGGTCAACACGCGCGCTAACCCTGCTTCTCAAGAGCAGGCCGAAGGCAGTGAAGCCAGGGATGCAAATCTGCCTCATCCTCCTTCACTAGCCGAGGTTATGATGGAAGCTGAGAGAAACAAGCGGGAGACCAACCGTTTGTTGGAGCGTATTGAACAGAACACAGCACACCATCAGAGGACTAACGTGGTGTCACTCAGTGATTTTATCAAATTGCATCCACCCACGTTCCACCACTCCGTCGAGCCTCTCGACGCTGATGACTGGCTTCGCAGTATCTCTCACAAACTGCGTTCCGCGCTGGTAGCGGAGGCTGACAAGGTCACCTTTGCTGCATATCATCTTGAAGGCCCCGCCAGTCTATGGTGGGAGAATTATGGAGCTATGCGCCCAGCGGGCCATGTCACTACTTGGGCTGAGTTCAGTGAGGCTTTCCGTGAACATCACATTCCGGAGGGTCTCATGGACCGCAAACGTGAAGAATTTTGCAGTTTCACCCAAGGCCGACTTTCTGTGGATGCTTACAGCAGGGAGTTTGGTAATCTCGCACGATATGCAACTGAGGAAGTGTCTACTGATGCCAAGAAGCAAGCAAGGTTCCGTAAGGGCCTTAGTCCTGAGCTTCGCCGCGACCTCCGTCTGCATGAGTGCACATCTTTTCAGAAACTTGTCAACAAAGCCATCAGTGCTGAAACTGGTCAGACTGACTATGACGCAACACGCAAGCATGGCCGTGACATGGGTTCCTCATCCGGTGCTGGTCCTCAGAAGCGCCGCGTGTGGGTACCCAACACCGCCCTGCCACCCAGGTTCACACCGAGGCCATCCTTCCAGGCGCCTCGCCCTGTTCAACAGTCTGCTCCAGCCAAGCCCTATGGGGGTCCAACTAACAATGCTCCTCCACGTACCAGTTCCGTGACTTGTTTCAAGTGTGGGGAATCTGGTCACTATATGCGTGAGTGCCCCCAGACCAACCCCAACCAGTCTGCTAAAGCTGTTGGCCGTGGCAAGCCGACAGGAAAAATATTCCACGCCAAGCCGGTCACCGCTTCACGTGGCCATGTCAACTGTATCTCTGCCGAAGAAGCTCAAGAGGATCCCAATGTCGTTCTCGGTACGCTTCTTGTCAACTGCCACCCGGCATCTGTTCTTTTCGATACAGGAGCCTCTCATTCTTTTATATCTGAAAATTATGCTCGCTTGCATAACGTCGCATTCGGTGATATGCCAACCACTATGGTAATTCAAACCCCGGGATCCAAATGGCAAACTTCTAGAGTAAGCCATGGAAATGAAATCCAAGTCGACAGACTTGTTTTCCTTGCCTCTTTAATAGCCCTTAAATCTTCAGATATTAATATCATTTTGGGTATGGACTGGATGTCAGCTCATCAAGCCAAAATTGATTGCTTCTCTAGGACTGTTCAACTCACCCATCCTTCGGGGAAGATAGCCAATGTCTTGACCCGAATAGCCAAGCGACAATTATATTCTCTTAACGCCAGCCCCTTGCCAGACCTTGAGGACGTTCCGGTAGTCCGTGACTTCCCGGATGTCTTTCCAGAGGAATTGCCAGGTGTTCCACCTGACAGGGATGTTGAGTTCGTAATAGACCTCATTCCAGGAACCGTTCCGATTGCTAGAAGACCTTATAAGATGGCACCCCTAGAGCTAGCCGAGCTTAAGAAACAACTCGATGAGTCCTTGAAAAAGGGTTTCATCCGACCTAGCTCGTCTCCGTGGGCTTGCCCCGTCCTATTCGTCAAGAAGAAGGATGGTACGGACCGGATGGTTGTAGATTACCGACCTGTCAATTTGGTCACAATCAAGAACAAATATCCGCTTCCCAGGATCAACGACCTGTACGATCAGCTCGCTGGATCCTCAGTCTTCTCCAAGATGGATTTGAGGTTGGGCTACCATCAAATCAAAATCAGAAACGGGGACATTCCTAAAACGGCCTTTGTTACTCGTTATGGGCAATACGAGTACACCGTCATGTCCTTCGGTTTAACCAACGCTCCAGCCACCTTTTCTCGGTTAATGAACTCAATCTTCATGGAGTATTTGGATAAATTCGTCGTGGTTTACCTCGATGATATACTCATCTACTCCAAGAACGAGGAAGAACATGCC
>NC_041391.1:428877072-428889197 GCF_002162155.2 Triticum dicoccoides | reverse complement strand
AACATCTAAGGCTAGTGTTGCAGAAACTTCGAGAGCATCGCCTTTATGCCAAATTTTCTAAATGTGAATTCTGGTTGTCAGAAGTGACCTATCTGGGTCATGTAATATCTGGTAAAGGTATTGCTGTTAACCCTGAGCGAGTTCAAGCCGTCCTTAATTGGACTCCACCTGAATCGGTCAAGCAAGTTCGGAGTTTTCTAGGCTTAGCGAGCTATTGCCGTCGCTTTGTCGAAAACTTCTCCAAAGTTGCTAAACCTCTAACCGAACTCCTCAAGAAAGATAAGAAGTTCGAATGGACTCCACAATGTGAGCACAGCTTTCAGGAACTGAAAAGACGCCTGACCTCTGCTCCCGTACTGGTACCGCCAGACTTCTCTAAGGACTTTGTTATCTACTGCGACGCCTCGCGACAAGGACTAGGTTGCATTCTCATGCAAGATCGACACGTAATGTGGGGCCTACCTTAGAGGCAAGGCTCTATACACTGGAGTACTTTTCATGTGTCCCGTCAACTCGCAAAACGAGGAGAAGCTTGCTTAGTATGCTGTCTCCCCCGCCCACAGGCGCGGTGGCTCGCAGGATGAGGTGAAGCTTGCTCCTCCCTCGCCCATGCGCGCGGTGGATCGCGGGACAAGGAGAAAAATTTACTACTCCCTCCGTTTACTCCTCGTCCCTACTACCTTGGTTATAGAGATTATATCATATTGTTTGGAATATATATGTCCTTTAGTAGATTTCAATATGAACTACTAGTACATACTCCAAACACTGATGTATATAGACGTATTTTAGAGTGTACATTCACTCATTTTGCTCCGTATGTAGTAGCACTCTCCCTCGCCCCTCGACCCTCGCCCACGTGGTGGACGTGCAGCAATTCATTCGGTCTCATATAGCCAGAACGATATATACTGCACTACCATTATTGCTCGACTTCCTGAAGAGGCGAAGAGCCAATCGCAAGGTTAATATTTTGGAGATGCCAAGCGCAAGGTTATAGGAGAATGAGTAGTAGGTGCCGCGTCATTTATAAATAATTTTTTTCTTCTTCAGTGGCACGTACGCAATATGATAGGTTCATAAGGAGAGAAAAGGAAACCGCTTCACTATATACATAGTCAGGACGGGCCAGCCTACACGGTTGCTTGCTGGGGTTGCTCTCTTCACACTCTTTCGCACAAAATGACTATGGCCACATCTCTAACATCCCGGTGGATCACGTCCTCTTGGGGAAGGGGTGGATGCTTAGTGTAGATGCGGTGGTCGTCGCCGACGGCGAAAACCCACTGTCGGCACGTCCCGATCAGGGGTCCCCGCCGTTCTCTCTCACAAAGCCGGTGAGGTTGCCTTCGTCCCTTGCTCACTGCCGCAACGTGGGCAGTTGCCGCCTCCCGCCGCCCTCCTCAAGGTTGAGCTACGTCCCTCAGGTACAACTCCCTTTACAGCCGGCTTGCACCACTGCTCCAGCTGCCCACATCACTCCCTGTGGATATTTATCTACTTCTATGCCCCACACATACCTGATACCTCTACTGGCTTCTACGTACTGCATTTGTGATGAGTTTATGTCTCATCAACTACTCCTAGTAATCTTATTCTAATCACGCTTATTCAATTTCTTTGCCACAGGGATGCTCATCTCGATTTTGGTGAAACTGCACAAAATGATCCGATGGTCAAAAGGTTGCAAACTTCATTTATTAGGAAGCTCGAACGTTGCCAGCAAATTGAAGCCTGGTCAGGGTTCATGGTTCAAGGGCTAGGGACTGCATGGATCATTTTTTTCTTTAGCTGCCTTTGTCCCAAAATAAGTGTCAACTTTAGTAGTAGTACAACTTTGTACTAAAGTTTGCACAAAGTTGAGACACTTATTTTGGAACAGAGGGAGTACATATTTGCTATGATCTATCAATCATTGAGATGTAAAAGCATGCATGTTAGTCTCCTTTGTATTTGATGAAATGTTGCAACGGGCAACCTTGGACGCAAGATACATATAACAGGAGCTGGAAGCTTCATAGCATTGTACAAATTTATCTTGCTGATAAATTACAGTATGTACTAGTACTATACTAGTACTTCCTCCATTCCTAAATATAAGTCTTTGTAGAGATTTCACCATGAACCACATGCAGATGTATATAGATGCATTTTAAGTGTAGATTCATTCATTTTGTTCCGTATGTAGTTCACCTAGTGGAATCTCTACAAAGACTTATCTACTAGTAATAGCTAGCCCCCACTACTAGGAATTCTCTATCCTCTCCTTGAGCCACATCATCAAAATTGATGTAGCCGTTAGATGAAGTAAATCAGTCATAATAGCCGTCTGATCTAGACGTTGAGAGGCTCCGCACTAAGACACATGCAAGCGTGCAGAAATACCATGGCACATGCATGTGAGTGGGTTTTAAATCACATCAACATGTCTGCATGCAATCATGCACCGGTAGGATGCATGTAAGTGAGCTTTTAAGTCCCATCAACATGTCAAAAAGAAAAATATAATCCCATTATGCAGTAGGAGTTGGCTGATCTTTTTTCCTTACATGGGATGATCTAAATGATGATGGGAGTTTATTTAGTTTGGCTACCACATTTGTCATGCGGTTATAGATTTTTTTTAGTTCTATGAAATCGATAATTTTGCGCAGAGAGATATACCGCTGTTCCGCGGCAACGCGCGGGGACTCATCTAGTAATATTTAGGAACGGAGGGAGTACTATGTAAAGGTTAGGTGTCGCACGGTGATAGTGTGAGGTGGGCCATGTAATCACTGAGCCTGCGTGTTTTCACTGCTCTTGCACTCCTCCGCTATAAGAGTGGATAAAATTGTAATCCACTACCTCCTTTCTCCGAAAGCGTGGGACATCCAGCAGTCCTACCACCTCAGTAATAAAGACCAATGAGCCGTCAAATCACATAGACCCAGCAGTAAGTTGGACGGACGAAGCAACCATCACTCTTGCGCCAGTGAGAGGTCGCGTCCGCTCTGCCCGGGCATGAATGCGGCACCGATTCTTTGGAGAGGTGCTGACCGTTTCGGGCGGGAAGCGCGCGTGGGCGATGGAGGTGTTTTGGGTGGGCTAGGCTGGTCAGGAGCGGGCGTGGCAGCTGTCCGCATGTCCCTACCGGACACACCCGAAAACGAGAGGATGCAACGACTCTCGCGGCTAAAATCGTACACTACACACCATCTCTCTGTAGGAGTAGGTCGATCTGTCGCACTCTCTAACACACACATGTTGTTAAACACACACACGCACATGCACGCACCTTGGTCCCGTTGCACCTTCTAACGTGACTTATTACACCTAGACGGAGGGAGTAGTGAGTATACGAGATACGGTGGCACACTGACTTAAGTCGAATACAAGTGCCCAAAATTTATGTGCATGTTATAATAAGGATTCACTTAAAATAGTACGTGAGCGAACAGGGGGATCAATTGGACAGTGTTCCCGAGCAGTAGCGAGATGTGTGAGGTAGTAAGATACACCGCTGGCGCTTTTAATTTTTCTTATTAATTTGTTTGTTTCACCCTCTGACTGGTGGGACCCAGCGTACTACGTGGAGAGAGGTAAGGTGACTAAGGCTGCATTATTTCTGCACCACTGTGGATAGTCTTACCACCAAAGCCACATGACACGATTATGATTGAAATCCTAATGACTCCCACACACACAAAAAAAACACGACATGCCTGTCACACGAATGCAGGAATGTATAAAAGGTTATTTTCCTCTCGTTGAACATAACGGGAGGGTTGTGTAGATGGTTAGCCTATTCGCTCATCAAACTTGAGGTCTCGGGTTCGATAACTACACTTGAGCATAATTTTTGCCAGGAGGATTCTTTGACTGGTCAAAATGTTTTCTAGGGTTTGCATGCTTCACACTATCTCTCCAGTATATATATACACGCTGGATCCTCAGCGCTTGTAGTTTCTCTCTTCACACTCTCTCGCCCTCTCCTGCTGGAGCCTCAGCGCTTGTAGTTTCTCTCTTCACACTCTCTCGCTCTCTCCAGATCTAAACAAGACTTCGTTGGCCTCTCTCTCTCCCCTCACTGCTGCTCAAAGAGCCAGCAGGATCCGTCCGCCGGGAAGGGAAGGAGGCTTAACGTTGTCGCCGTCGGTGAGGGAGGGAATCCACTACCGGCGCTGCTGTTCACTTTCCACCCAGCGGTGGCGCGGGAGGGCCTCTGACCCATTCTTCTTCGCCGCCGTCCCATCGCCCATTGAACCACGCCCCAAGAACCTTAAGGTATATTTTACTTACTCCACATGCATTGCTCTAGCTGCATGTATACCATGAATCTAGGACGTGGTTCAAATAGGAAAGGAGTGGGGGAAAGTAGTGGGAAAAGTTGTATATAGCATGAATCTAGGACGTGGTTCAAAGAGGAAATGAAGGGGGAAAGTTGTATAGCATGAATCTAGGACGTGGTTCAAAGAGGAAAGGAATGGGGGAAAGTAGTGGGGAAAGTTGTATCGCATAAATCTAGGACGTGGTTCAAAGAGGAAAGGAAGGGGCGAAAGTACTAGTTCAAAAAGGAAAGGAAGGGACAAGGCTGCAGAGTTTGAGCAGGACTAGATTTGCTGCGCTCACATAGGGAAAGGTGTCTAAAGATAACAAAACTGGGACCAACACAAATGTGCTCCTTGGTTTTTTGTTCTTTGTTGCAACAGACTGTGCATGACCACAGTACATCGGTAGATGCACATGGTGCTGGTGCGTCCACTATCCCGTGCAACTCATTAGTTGTTGTTAATCTAAGACGCTCTTTGGTTAAAAACTCCCTAGTCCCTACCTGCTTGGTTCCAGGGACTAGACATGGACTAGAGGTTATTAAATGACATGATAAAAGACCATGTTACCTTAATTTATTGCCCACTAGAAGTATGGTAATGAACTAATAGAAAGAAGGTGTGATGCGTGGCAGGGGCAACTGTTGGAAAAAGTCCCAAAAAGACTTCCTCGAGGTCTTCTTTCTTTAGTCACAAATGCCCACTTTTAGTCCCGAAAAGTCCCTCCAGTTTGGTTTAGATGTGACTGACACAGAGTTTGTTTAGTCCCTACACCAAAATGTCCCTGTAAACAAACACCCTCTAATAATGCCGCTGGAAAATTGATGCAATGCCACAGTTAAAAGCAAATTACATGTTTAACGAATTTTATTGTTAATATAATCTCTATGTTAATATTAATCAATGCCACCGTTTGATAAATGCGACCGTCTTGCTTTCTTTCCCATTTAGATAAGGTAGATGCTTCTTTTTGTTGGCTTCTGTGTCATCCACCGTTATTGACCACTAGTTGTTTCCTTTGCACCTCTATGTAAATAGGGTTATCTACTTCACCTCGTTGCCATTGTGACCTTTTGTTGCACTGCACAAAACACTTTTGTTTTAAGAGTGTTTTGTGCAGTTCAACCAAAATGTCACACCGATAATGTTGCTTGATTGCTTGATCTTAGTGGAACTGCACAAGAGGAGATCTTACTTCCTATCCATTAAGGCGAATTTGGTTCAGATCTTCTTCTTGTGAGTTGTTTGAATTCCGCATCATGAGAGGTCAGTACTAGCCTTCTTTCACATGATTCTGCAGTATGCTTTCATATGTTGTGCTACTTGTACGATAATGTTGCTTGATTTTAGTGAACTGCACAAATGGATACAAGACTTCCAATCTGTATGTGCACCGTAATATCCCATTGAGGTAAGATAAGGATATTTCACAACTGCTGGCCTGTATTTTTCCACTTTCATCAGAAAATTAAGTTTAGTACTATACTTGTGCTCCCTAATTGACATGCCAAATCTTACATTGAAGGCGAAGCTTGTCAGTTATTGAACCAAGTGATGAAGGGGAAGAACAAGCGGAAGAAAAACAAAAATCAACTCCCGGTGCTGTAATGAAGCACTGGAACTGTGATGACACAAGTAATGATATAGTTGGGCATCTTAATTTATTGCTGTGGCTAGAATGAGCAATTGTTTTGCCACTGATTTGATGCAATACGTAATTATCTCTACTTGTGCAAACAGGGATCTTCTTTGAAGATACCATATATTTTAGTGGAACTACACAAGAAGATGTTGGAAACATTAAACTAATCGAGGAGTATATAGTAAGCATGGCCACCCCCATAGATAGCAACAGATGGTTCCGGAGAAGTGCTTCATCTGTATGCTCTACACAATCAGCCTCCTGACAAATGTTGGTACTCGCCCACTGATTTCATCCATATGATTGAGCTTTGTCATCTCTATTGGTGTTGTGCTACTATTTAGATACTGTCATGAAAAAGTGGTATTGTCCTTGAGAAGTGCTTCATCTGTGTTGTTTTAAATATTTCCTTTCCTTTTTTCCGAGCAAACAGGGATCATCTTCCTCTGAAGAAGAATATGGAGTATGTGAAGTGACTAGTTATGATTATGCCAGGATGAAGAAGCCCTGTCTATCTTCTCATCAGAAGGAGCAGTTGAAGGATGGTTACATTACTCCCCACAAGACCAAACTAACTTTAACTCAGAAGGACTGACAAATCTCCATTTTTTTGCTGTGATGCGCGAGTACAATGTTGTTCTAGGATTCTTTCTGGTGAGTTCCTTTTTTCTAAAAGTGTGCTCTACATGGACCATGTATGTGCCTGTTGAAACTGTCAATTCATAGTATAGTTTGCTTTATACTAATCACTTTTTTGTATTTCTGCAAACATGGGTGCTCATCTTGATTTCAACGGGAACTGCACAAAATGTTCATGAATACATCGAATCATTCATTTCCACCACAAGAAAGGACGTGCCCATAAGTTCAAGGCGTTGTAACATATAAGGGCGAAATCATACAAGCTACGCGCGAATTTGGTTGATTTTTGTGGAACTTCACAAAAAGAACAGCTGGTTTATTTAGCACGAGGTGCCATGTCAATGTCCGAACTGATGGCAAACCCTGCCCATTCCACAATCGTAGGCATTTGATATTTTGGAATGGGACAACCTTGTCAAATTTAGCTCATTGATTTTAGCAAGATATGCATTTGATATTTTCGAATGGGACGCCCTTTGCTGTCAGCAGTGTCGATCAATATTTTCTTTATTCTTTATTTGTGAAGTAAATATTGCCTCTGACATGTGAGTCGCTGAGATGCATAATCATTGATTGTTTTGAATGTTCTCTATGAATTGCTAGGTCTGTGTGTTTGATTGCAATGTACAGAAACACTAAAAAGCTTCTCAAACTCTTTGTACTCCTTTTGTTCCTTTTTACTTTGCACATTGTGAAAGTGCATACTTTTTTGTCTAAGATTGGTCAAAGTAGAGATACTTTGACTGCAGACAAAACTTGTATGCAGACTAGAAAGGACCGAAGGGAGTACATGTGAAACTGCTGCAAACGTGGTGATCACCCTGGGAATAATGCTAGTACGTATTGGTTTGCATGTTCATCCAATGCCAGTGATACAGGAATTCGAAGTAATCGAAATAAATTCATTCATACACAGTCGGATTTCATATAAACATGCCGGATTTCATTACATTTCATACATTCTTCAACTAAAAAGGGGTGTTTGTGGCCGCATGCATCTCCCAGATGCTGAGGCCGGGGGTCATCCTCCTTTTCTAAAAAAACTAAAAATGGGTGCGCTGGAGGTATAATTAATTAACCGAAGCTACCCACCTATGTCCCGCTGAGCCGAACAGAAGCTTCAGTGACTTAACTGCAGGTGCAGTTGCGTAACTGACATGTGGCCTGTTGGGCCCACGTGTCAGTAAGCCAACTGCACCAGCAGTTAAGTAGAAGCAGCGTTCTTCTCCAGCGCAGCTCTCCGACTCCATGTCGCCGCCAAGAAGCTAACTGACCGTCAATGGTCAACCCACCTAGCTTGGCTTCAACCGGAGGGTAGCAGCGGTGGCCTTACTTGTACCCGTGCGGCAGCGACCTACCTTGTGCGGCCTCGTTTTCTGTGTTGTGCGGCCTCGTTGGCAGCGGGGCGGGGCCTTGGCGGAGCCGGCGATGTCCTCTATCTCGTTGCCGGTGGGCGGTGCCTCAGCGGAGCGGTGGAAATCCTCCCCCATGTTGTCGGCAGGGTGGGGCCTCGCCTGAGCCGGCGATGTCCTCTGCCTCGTTGTTGGCGGGGCGGGGCCTCGGCGGAGCCGGCGGTGTCCTCTGCCTTGTTGTTGGCGCCGTGGGGCCTCGGCAGAGCCGGTAGTGTCCTCTGCCTTGTTGTTGGCACCGTGGGGCCTCGGTGGAGCAGGGCGTCATCAACGCCAGCGGAGCGGGGACTCGTCGGAGCCGGCATTGTCCTGTGCCTCGTCCTCGGTCCCGCCAAACAGCGCCTTGCCCGCTTCATCACCCTCTTTGCTAGCCTCTTTGTAGGCGGCCGCAGCCTCTGCCACCCGCATGCGGTACTGCCAGCGCTCGAGGCGGCCCTTGCGGGCGGAGCGGTACGAGTCGAGCAGCACCTCCTGCTCTGCCCGCTCCGCGGCGATCTGCTCCTCCACCTGCAGGTGCTCCTGGAGGAGATGGTGGTTGTAGGCGGCGTCGGCCTGCGCCTCCCGGAACTGCTCCTCATGCATCTGCCTCATCCTGTCCATATATTGGGCATGGGCCTCGCCGATGGTCATGGTGCAATGCACCAGCGAGGATGGCGCGGAGGAGGGGGTTGGCGCCGGATCGTCGACTACCATGTTCTCCATTGGGACGTCGTCGTCCTCCGGCTGTCTGCCGGCCAGCCGGTCGGCAGCAATGGCTGCCATCTCCTTGTGGTCCATCGTCCGCCCGTCCCGAAGAGCACTGGAGCGCGAGGAAGGCATGTTGGGCAGTAGTGGTGTGGACAGGAGAAAGTGAACGGATGCGGATGACTGTGGCTATGGCCGGCGCAGCAGTTTATATAGCAATGGTGGGCGGGCGGAGGGACGGACGTGTGGCGCCAGAGTAGCTACGTCGTCAACCGCGTATCAATAGTGTGTGTGGCAGATGGACGGACGGACGGCACATGTGTCGTTTGAAGGCGGAGCAATCGCCTGCACCGAGAAGCGGGGCGGCCGGCGATGACTGTTTCGGGCGGAAAGCGCGCGTGGGCGAGGAGATGACTTTACTTGGATAGGATGACAATGGGGATCCACCAGGTCCATAGCCTCACGTACGCAAGTGTCTCCTTATTATATATATATAACTATAATTTATTTTGCTTCCTCCTGGTTTCCTGACATCACGGTCCCACACCATTGTCAACCTATGTACTCCCTCCTTTCCGGTTTATAGGGCTTATCTCAAAATTTTAGTTTTTCCATTTTATAAGGCTCAATTTGGTTGTTTTCCATCACATGTTCAGATTCCAAGGTGCATTAAATCATTGCATTCAAGTATTAAGAGAAAATTGACCAATGCATGTACTTTATGCATGCATGCATTACAATTAATGCATTGATAAACATAATTTTTTGAGGATAACAAGAGCATTAATTAGGTGCTTTTGCAAAACTATAAAAACTATTCCACCACTCGCCATCTACCTTGATTGGTGAGATTTTTGAATTGAGCATTATAAACCGGAAAGGAGGGAGTAGTCAATAAACGAGAGAATTGCACAAGAAGCGGCCGACAGCCGGGACCAAGCAGCTCGAGTAGTATTTGTGTTTTTGAGGTGTGAGCACTGCAGAGTTTTTCGATGTTTACCCCAGATGGGCGGGCTGTGGCCCGTCTAGCCCAGGCCAGATATCCAGCCTAGATATTAATTTTTTTCAAGCTGAAAATGGCTAGCCCAGCTATACTTTTTTTAGGAATACCCAGGCAAGGTCAAGTTGTTATTCTCTGCCCCGCTGGGCTGCAAATCTTTCCTAGGAGGGATGCATTAGGCTTAACAAGAAAATGGGCTTTAAGAAATAATAAATGGGATGTAATTATAAAAACTGGGTAGTAACTATAAAAAAATGCACCAAACAGTGATTATTTCATAAAATATTATTTTTGGAATATTGAAAATATAATTGTTGCGAGCGCAATGTTTCGTTGGATTTTTACGTAATATAAATTTATATTGAAATTGTATTTAATCTGACTAGAAATTTCGGCATAAAATATTTGGATCCCATCAAAATGTGGGAAATTTTATTGAATTTGAACGGTTAGTTGAAATGGGCTGTACTTTTAACAAACTATAAATGGGCTATAGTAAATTCCATTAGAATTCAAAAATGGGCTACACATTCTTACAATTCTCAAATGGGCTATAAGTTCTCTGCCACACACTTCTGGCCTTACTAAGTTCACGCGTCCCCTAAAAAAACAGAGTTGACGCGTATGCAAGGCTTTGTCAACTTATAGTCAACACACGGTTCTAGCAGCAGTGGCCGTTGGATGTCCATCCAACGGAAGCCGTGCTTCTTCTTCAATCTCGGATATTCTAGCTTCACCCGCCCAAAAAATGATTCCTCCCCCTGACATCTGGTGTGCACCATTTCGGAAGCTGACCTGTGGGCCTACTAAGTTGACGTACCAAGGGCTTTGTCAACTTAGTCAATATAAACGATTCTAGCTGCAGCGACCGTACGATGTCCATCCAACGGCCGTCGTGCTTCTTCAACCTCTGGTCTTCTTGCTCCAGCCGCCCAAAGCAGCGCCAGTCGTGCCACCTGCTCCTGCCTCCCGTGGCCGGCTGTGCTGCCGCGGAGGCCTCACAGCCCCCTACTACTCCCACCGCTGGCCAGGCCATCCCTCCACTCACCAACACCCCCTGTTATTCTGCGGCGATGGCAGCGCAGCCGGACCAGTGAACCCTCGTACTCCTCTTCGCGTGTGCAAACACTGCCGCGTCTTCCCCGGCTCCGCATGGTCCCCTTCCTAGGCCTTGTCGTCGTCCACCGCCGTGGTGCTCTCGACGCGGCGTGGTCAACATGGTCAAGGAACGACTTCCATCGGACGTGGACTGTACGTGGAGAGGCTAACAGCTGGGTCCAGGGCAGCCGCAAGGAAGTGCCTCCTTATTACACGCAAAATAATTATTCCTCCACCTGAGAGCGGGGACCCACCAGACGGGCCACCGTATTTCACGAAAAAAATGATTCGCCCCCTGACTGCTGAGACCCACGAGCTACATCTTCGCACGCAAGGAAGTGCGTCCGAAAAAAACGATTCGCCCCCCTGACTGCTGGGACCCACCAGCTACATCTTCGCACGCAAGGAATTGCGTCCGAAAAAACGATTCGCCCCCCGACTGCTGGGACCCACCAGCTACACCTTCGCACGCAAGGAAGTGCGTCCGGGCAAAAAGAAACGATTCGTCCCCTAACTGCTGGGACCCAGCAGCTACACCTTCGCACGCAAGGAAGTGCGTCGGGCAAAAAAAACATTTCACCCCCTGACTGTTGGGACCCAACAGCTACACTTCCGCACGCAAGGAAGTGCGTCCGAGCAAAAAAAAACAAAATGATTCGACCCCTGACAGCTGGGACCCACCAGCTACATCTTCGCAGGCAAGGAAGTGCCTGACAGTCGGGACACACCTGGTCGAAGCGTACGTAGCGTTGTCATCCTGGTCGCGAACATGTACGTACATACTGGTCAATGTATAGGCGCCCACGTGTCGTAGTAGAGGCGCACACGTGTCGTAGTAGAGGCGCGCATGTAGCATGTACACGTACATACAGCGGCCAGGGTGCAAGAAAGAAAATACGACAACGTATGTGTACATACGGGCGGGGTCTTGAACGCCTAGTCGTGCATACATACGGTGAGGGCTCGTGTTCATGGGGAGGCAACGGAATGCGTCGTGTTCATGGGGAGGCAACGAAATGCTTCGTGTTCATGGGGAGGCAACGGAATGCGTCGTGGTCATCGGGAGGCAACGGAACGCATGGGAGCCAACCGGCTTGGACGAAAAAGGCGATGGAAACAAGGCCTCGCATACCGCAGAACGGAGGAAACAGCCTTGTGTTTGACCGGCCACGTTCAGAATGGCGTCCTATTGATCGGGAGGGGTGTGGCATACCGGAAAACAGAGGAAACGGACCTCCTACGGTCGAAACGGGGGTCTTGTTGATCGGGAGGGGTGTGGGTACTGCAAAACGGAGGAAACGGACCTCTTATGGTCGAAACGGGGGTCCTGTTGATCGGGA
>NC_041391.1:428797878-428876864 GCF_002162155.2 Triticum dicoccoides | reverse complement strand
CTCCTACGGTCGAAACGGGGGTCCTGTTCATCGGGAGGGGTGTGGCGTACCGCAAAACGGAGGAAACGGACCTCCTACGGTCGAAACGGGGGTCCTGTTCATCGGGAGGGGTGTGGCGTATAGCAAAACGGGACTCCACGGGATACTGTTCTTCTCCACCGTCGACCTCCTCCAGCCTCCACGGGCTACCGTTGACCTCCTCCAGCCTCCACGGGCTCCTGTTCATCCAGCCTCCACCGCGCGCTACTCCACCGGCTACTGTTCAACCACCCCTCCATCGTCTACTGTTCATCCACCCTCCACCGTCTACAGTTCATCCAGCCCTCCACACCACGGGGTCCTGTTCAACCACCCCTCCACGGCCACCCCTCCACCGTCTATTGTTTATCCAGCCCTCCACACCACGGGGTCCTGTTCATCCAGAGGCAACGCCACCGCTCACTTTTCATCCCCCCCCCGCAACGCTCACTGTTCATCCAATCGATCGGCTTCAGTTAGCAGAAGTAGCGAAGGAATCGCTCAATCGGGTTCAGTTAACAGCCAACGATCGATCGCTCGGGTTTAGTAACGCGTAGACTGCAGTGTAATCGCTCGGGTTCAGTTAGAGCCCAACGCCTCGCTCGGGTTCAGTTAGAGCCAACGCCTCGCACACACGCGCGTACGTGTATGAGAGAAACGTGCATCGCTCGGCCCCCGACCTCCCACCATAACCAGCAACTCCCCGAAATTTTCCTACCCCTCGCTTCTACCACGGTTTTTTCCGTCATGGACGGCCCCAAGAATGTCATGCAGCTGCGTCTCCGGCCCGCCCAGGACAAAAAGCCCATTTTCTGTCATGATTTTTTGTCATAGAAGTAGAAGCCCACCACATCTATGATGATACCGGGTTCTGTCACAATTATCGTCATAGAAGTGTCATATGTATGACCGATTTTTTTTCATTCGGCCCAAAATGTCACGGATGTGTCTTTTTTTTGTAGTGGACTAGGCGGACTCGCCAAGTACCACAACCATCGCGTTTTGTTTCATCACCGTCAAGGCCGAGTGGACACCAAGTACCAGGACGTTAAAGTTCCTCACCGGACCCGAACATCTACGAAACGTGTACCACTACTTCCACTACCGTCGCCCCGAAGACGTTGGATTCGTCAAGTACCTCTCCAAAATTAATGTGTACAACTACTTCCACTACAACCGCTGCGAGAACGTCCACTTTCTCTACATTGAACCAAACTCGTTTCGCTCGAAAACACACGCTTCGAAGGTATAACCGCCGGAACGACCTTTTGAGAATGAATGCATGTTGTATAACATGCTCATGTTTGAACCGTGTCCGAATTGTCGTTTGCATGTTCCTCCTTGTTGCTATGCCGACTTCTCGTGGGAACCCGTTAACCGGGAGCACCCCACCATCTTTGCATGACACACTCACGCCACTTTCTTTTGCACCGACATCTCAATGAGTTGTCGGATCATCGGAGTGTTGCTGTGGCATCATTTCCGTTGACGTTGCCGTGGCACCCCTTTTGTTCGGTCATGGTGACCAAATGCTTCATAACATGCTCATGTCAACATTTCATAAATTTGCATAAAACTTGTTTATGTCATCTGCATCATGATAACAACATTTAAAATGTTTAAAATTGTGTTTGCATTAAATTGCTAAATAACGTATGGGGATTTTTCGGAATTGTTGTTTGTTGTTTTCGGCCTAATTTAAAGTTGCCTAGATAGGTAGTTTAATTATGCTTCACCTCTTGCCATGTTTAATAACATTTAATATTGATGCCTAAACGAGAGCGAACTAAATAGCTCGAATATGGTGTTTTGTCAATATGCAACTCGTTGCATATTGAGCTCCACTTAATTTGTAGTATTGTTTGTTGCACTTTGCCATGCCATGCCTCTTTAAACTGGACATGCATCATACTTGATTTTGCATGATGCCATGTGATGGTTGTTTACCATGTTGTTTGCTTCTTTCTGGTTGCGCTTCTCCTTGATAGTTCCGGTAACGTTGCATTTGTGAGGATTCGTTCGACTATGTTGGTTTGTCTACTTCATGGACTTGTTCTTCTTCCTAGCAGAATTTTAGGCAAGATGACCATTACCCTCGATATCACTTCTATCTTTGGTTGCTAGTTGCTTCGTTCTATCACTATGCTGCGCTACCTATCACTTGTTTACCATGCCTCCCATATTGCCATGTCAGCCTCTAACCTTTTCACCCTTCCTAGCAAACCGTTGTTTGGCTGTGTTACCGCTTCGCTTAGCCCCTCTTATAGCGTTGTTAGTTGCAGGTGAAGTTGAAGATTGCTCCATGATGGACATGATTATGTTGGGATATCACAATATCTCTTATTTAATTAATGCATCTATATAGTTGGTAAAGGGTGGAAGTCTCGGCCTTATGCCTGGTGTTTTGTTCCACTCTTGTCGTCCTAGTTTCCATCATACTGGTGTTATGTTCCTTGATTTTGCGTTCCTTACGCTGTTGGGTGATTTATGGGACCCCCTTGACAGTTCGCTTTGAATAAAACTCCTCCAACAAGGCCCAACCTTGGTTTTAGCATTTGGCACCTAAGCCTTTTTCCCTTGGGTTCTGCAGACTCAAAGGTCATCTTTATTTTAACACCCCCCCGGGCTAGTGCTCCTCGGAGTGTTGGTCCAAACTAGAGCCCTTTGTAGTGCCCTCTCAAGGAAACTTGAGGTCTGGTTTTAGTTTTATGGATTTCATATCCGTTGTGCCCTGAGAACAAGATATGTGCAGCTCCTATCGGGATTTGTCGGCACAGTCGGGTGGTCTTGCTGGTCTTGTTTTACCATTGTTGAAATGTCTTGTAACCGGGATTCCGAGACTGATCGGGTCTTCCTGGGAGAACAAATATCCTTCGTTGACCGTGAGAGCTTGTGATGGGCTAAGTTGGGACAGCCCTGCAGGGTATAAATTCCGAGAGCCGTGCCCACGGTTATGTGGCAGATGGGAATTTGTTAATATCCGGTTGTAGAAAACTTGACACTTTACTTAATTAAAACGCATCAACCGCGTGTGTAGCCGTGATGGTCTCTTTTCGACGGAGTCCAGGAAGTGAAGATGGTCTTTGTGTTATGATTATGCATAAGCAGTTTCAAGATAACTTCTTGATCACTTCTAGCTTCTCGACCGTTGCGTTGCTTCTCTTCTCGCTCTTATTTGCGTATGTTAGCCACCATATTTGCTTAGTGCTTGCTACAGCTCCACCTCATTACCCTTTCCCACCCATAAGCTTAAATAGTCTTGATCTCGCGGGTTTTGAGATTGCTGAGTCCTCGTGACTCACCAAATACTATCACAACAGTTGCAGGTGCCGATGATACCAGTGCAGGTGATGCAACCGAGCTTAGATGGGAGCTCAACAAAGATCTTGGTCATTGCTATGTTTCGTTTCATGTTGATCAGTAGTGGAGCCTAGTTGGGACGATCGGGGATCTAGCAATTGGGTTATCTTCTTTTCGTTTGGCTTCATCCGTAGTCGGACTATGTGTGTGCTCTGAATGATGTATGTATTATATGTTCATTGTGTGAAGTGGCGATTGTAAGCCAACTCTTTATCACATTCTTGTTCATTACACGGGATTGTGTGGAGATGACCCTTCTTGTGACAAAACCACCATGCGGTTATGCCTCTAAGTCGTGCTTCGACACGTGGGAGATATAGCTGCATCGTGGGTGTTACACCATGCTAGCCGAGGTGATGACGTTGCACCGACCAATGAGTTCCTCCACCATGTCATCTTTCAGATTGGGGAAAGAATAACGGGGTCGTTTCCGGCCTGTTCCCTCCATGGAGAAGATGATCGAACAATGGCAGAAGGAAGGGTGAAGGGCTGAAGGAAAATGGAGGAGGGAGAGGAAGAGCGTGCGACAGCAGTTCCAAATCGAGAGGGAAAGGCGAAGAGTCGGTGGACGGTTGCCAGTTTGCCATGGTTCACGAAGAGATGCCCCGGCCTACACGTCCGTTCGGAAATACTAGTAGAAAAGGACTCGCCGTCGTCTCACTGATATGTTGGAACGGGACCACATGTCAAGGAAACATGGTGTGTAATTTCTCGTGCAAAATGCGATCTGGCCGCGTTGGCCCGAGGTGCCGCATTAGTTATCGACCTTTATTTTTTTAATGGCGTGCCATTCAGTTTTGAAGCACGACTAACTAGTACTGTATGCAGAGAAAATATAAACTACTCTACCACTACTCCACGTCCAGTACTAGTAGTATAAAAAAGATATATAGGTTGGAGCTTCAGCGCTTTCTTGCTAAGGGCTGCCCATTTGCTTCTCACACTACCACCCTCTCTCCAGATCTAAAAACGACGGCCTCTCTCCCCTTCCTCACCGGCGGTCACAGATCCGCCGGGGAAGAAAAGGACGTGCAGCATTGACGCACTCATCGTCGGCGAGCGAGGTCACGCACTAACGACAAGGCCGTCCTCTTAGACCTAGCGCCCTTCGGGATGGCCTTCGTCCCCAAGCTGGCTGTCGTAGTGTGTGTGCAGAGGACGACGACCACACGAGTGAAGCCACTTCCCGCCGACCCTCAGGTATGCTACCTCTTTTCGAACCATACCCTTGTTCTATTGCCCCATCTGCCATGTCGTTACATGTGGATCTTTTTCCACTCCACCATCTTCCCAATTTGCTATCCTCTGCTCTGCTGGCCACGCAGACAAAAACCATAATTTGCACAATTAAAGGAAACCCTACTTCATGTGGACTAATCCATGTCTGGGTTGAATAAGGATAGGAAGGGAGACTGTACTGTCCAAGAGAGTAGGCATCGAACCCGCATCTAGGTTGAAAAGGGGGAAATCAGTAGCTAAGGAACGAGTCTCGTGTCTCTTGGTTGAAGAAGGGTAGAAAGGCATGACAACACAATAGTGAATGACCAGGTCGATCGGTTTGTTGTCCTCACATAGGAAAAAGGTGGCTAAAGAGAACAAAAAATGGGACGTAATCCACATATGCTACCTGGATATTTTTTGCTCTGGGCAACCATACCTCCCTCACAACTCTGCGTCCGTGGAGGTACATCGTACTGGTGCGCCCACTGTCCGAATGGGCCTCCCATGCTCTTATTGCCACTTTTTTTGTTGTTAGTATAATGCCAGCAGTCAAGTCAAGCAATGCTATTGCTAAAGTGATGCCACATTTAACTAATGCCGCTCTCAGTCTAATGCCACCGATAAATTTAAGCAATGTCATTTAATGTCACTAGAATATTTCAGGGTTAGCTGTTGATTGTGGATGTATTAAAGATTTTTTAGCTAAGGCATTCTAATGCTGTTGCACAACTAGTATACCAATGATGAAACTTGTTACTACCTTCAGATTTTTGCACTGTTAATGCTTATAGATTACATACCTCACTTTCATGAGATAAGTTAATTTTTTTGTACAGTGTCACCAAAATGCCAAGGCGCTGATGTCATTTTATTTTGGTTAAACTGCACAAAAAATTATGAAGACAAGAGGAAAGGCCAAGAGTGGGCACCTCCTCCTCCGGCTGTTCTCTTGATTCGTTCGATCAAGTTTTTATGTTTGATCGATTATCAAGATTGGGATAGCAATTTTAAAGGCCCCCCCCCCCCGAGTTCGAAATGATAATTACATTTGAGGTGCATGGTTTGCAATTTTTTATACTGTCATTAGTTAATAATGCTAGTTACCTTCAGACTTTTGTATTTGGTTTAATGCTCATGCACAACTAGTATACCAATGCTGAAACTTGTTACCTTTACATTTTGTATTGTTAATTCTTATAGAAATCTTCTAGTGCTAGAGTTTACTGAAATCTGTTCAGTAAAACCATTGTACTGTACCCTGTAATAAACTAACTACTCTACTGTTGCACTAGCCACTGGACTAGTTTATATTTGTAGTATTCAAATGGTGTTGCATTAGCGCACGGACATAAATAAAGTGTGGCAAGCTTTCCCAGATATGTGCTCAAGAAAACTACTTCCTGTTTCTCTAAATACTAGACATTTGGGTACTTTAAATTGAACCGCGAAAACGTCTTATATTAAGGAACAAAGGGTGTAGAGTTCACTCAAATTATCCCGGTAAAGCTAGTCACACCTTTGTTAAAATTAATGTTCATTATGTTATCGTAGGAGGTCTGTATGTTCGTCTCTAATGCCTGTCGACTACATACCTGACATCATGATGTAATGTTAAGTCATTTCCTTTTGTACAGTGTGACTGAATTGTCAAGGCGGTGATGGCATTTTATTTTAGTTAAACTGCACAAAATATTCTTAAAAGAAGAGGAAAGGTCAGGAATGGCTCAATTTTTCAGAAAAAACTATGTATGCCTTCCTGACATCAGCCACTATTGCTTTATTTATTCCTTCAAACAGGTTGTTAGAAACAGTCTTGCTACCTTTTCCCATTAAGAAATTGGAATGCTTATATTTGTGAGTCTATGCTTCAACTAGTGCCACTTTTATAGTAATCACACTTTCAATATCTATGCAAACAGGGATGCTCGATTTTAGTGGAACTGCACAAAAATTCCAACTCATTCAACATTAGGAGCATGTTTTTTTCCAAACCTTTATATCCAATTGGTGGCACTATGAGTTTTTCATTACGAAGGTACATGGTTTGCTACTATCTTGCTACTCTTTTTGTACTGTCATTAGATAGTAATACTAGTGGTTTGCATGTGAATTTATTGGCAGGGTGGACCTACATTGGAGGTGCAGGACATGATTCAATGATTGGATGCTCAATTTTGGTTGTATCGATTTCACCTCTTCCATCACTCCGAACATGGATATCCTTGGTCTGATGACGAATATGCGCTATATTTCTGCTCTGAACTAGCAAATCAATTCAATATGAAATTGTCCAGGGCAAAACATAACTGTATCAGATTGTCCAGTGCAGAACATGACAAATGCTAAGTGGAAGAGACATGTTTAAACCGAAAATACATGTTGTGGTATATGTTTACTAGCTGCTTGATATTTTTGCAAACAGAGATGTCTCCCCGTTTCTATTTGGCAAACAAACAAAGTGTACGCAATTTTGGTTGAACTGCACAAGAGAATAGTATAGTCACTGCATGCAGTGCCATTTGAAAATAGACACAGAAAGATTGGATAGTCACTTCATGGACTGCAGAAAAGTAGTATTGTACTATTTATTGGCCAACATTAGGTGCTTCATTGCTCTGGTCTGATTATACAATGGGCATCATTTTGCCTAAGTTAAAGTTTGTATTCCGAAAATAGTCTCGCAGTGTGATCGAGAGAAGACCAAATCATATTGCAGTGGATGTTCCTCCATCATGTGTGGTTCATTCTCATGGTTCCAGCTGTTGGTGAAACCACTTATGTTTGCAAGAGGAATTGTAGACCTCACAAACAAATTTGTCTTTCAGTCTGTACTGAATGTTGGCCAAGAGAAGCATCCATGTTAGTAGGAAGAACAGATGTTTTTCTAGATCTTTGCTTTTGGAGCAACATATTTGTATATGATCTGTGAATCATTGAGATGCATTAACATGTTGATCTTATGTATGGGAATCGTACTAATTTGTTTTAGTTGCGATGCAAGATCCGAAGTGGCTGATCTTTGCTCTTGGAGCTACATATTTGTATATGATCTGTGAATCATGGAGATGCATTAACAGTTACTTATTTCTGTTCGCTCAGTGCTTACAAGTTACTGATCGATCACTAGCTAGCCTACTAATGCGCTCCTGGCAGTTTTATTTGCGAGGCAAGATACGAAGTAGCAGTTTTTTGAATAAAAATGCCTACCTCTGAAGAAACTGACAAGCTACACTATCCTACCTACTCGATCCTACATGGATATATAGCAGATCACGCACATACTACCTCCTTTCCGGTTTGCAGGGCTCAATTCAAGAAACGACCTACTCGATCCTACACGAATAAATAGCAGATCACGCACGTACTAGTACCTCCTTTCCGGTTTGCAGGGCTTAATTCAAACCTGTCACCAACCAAGCTACTCCCTTCGTCCGGGTTTATTACTCCCGTGAGCAAAGCAGCAAGACCAAGGCATGACAATAATTAACGACATGCAGAAGTTTAAGCCTAATTAATTCCAGCAATTTAAGTGGCTGCATGCGTGCCCTCGGCTGCGACTCGTTGCATGCTGCTCCGCGTACTGGCTGCGAGCGATTCTGAGTGCCTGCATGCAGCCGACCGTAATTAAGGCATCTAACTGATGCTAAAAAAGATGCGCCTTAATTGTTGCGGGCTTTTTAAATCCGTGGAATCATTATTGACAAGGAGGGAGATGATTGGAGTGCACTCGTTTGACTGCCATGCCAGCGTGCGACCCAGACGGGACTGGACGGCACAGTCATAATTTCAGTTTCTCTAGTTTTCCACGGCAAGCTGGCGCGCTAAGCCATTATGCATTGAATTCCGATGACCATCGTGCTACCTTCCGCCTATAAGTACTGTTTCCCGGCCTTCTCCGGTGGCACCATGACCCAACTCGCCATATCCTCATAAGCCCCCACCGGCTCGACGTCGCTCGCCACGTCTGCCATGCCCCCGCCCGTCCGCGGTAGACGACGCCGTAGGTGGTCACCGCTGGAACTAGTGTTCGTTTTTTTACCGAAAGGCAGACGGAGGGAGGAGGCATTCTATCTGTCTTTAGATGGCAATGCGGAGATCGAGGAGTTGTTGGAGTGCGACCGCCTGGCGGAGAAGCAGCGTATCACCGATTTGCGCCGCCAGCGGGACATGGAGCAGCAGCGCACCGACGCTCTGAGTCGCGAGCAGAGCGCCCGCAACTGGGCCGACTACGTGGAGGCCGGCGCCCGACAAATAGCCCTGGAGGCTATCGGGCACGCACGCGTTCGCGACGCCAATTTTTACTACCAGCTTGTCAAGTGGGTTCCCCGCTTGGAAGCCAAAGCTTCGGTGGACCACGCCGGCATGGAAAGGGCCAACGCACGCGAGCAACGCGCCCTATCACACCTCTTGCAAGTCCGAGGCGAGGCGCAGGACGCCGGTGCCGGTGTTTAGCGTGTACCACAGATGGCGGCCGGCATCGTCTAGTTAGCTAAGAGTAAGTTAGTACTTGTACGCTACCAGAGTATTAGTGGGAGTAGATAGTTAACTTGGCCATGATGGTTGTCAACATGGAAGTTCAGTACTCTATATGTGGATCAGACCTGTTACTTTTCTCTGAATGTTGAACTTTCTGTTTGAATGTATGGAATGGTGTTATTTTTTTTAAATGGGTTGTATTTGTCCTCCATGGGTTTAGAGGCTAACTTGTGGGCCTACCAAGTTGACGCGTACACAATCATGAGATGATTGTATGTGGAGAGGATGACAGCAGGGACCCGCTAAGGTCATGGCAGTACGCAAGCAAGTGCCTCCTTATTTCAAGCCAATAAAAAAATGGCTCCTCCTAGTGGATTTTTGACATCTGGGTCCCATGCCATTGTCAATGTAGTCAATAAACGAGAGAATTGCACAACGAGCGGCTGACACCAGGGACCCAGCAGCTCGCCTAGTTATTTTTGTTTTGGGTTAATTTGATAAATGCCACTCCAAATCTGGTGTATCTGAGAAATGCCACTGCAATTTCCAAACTTTGAAAAATGTCATTTCATGTCATTTCTAGTAGCATTTTTCAAAGTCTGGAGTGGCGTTTTTCAAATTTTGCAAACTGCAGTGGCATTTTTCAAAGTTTGCAAAACTTGCAGTGGCGTTTTTCAAAGTTTGGAAATTGCAGTGGCATTTTTATGAATCGCCATAACTGGAGTGGCATTTATCTAATTTGTTTTTGAGACGGAAGCAGGGTGTCAACTGACAGCCTTTTCTTTTATGTTTACCACAGACCAGTCCAGTAGTTTTTTTTCTTCTGAAAATGGCTATCCCAGTTTTTTTTGTGATTTGTCAAGTAAGTCGCTTTATCAGGCCTGTTGGGCTGCAAATCTTTCAAGACGAGGAGAGCTTTATTCGGCTGGCCGAGAAAATGGCCTATCAGTAATGAGGAATGGGCTGTACATTTTTAAAACACATCAAACCGACAATTAGTTTCAAATATCTTTTTTTCATTTTGAGATTTTAAATTGCATTGATTTTTATGCGTGGACAATTTATTGGATTTTATATTGATATACATTTATTTTTAAAATCAGTCTGAATGTGACTCGAAATTTCGGGATTAAAAACAGTTCAGACGCACCGACATATGCAAAATTTCGTCTAATTTTTTAACCGTCGCCACAATATGGGCTGTAATGCTAACAAAAAGAATATGGGCTGCAAAAAAAACCGTAAGAATTAGCAAATGGGCTATAAATTATTTGAAATAATGGCAGGTGGCCTGTATGCTGTTTTCCATAGATTTGAGGCTTTCCTAAAAAAAGGTTGACGCACAAGCAGTGACTGTTGGATGTCCATCCAATGGCCGTCGTGCTTCTTCAATCTCTGCTATTCCTGCTCCAGCCGCTCAAACAAGCGCCGACGGGACTGCCTGCTCCCTCCTCCCTACGGCCGGCTGTGCTACCGCGCAGGCCTCACCGCCCCACCGTACTCCCATCGCTGGCCTAGCCATCCCTCTACTCACACACAGTCCCACACCTGCTGTTATTCTCTGGCGACGGCAGAAGAACCAGTAAACCCTCGTACAGTCGTACTCCCCTCCGCGTGGGAAACAACTGTCGAGTCTTCCCTGGCTCCGTGTCGTTCCCTTCCTAGGCCTCGCTGTTGTCCACCGCCCTGGTGCTCTCGGCATGGTGTGGTCAACGTGGTCAACGACCGACATGCATCTGAAGTGGACTGTACATGGAGAGGCTGACAGCTGGGTCCACGGCCGCATGCAAGGAAATGCCTCCTTATTACGCGCAAAATAATGATTCCTCCACCGAACATCTGGGACCCATCGAAAGGGCCTCTGTATTTCGCGAAAAAAGTTACCGCCGCTGACAGCTCAGACCCACCAACTATTTCTTCGCACGCAAGCAAGTGCCTCCTTATTACGCACAAAAAAATGAATACTCCCCCTGCTAGCTGGGACCCAGTATAGTGGGCCTACTAAGTTGACGGGGACGAAGGGCTTTGTCAACTTAGTCAATATACATGATTCTAGCTCGACTGACCGTGCGATGTCCATCCAATGGCCGTAGTGCTTCTTCAACCTCTGGTCTTCTTGCTCCAGCCGCCCAAAGCAGCGCCGGTCGTGCCGCCTCCTCCTGCCTCCCGTGGTCGGCTATGCTGCCGTGGAGGCCTCACCGCCCCCATACTACTCCCACCGCTGGCCAGGCCATCCCTCCACTCCACTCACCCACACCCCCTGTAATTCTGCGGCGACGGCAGTAGCTGAACCAGTGAACCCTCGTACTCCTCTCTGCGTGGGCATCCACTGCTGCGTCTTCCCCGGATCCACGTCGTCCCCTTCCTAGGCCTCTCCGTCGTCCACTGCCGTGGTGCTCTCAGCGTGGCGTGGTCAATGTGGTCAACGACCGAATTCCATCAGAAGAGTATTGTGCGTGGAGAGGCTGACAGCTGGGTCCACGGCAGCCGCAAGGAAGTCCCTCCTTATTACGTGGAAAATAATTATTCCTTCACCTGACAGCAGGGACCCATCAGACGGGCCACCAGTATTTCGCGAAAAAAATGTTTCCCCTGACTACTGGGACCCACCAGACGGGCCACCATATTTCGCGAAAAAACGTGTCCCCCTGACTGCTGGGACCCACCGGACAGACCACCGTATTTCGCGAAAAAAACGTTCCCCCCGCTGTCAGCTCGGACCCACCGGAAGTGCCTCCTTATTACGCACAAAAAAATGAATACTCCCCCTCCTAGTTGGGACCCACCATGGTGGGAGGCTGACTTGTGGGCCTACTAAGTTGACCGGGATGGGGGCCTTTGTCAACTTTAGTCAATATGAACGATTCTAGCTCCAGTGACCGTACGATGTCCATCCAACGGCCGCAGTGCTTCTTCAACCTCTGGTCTTCTTGCTCCAGCCGCCCAAAGCAGCGTCAGTCGTGCCGCATGCTCCTGCCTCCCATGGCCGGCTGTGATGCCTATTATTCTGCGGCGATGACAACCGCACACCACAGCCGGACCAGTGGACCCTCGTACTCATCTCCGCGTGGGCATCCACTTCCGCGTCTTCCCCGGCTCCGCGTCGTCCCCTTCCCAGGCCTCGCCGTCGTCCACCGCGATGGTGCTCTCGGCGCGGCGTGGTCAACGTGGTCAAGGAATAACTTCCATCGGACGTGGACTGTACGTGGAGAGGCTAACAGCTGGGTCCACGGCCGCAGCAAGGAAGTGCCTCCTTATTACACAGAAAATAATGATACCTCCACCTGACAACAGGGACCCACCGGACGGCCTACTGTATTTCATGAAAAAACGTTTGCCCCCTGACTGATGGGACCCACCAGCTACATCTTCGGACGCAAGGAAGTGCGTCCGAAAAAAAAACGATTCGCCCCCCTGACTGCTGGGACCCACCAGCTACATCTTTGCACGCAAGGAAGTGCCTGACAGTCGGGACCCACCTGGTCGAAGCGTACGTAGCATTGTCATTCTCGTCGCGAACGTGTACGTAGCATGTACACGTAAGTATAACGGCCAGTGTGCAAGAAAGAAAATACGGCCACGTATGTGTACATACGGGTGGGGTCTCGAACGCCTACTCGCGCATACGTACGGCCAGGGCTCGTGTACATGGCTGGGTCAGAACGGAGAAACAGCGTCGTGATAACTCACAAGTGTAGGGGATCGCAATAGCTTTCGAGGGTAAAGTATTCAACCCAAATTTATTGATTCGACACAAGGGGAGCCAAAGAATATTCTTGAGTATTAGCAGTTGAGTTGTCAATTCAACCACACCTGGATAACTTAGTATCTGCAGCAAAGTATTTAGTAGCAAAAGTGGTATGATAATAAAGGTAATGGTAGCAAAATTAAAGATAATTGTTTTTTGGGTTTTTGTAGTAGTTGCAACAATAGCAAGGGAAAAGTAAATAAGCGAAGAACAATATGTGAAAAGCTCGTAGGCAATGGATCAGTGATGGATAATTATGCCGGATGCGATTCCTCATGTAGTAGTTATAACATAGGGTGATATAGAACTAGCTCCAATTCATCAATGTAATGTAGGCATGTATTCCGTAAATAGGCATACGTGCTTATGGAAAAGAACTTGCATGACATCTTTTGTCCTACCCTCCCATGGAAGCGGGGTCCTAGCGGAAACTAAGGGATATTAAGGTCTCCTTTTAATAGAGAACCGGAACAAAGCATTAGCACATAGTGAATACATGAACTCCTCAAACTACGGTCATCACCGAGAAGTATTCCGATTATTGTCACTTCGGGGTTGTCGAATCATAACACATAATAGGTGACTATAGACTTGCAAGATAGGATCAAGAACACACATATATTCATGAAAACATAATAGGTTCAGATCTGAAATTATGGCACTCGGGCCCTAGTGACAAGCATTAAGCATAGCAAAGTCATAGCAACATCAATCTCAGAACATAGTGGATACTAGGGATCAAACCCTAACAAAACTAACTTGATTACATGGTAAATCTCATCCAACCCATCACCGTCCAGCAAGCCTACGATGGAATTACTCACGCATGACGGTGAGCATCATGATATTGGTGATGGAGGATGGTTGATGATGACGACGGCGATGAATCCCCATCTCCGGAGCCCCGAACGGACTCCAGATCAGCCCTCCCATGAGAGATTAGGGCTTGGTGGCGTTTCCGTGTCGTAAAACGCGATGAAACTTTCTCTCTGATTTTTTCTCCCAGAACGTGAATATATGGAGTTGGAGTTGAGGTCGGTGGAGGTCTAGGGGGCCCACGAGATAGGGGGAACGCCCTACAGGGGGGCGCCCCCTTATCTCGTGGACAGGCCCTGGGCCCCCTGGTGTATTTCTTTCGCCTAGAAATTCTTATTAATTCCAAAAAGTGCCTCCGTGGATTTTTAGGTCATTCCGAGAACTTTTCTTTTCTACACATAAAACAACATCATGGCAGCTCTGCTGAAAACAGCGTCCGTCCGGGTTAGTTTCACTCAAATAATGCAAGTTAGAGTCCAAAACAAGGGCAAAAGTGTTTGGAGAAGTAGATACATTGGAGACGTATCAACTCCCCCAAGCTTATACCTTTGCTTGTCCTCAAGCAATTTAGTTGATAAACTGAGGGTGATAAAGAAAAACTTTTACGAACTCTGTTTGCTCTTGTTGTTGTAACATGAAAAGCCAGCATTCAAGTTTCAGCATATATTATGAACTAACCATACTCACAATAACACTTTGTCGGTGTACTAGAGTAGGGGTACCCTAGTACCCCGAACTTCTGCACGGGCAGTCGCAGCACCCCGCGGCAAGGCTTGCCGGGTGACCGCCAAGGTCCTCCGTGGTTCCTCTGGAGCCGTTCAAGAACAAAGTATTCAAGACAAAACCCCGGCAAGAGTAGCTTGCCGGGAAGGCCAACCGAAGGCATTCAAGCCAAGGAGACAAGGCCCCGGCAAGAGGAGCTTGCCGGGAAGGCCGACCAAGGCACCTCAAGAAAGCTTGCTGTGACGCGCCACGCGTCCCGGCAAGGCCCGGTGAACGACAAGCTTCCGGGCGCGACAAGACAACGACCGCGGCAAGGCACTTGCCGCGGCAAGCGCCGCTCCGCACCCGCGCTCCAGCACATCCACCAACGTGTCGCCCTGGGGCCTTTCCAGGTGCGCGTGGCGAGAGGCTGTGCAGCCAGCGGTGCGCAGTGGCAAGCGGCGCTGACAAGATAAGCACCGTGGCAAGCGGTGGCGCCCCTGACGGAACCTTTCTGCACTGTTTCGGCGACACAGATGGGCATTTAATGCCCTTGTCCCCTGCCGTCAGGGTTAGGTATGATACATTGTATGCACAGTGCAGGTAGTTGTACCTACCGCATTCTTTTTCCATTTTTACCCTTGTCTACGTTGCCACCTGTCGGTGACCCCTTGAGCATATAAAAGGAGGCCCATGCGCAACGTAGAGGAGGTTGGACCGGTTCAAAGATAGAAACACTCTCACGCTCGGTCTCGTAGCTCTCATCGCTCCCGATCAAGAACTGAATATACACATACAAGCAGCAGTAGGAGTATTATCTCTCCAGAGAGTTCCGAAGCTGGGTAAACTGCTCGTGTGCTTCGCCTCGATCTGCTCTTCGTGCGACCTCCGCCCCCCGCCGAACCGAAAGGGGCTCGGTCCGCCGGTCCCATAGGTGTTCGTGGATCAGTTTCCCCGACATCTTTGGCGCGCCAGGTAGGGGGCGTCGAGATTGTGTGAACCTGATCCGGCGTTCACACGAGCTAGATCTTCGTCTACTTCATCGACATGCCACCGAAGAAGAAGGCTTCGGAGGCAGCTCTTCCGTCCGCGTCGATTCCACCGCCACCGGAGCAAACGGGTGGTGGGGTAGACGCCGGCGGAAGAACGGGCGTCTACGAGGGTGCTCACAGTGCTGCCAGGTCCAAGGACAAGGCTGCGCAGACCTCGGCGTCCGTACGCGCACCATGCCCATCTTAGGAGGCGCGGGACCAACAGCGTCATGGTATTCGCAGCACCATACGCTCGTTGGGCCAAGATCAAGCTGGTGGGTCTCGGGTTGCTCAAGACCAGCATGCACGCCAACATGCCGGCCCGAGCGAGGCACGGTCGCCTGGACGGGATACTGCTCCTTCTAACATAGTTAGAAGTCCGAGCATAACCCGCTCCTCGCATCGTTCGCCACTACCACCCACCACTCCAGCAGAAGCTTTGGCGCGAGCTCAACTGCTCCTGGATTACCCTCCAACGGCCGACAAGACCGACGAATGGAGGGCCACCATTCAGAGTCTCATCGGCTTCGCCAATGGCGACACTCTGCGGCAGCCGAGTACATCACTGCCGCGGTAGGACTGCCAGGCACGAGCCGATGGCAACAAGACAAATGGAGGTGCGACCACCATGCAATCTCCACCCCGAAGGCCAAGATCGCCGACTCGTCGGATCCACCTCGACAGCGACTCCACCGCGTCATCAGATCCATGAGCTCATCGCGATCAGCGCCAAGTTCTTCACGAACGACAACAAGAAGACGCTCGTACTCGTATCGAGCGCCGAAGAGAAGCGCGACGTCAATCAGACCAGCGCGCTGGGCTTTCTGTCGACATGCATGCGCCAGAGGAACCAGGCGACTTGCCGTACGCGGTAGGTTGCCCTGCGTTCACTCGTGAGCTGCGGCAAGTCCAGTGGCCCAGCAAGAAGAATTTCAAGCCAGACGTACCAGAGAAGTACGACGGCAAGTCGCATCTGTCGGAGTTCCTCAGCATCTACACCATTGCAGTGCAGGCTGCCGGGGGGCGGGACGAAAAGATCCTTGCCAACTACTTCCCACTGGTGCTCAAGCCCAACGTCAGATCCTGGCTCATACACTTGCCGGACAACTCCATATCTTCCTGGGCAGATCTATGCCATCAGTTTGTCGGCGCCTTTACAGGCGGCCACAAGCCTCATGGCCAAGAGAGTGATCTTCATCTGCTCGCCCAGAAGGAAGGAGAGCCCCTGCGCAAGTATATTCAGAGATTCAGCCGTGTATAGCACAACATCCCAGATGTCCACCCTGCCGTGGTCATCAGCACGTTCCATCAGAACGTGCGAAACCGCAGGATGCGGGAGGAGATGGCGATGTGCAAGATCAGAGACGTTAGTGAGCTGTATGCCTTGGCCGACAAGTGTGCACGTGCTGAGGAAGGGAGGAGACTCCCCGGAGAGAATACAGAAGCAGGAGGATCTGATAGTGAGGATGCTGCCCCGGCAAAGAAAAACCAGCGGCGCAACAATAGGAAGAAGAAAGGCAAAGCTGTACTAGTCGTTGAGCAGTCCGGCAACGGAGGTGGCGCCAAGAAAGCTAAAGATGGTACCTCCGGCAAGGAGATCCAGGCTGTGGCGGCCGCCGACAAGCAGGACGGCACCAACAAGCAGTACTGCAAGATCCACCGCACCAAGGGCCATGATCTCCAGAGCTGCAAGAAGGTCGAGCAGCTTGTCGAGCAGTAGAAGGCTGAGTACGAGCGGCGCGACAAGGAGAAGGCCCAGGAAGGTGCTGGAGGAGCCAGCAAGAAACGTCCCGGCCGAGGAGGACGCCGCGGCAAGGCCAAGCAGAGGCAAGGAGACAGACCTCCCCGCGGCCGCAACAAGGATGAAGATGACGACGACGATGAAGATATGGATGATGATGAGACCGATGAGCAGGAGTTCCAGAAAGCCATAGAGGTCCTCTGCGTTGACGGTGGTGCTTCTCTGCATACTTCACACCGCCAGCTCAAGCAATGGGTGTGGGAAGTCAATGCAGCAGAACCATCCGTAGAGTCACGCAGGCCACTGAAATGGTCCAGCACGCCTATCATCTTTGATATTGAGGACCACCCTGATCGCATAACTTCGGTCGGGTGCTTGCCGATGTTGGTTTCACCAACTATCCGCAACCTCAAGGTCACAAAGATGCTAGTTGACTGCGGGGCTGGCTTGAACCTGATCTCTTCCGCGGTACTCCAGAAACTCCAGATCCCTGACAGTGAGCTCGAAGAGACCGGCACATTCCAGGGAATCAATCCGGGAAGGAGCAAGCCGAAGGGAAAGATCACGTTGCCGGTCACATTTGGCAGCGAGTTGAACTTCAGGACTGAGAGGGTCACTTTTGACGTTGCTGATTTCCCATTGCCTTACAATGGGATACTCGGCCGTCCAGCACTCGCCAAGTTCATGGCAGCCTCTCACTATGCATACAACATCCTGAAGATGTCAGGCCCGATAAGTGTCATCTCTGTCCCTGGCGACAAGAAGGATGCTCTTATCTGCGCCGACAAGATCTACCCGGAAGCAGCAGCTGCAGCAGATCGCAAGTCACTTGCCGCTGAAGCTCCCGGGGGGAAGAAGAAGACCAAGTCCGACAAGAGCTCTGATGCCCACTCCGGCAAGCGCACCTCTTCGGAGTGCTGCGCTACCGTCGAGGACGCACCATCGAGCTCCACCGGCAAGTATAAGAAGACGATGGCAGCTCCACCAGAGACCAAGAAGGTGTCCGCCAAGGAGGACGGCACTGGTGGTACCTTCACCATCAGTGCCACTCTCGACCCTAAATAGGAAAGCGCGCTTGTTGCTTTCCTGCGGGCGAATGTCGACGTGTTTGCATGGAAACCGTCTGACATCCCCGGTGTTCCCAGGAAAGTAATCGAGCACCATCTTGCCGTTTGTCCTCATGCGCGGCCTGTCAAGCAGAAAGTCAGGAAGCAAGCAGTGGAGCGCCAAGAATTCATCGCAGAAGAAATCAAGAAGTTGGAAGCAGCAGGCCTTGTCAGAGGAGTGTTCCATCCTACGTGGTTGGCCAATCCTGTAGTCGTGCGCAAGGCCAACGGGAAATGGAGGCTTTGTATAGACTTTACCGATGTCAATAAAGCTTGTCCCAAAGACCCATTCCCCTTGCCGCGCATTGACCAGATTGTTGACTCCACGGCCAGATGTGATTTGCTTTCATTTCTTGATGCATACTCAGGATACCATCAGATCTTCATGGCAGATGAGGATGAGGAGAAGACCGCATTCATCACCCCATGTGGCACATACTGTTTTGTACGGATGCCTTTTGGTTTAAAGAATGCTGGTTCAACATTTGCAAGGGTAGTCCATGTCACTTTTGAGCCACAGATACACAGAAATGTGGAAGCCTACATGGATGATATAGTGGTCAAGAGCAAGGATAAGGCGACCCTGGTTCAAGATTTAGATGAAACCTTTGCAAATCTGCGCAAGATTAACCTCAAGCTTAACCCCGAGAAGTGCGTGTTTGGAGTACCCTCCGGCAAGCTTCTCAGGTTCTTCGTGTCTCAGCGGGGGATTCAAGACAATCCCGACAAGATCAAGGCCATCGAGCAGATTGAAGCACCGAAGCGCGTCAAGGATGTACGAAGACTTTCCGGTTGCGTGGCTGCTCTCAACAGGTTTATCTCTCGCTCTGCTGAGCGCGCCCTGCCATTTTTCAAAATATTGAAAAAGGCAGGTCCAATGAAATGGACTCCAGAGGCGGAGGCTGCGCTGCAGGACTTGAAGAGATACCTGTCCTCCACTCCAACACTTGTCGCACCTAAGCCACAAGAGAAGTTGTTGCTATATATAGCGGCGACCAATCAAGTGGTTAGTGCTGCGTTAGTGGCGGAGAGGGAGGCGGATGATGAGCCAGCAACCACGGCAGATGCATCCAGCGACAAGCAGGGGGCTTCGCCGACAAGCTCTGGTCCCGATAAGGATGGATCTGCGCAGGTGCACAAGGAGGTGCAGAAGAAAATGGTGCAGCGCCCAGTTTACTTTGTCAGTTCCCTTCTGCAGGGGGCTAGGTCAAGGTATTCTGGTGTGCAGAAATTGCTTTTCGGCCTTCTTATGGCCTCGAGAAAGCTGCGCCATTACTTCCAAGCACATGATATCACAGTCGTCACTCGTTTTCCGCTGAAGAGGATACTGCAAAATCCAGAAGCAACAGGCAGGATTGTCGAGTGGGCACTGGAACTGTCAAGCTTTGGCCTCAATTTTGAGAGTACTTCAACTATCCAAAGCAGAGCATTGACAGATTTCATAGCAGAATGGACGCCAACACCAGATGAAGAAATTCCAGAAACGAGCATCCCCGTCAAGGAGGCAAGCAAAGAGTGGCTGATGTACTTTGATGGTGCCTTCTCGCTGCAAGGTGCCGGCACGGGCGTGCTACTTGTTGCACCTACCGGAGAGCACCTCAAGTACGTAGTCCAGATGCACTTTCCCAAGGAGCAAGCAACAAACAATACCGCAGAGTATGAAGGTTTGCTTGCCGGTCTCAGGATCGCGGCAGACCTTGGGATCAAGAAGCTCATTGTCAGGGGTGACTCGCAGCTTGTCGTCTGCCAAGTGAATAAGAATTATCAAAGTCCGTTGATGGAAGCTTATGTTGACGAAGTGAGAAAGCTAGAAGAGCACTTTGACGGCCTACAAATGGAACATGTTCCAAGAGCTCAGAACGACATTGCCGATGGCCTGTCAAAGTGCGCCGCACTTAAGTTACCTGTGGAACCAGGGATTTTTGTGCTCAAGCTGACTCAACCATCCGTGACACCATCAACTGGACAAAGCAAGAAGAGGAAGTTGGTTTCTGGTGACTATTTTCCGGCCGAGCTCCCTGAAGCCGCCGCCAAGAAGGTCCCCAAGATCAACACCAAGAGTGCTGAGGAGCAGTCTGCTCCGGCAAGCCCTAGGGTTTGTTCCGTTGAAGCAAACGCTCCTAACAAATTTTGCTCCGGCAAGCTTGCCGGGGAACATCAAGCTCCAGCTGGACCGCCGGCCCTTGCCGTAGAAGCGGATGTTCCCGCAGCAGCAGATGTGCCTTTAGTCCTTGTTGTCGAGCCGCAAGCTCCAGCATGGGCGCAGCAGATTGTCCATTTCCTTCAGACAGGAGAACTTCCCGAAGAGCAAGAAGAAGCGGAAAGAGTAGCCCGACGGTCAAGTATGTACAAGTTTGTCGACAACATACTATACAGAAGAAGACTCAACGGTGTGAAATTGAAGTGTATTCGCCGGGAAGACGGACAACAGCTGTTGGCAGAGATACATGGAGGCATATGTGGTCACCACATTGGCGCAAGAGCACTTGCCGGCAAGGCGTTCCGGCAAGGATTCTTTTGGCCGACAGCCCTCCAGGATGCAACTGCACAAGTAACCAAGTGTGAAGCGTGCCAGTTCCATTCCAAACAGATACACCAGCCAGCTCAAGCTCTCCAGACGATCCCTTTATCCTGGCCATTTTCGGTCTGGGGGCTTGACATCCTCGGACCCTTCCCCCGAGCTGTCGGGGGCTTTGAGTACTTGTACGTTGCAATCGACAAGTTCACAAAGTGGCCGGAAGTGGAACCAGTGAGGAAGGTGACAGCATTGTCAGCAGTCAAGTTCTTCAGGTCGATTGTTTGCCGTTTCGGGATCCCTAACATGATCATCACCGACAACGGCACGCAATTCACGAGCCGCACCTTCATGCAGTACGTCCAAGATCTTGGCGCCAAGGTCTGCTTCGCTTCTGTTGCTCATCCAAGAAGCAACGGTCAAGCGGAGAGGGCAAATGCTGAAGTGCTGCGCGGGCTCAAGACCAGGACTTTTGACAAGCTGCGTAGGTGCGGAAAGAACTGGATCGAGGAGCTGCCGGTGGTTCTTTGGTCGATCAGGATGACGCCAAATCGAGCCACTGGCCAGACACCTTTCGCTCTAGTCTATGGAGCAGAGGCAGTTCTCCCCACGGAACTCGTATATGGGTCACCTCGAGTGCTCGCTTATGATGAGCTTGAGCAAGAGCAGCTGCGACAAGATGACGCGCTGCTCCTTGAGGAGGACCGTCTTCAGGCTGCTGTACGAGCTGCTCGATATCAGCAAGCTTTGCGCCGCTACCATAGCCGCAAAGTTAATGCCAGAAGTTTCGAGGAAGGCGACCTTGTTCTTCAGCGCGTTCAGTCCGCCAAGAATTCCAACAAGTTGACGCCAAAGTGGGAAGGCCCTTACCGGGTGAAATGAGTCACTAGGCCTGGCGCTGTCCGCCTTGAGACCGAAGATGGCATTCCGGTGAGCAACTCCTGGAACATTGAGCATCTTCGTAAGTTTTACCCGTAGGGCGCGGTTGCCGGAACCTGTTCCAGCAACCACCTTTTGTACAAGTCTTGCCGCTGTTGCATGTAATCCTTCGTACAAAGCCGGGCGCAGACCCCGTGCATAAATAAAGCACATGTGCTCCGCACATCTTGTCAATTTCATGCTTTTTATTTTTTGCATGTGTTATCTGACATTTTGTGCAAGCACCTACCTCCGGTAAGCAATAACGAGCCGTAAGGCTCCATATCATTATTTTCTCTTCTTTCTCCTTCTCAAGGAAAGGAAGATTCCCTCGCCCACAAGTTTGCCGGGGGGAAAGGAGAAAATGGTGGTATGGACCAGGCGCCGTTCAAGAAAGTTTCGCCTTACCGGGAAGCAAACAACAGAAAAGCTAAGTTGCCAAAGTTTGAGCAATCAGTTTAAATTTTTTAAGTTATCTTCCTTGAACGACCGTGCTTCGTATGGAAAACCTGTGCGCAGAGGAACCAACTCGTAGCTAGTTGCGCCCTTACTTTGTTTCGAGTCCGCTCAACAACTTAATTGAGCTGCGACAAGGTTTCTTGTCGGTAGCGGCACCGCCAGCAGGCTGCTGACGTCCCGCACTCAGCGCTCGCTGCAAGGGTGCCTGCGCCGACAAGTTCCCTAAAAGCGTAGGGTAAAAACATACAAAGGAAGGAGTCAAGTAAAGGAAATAACACAGCAATCGATATCCAAAATAAAGTTATATTACAAGATAACTTGTCGCAGCTCTAATAGAGTGTTCTCATGACATGACCAACAGCGACAAGGAAAAGAGAAAACGGGCGGCCTAATCTACACGATCGCCCTCAACCCTCTTGATCTTGCTCACCTTGTCCACAATGGGTGCGACAAGGGCCTTGAGCGCCTCCAGATCAGCATCCGGCGGCAAGGACTTGAAGACGTTGGTGAGATTGAGGCCTGGGTTGCGGAAGGCCACCTTCACCAGCACCTTCTGAAGAGCCCCCGCGCAGATTTTGCGCGACTCGTCGGCCAACTGCTTTGGGATCCTCTCCCGGAGTCGCTGGAGCGCCATCGCCACGCCTTTGAAGAATAAGCTGAGCTTGGCGCTGGGTTGGAGGCGCTCGTCGGAGGAGTACCCGAGATCCTCCATCCCCAGCTGCGCCAGCTCCTCGTCGATGGCGGCGGCAACATCCACAAGACCCTCCGTCCAGTGCTCCACATTCACTCTGAAGGTGTTCTGGGCGGCAGCGGCGCTCGCCAGCAGCGCCTCATCGGCCTTGATCTTCTCCGCCAAGGCCACCTCCCGCTCCCTCGCGCCGTCCAGCGTCTGGGTCAGGGTGGCCAGCTTCAGCTCGAGATCAGCGTTGGAGTCCTTGGCGGCGCTTAGATCCTTGCTCCTCTCGGCAAGAAGACCCTGCAACTCGCCATGAGCGGCGGCATCCTTCTCGTGCTCAAGCTTGAGCGCGGCAAGCTCCTCGCCGCTCGCCTTCAGATCAGCCCCCAGTTGCGCCACCTTCGTCTCCAGCTCCTTCTTGGCGGCCTCGGTAGCTGCGGCAGCGTCCTTTGCTTCATGAAGGGCCCCGCCAATTGATTGCTCGCGCACGGCAAGTTCCTCCTCGTGGCTGTCAAGGTTAACCTTGCGCTGCGCCAACTCACCTTCTTGCGCAAACAGCTTCTCGGCGGCAAGCCGCTGCTGCTCCTCATCTTCAGCCTTCTCGAGGAGGAAAGCTTTCCGCTCCTTGATAAGTTGCTCCCGCTCCTCCGCCAAGGACCGGAGAGCTTCCTGCCTCAGACCCCGGAGCTCCTCCGCACGCTTCTCGATGTCCACCCCCGCCTTCGCGACAAGCGCCTCTCGCGATTCCAGCTTGGCTTGGCGGGCGCGGTAGAGTGACATCAGCCTCCGTAGCAGCCGCTCCTCCTCAGGCTTGTTGCCGCTGCTGCTTGGTGCGTCGACCAACGACAGCCCAGCAGAGGCAAGCACTTCTCCGTCCAAGGTTTCTCCTTCGACCGGCGCCCTGGAGCTTGACGCCCAGGGGAGCTTGATGAAGATGCCATCGCCGGCCTTCAGATAGGCGCTGGGCTGGGGCTCTTCAGAGCCTGACGCTGCGGCAGCGGTGGAGGGATCGGTGGTCGGCGTAGCGCCTGGCGCTCCTGCGGCCTCAGGGCCGTCAGTGCGATCGCCGGATCCCTCGCCAGCTTCTGCGGCGGCGGCTTTGGCAGCCTCCTCTCCGGCGGGCTCATCAGCGTCGGCGCCTTCTTCGGTGGCCACGGCGTCGTCTGCATCGCCACGTGCGTTCTCCTCGCCGGCAACCTCAGTTTCCATTGGCTCCGTGGCAGAAGGACCTGACGACCGGAAGAGGGAGAAAAGTCAAGCAAATATTCAGAAAGAAAGATCAGAAGAAGAAGAACCCAAGGGAAGTTTTCAGGCGAGAGGGTTACCTGTACTTGGATCTGCGGTCGTGGTCTCAACCACCGGAGGGTCGCTGGTGCTACCCCTTGCCGGAGAACTGTCCCTTGCCGGAGAATTCTCCCTTGCCGGAGAACGCTCCCTTGCCGGGGAATCCTCCCTTGGCGGTGTAGTCGAAGCAGATGGCGCTTCGGGAGCGGTTTCCGGACGCTCCTGGTGAGGCTGCTCTGCTCCTACACAAACCAACAAGTCAGAAATCAACAAATAAAGAGCACCCATGCGCGCCTAACAGTAAGAAGTAAACCATATACTTATGCTAGGGGCTGCGCTGGGGGCTGCTTTGGGGAGTAGTAGCCGGGTCCGGCAAGGTGATCTTAGGCATGTCCCCCGTGGGCGCAATGGGTTCATCCTCGATGACAATCACCGGGGCCTTGGCTCTCTTCGCCGCTCTTTGAACCAGCATCCTGAAAAGGAATGGGTTCAGACCGAAGCAAATCAGATACAAGACAAGGCAACAAAATTGATGAACTACAAGTACAGCAAAGGAATCTTACTCTTCTTCTTCTTCATCGGAGCTGAGCGTAGAGAGATCGAAGTCCGGCTCGCCTCCGGTGCGACGAGGCGGAGGAGTAGGTTCCCTTGTCCGCTTGGCGGGGGCAGGAGCGGTGGACCGGGAAGACCCCGCTCCAGTTACCGCTGCAGCGTGAGGTGCTCCCGCGGCGACAGTGCTTGCCGCGGTGGAGCGCGTCGCGCGGCGCTGCGGCTGCTGACCCGTCTGCCGCCCCGCTACGTCCCCGTCCCTGCTGAGACGCCTTCTTGGAGGTGGTTGTGGCTCCGCTTGCGGCGAGCTGGCTGAAGGTGGAGAAGAGGAGGAGCCGATCGCGCCCTCGGCGGGCTCGCTCGACTCGGCTTCAGGCCCGGCAAGTTCTTCCTCGCCGGCAAGCTCTTCTCGCTCGACAAGGCTTGTCGCCTCTGCTGCCTCTGCCTCCTCCACGGTGAATCCAAATTGGCCCGCGGTAGCTGCTGCCGCCGCCTCTTCCAGCCTGGTGGTGATGCACTGCATCTCGTCGTCGGTGGTGTCGCGGGTGAGGCTTTTCTGCTCGTCAGGGCGGATCGCCACTTCTGCCAGGCTATCGAAGAACTCTTGCACGACATCGTCGGCAGGCTCTTGCCAAGTGGGGACAATCCCATGAGAATCGCAGAGCGGCATCATTGTGCGGATGCGGTCAAGAGAAGAGTTGTTGCAGAGCGGAAGGACCCCCCTCGGCAACCTAAATGCTCCGGGATGCTCGGGATCATGCTTGAACAGCTCCAGGAGCATTGCATCCAGCTCCAAGACGGTGAAATTGAAATTGAGGCCCGGACGCAGCCTCATGATGTCCGCCGCATTCTGGAACTCCTAGGCGGGTCTCCCCCTCTCCTGCAGGGGGGCGATGCGGCGGCGAAGGAAATCTGCGCCAACAGCGCCTACGGTGAGCCCGGCAAGCCTGAGGCGCAGGATCCTGGTGACGGCAATCTTCAGCCTAGCGTCCTCCGGAGCCAAGTTGCTCCAATCGTTGCCGCGCACTACTGGGGCTTGGCGCTCGGCGGTGAACGGCTGCGGGTTCTCCTCGACGATCCAGCACCAGTCCGCTCTCCACTCGTCCCACTTGCTGTGGAGCTCGCCCTCCAAATAAGCATCCTTCTTGCCGAGTCTCGAGATCCAGGCGATTCCGCCAGACAAGGGCTCTCCTCTCTCGACTCGGGGTATGAAGAAGTGGCGGAAGAGGGCTACATTTGGGTGGACTCCGACAAAGTTTTCGCAGAGATGTGCGAAAACTGCCATGGTCAGAACGGCATTGGGGGTGAAATCAAGGAGGTGGAGCCCGTAGGTGTTCATGATGTCGCAAAAGAATTTGGAGAAAGGTGGGCAGAGCCCGCAGTAGAAGAACATCCGAAAAAGGGGTATCTGGTCGGAGCCAGTTTCGAGGCGGCGGCCGAGAGTACCTTCGTGCGCGGATGCGCTCGCGTCTGCGTCGACCAAAAAAGGTAGTAGTACTCCCTCAGCTCCTTCGCAGCGAGCTGGGGAGGGAAGGTCGCCCGCTCCTTTCGCAGCGCCGTGCGCCGCTGCGCCTCGGCCGACTTCACGCCCTTCCCCTTGTGGGCTTTCGGAGCCATGGCGGAGGTGGTGGGGGAGATCGACGGCGTTGGCGGTGCTGGTGGCGATGGGGAGCGGAGCGCTGCTCTCTCTCAGAAGGGGGGAGCGGCGGAGATTTTGGAGTAGTAACCGGCGAGATGGGCGACTGCCCCTGTTTCCTCTGCTTATAAAGAGGGAGGGGGCGGACGTTACCCTTTTCCGAATAAAGAAACCACCCACGATCTCTCCCACGACGCCGCATTCGACGCGTGCCGTTCGGGAGGGCGCGGTGGATACGGAGTAAGAAACGGCACAACCCAGGCCGCGCGTGCCCGTGCCCTGTTTTGGGCCTGGCCCAACAGCGCTCGACACCGTGTGTGGCCCAGGCCCGGGGGCTCCTGTCGGTGTACTAGAGTAGGGGTACCCTAGTACCCCGTACTTGTGCACGGGCAGTCGCAGCACCCCGCGGCAAGGCTTGCCGGGTGACCGCCAAGGTCCTCCGTGGTTCCTCTGGAGCCGTTCAAGAACAAAGTATTCAAGACAAAACCCTGGCAAGAGGAGCTTGCCGGGAAGGCCAACCAAAGGCATTCAAGCCAAGGAGACAAGGCCCCGGCAAGAGGAGCTTGCCGGGAAGGCCGACCAAGGCACCTCAAGAAAGCTTGCCGCGACGCGCCACGCATCCCGGCAAGGCCCGGTGAACGACAAGCTTCCGGGCGCGACAAGACAACGACCGCGGCAAGGCACTTGCCGCGGCAAGCACCACTCCGCACCGGTGCTCCAGCACATCCACCAACGTGTCGCCCTGGGGCCTTTCCAGGCGCGCGTGGCGAGAGGCTGTGCAGCCAGCGGTGCGCAGTGGCAAGCGGCGCTGACAAGATAAGCACCGTGGCAAGCGGTGGCGCCCCTGACGGAACCTTTCTGCACTGTTTGGGCGACACAGATGGGCATTTAATGCCCTTGTCCCCTGCCGCCAGGGTTAGGTATGATACATTGTATGCACAGTGCAGGTACTTGTACCTACCACATTCTTTTTCCATTTTTACCCTTGTCTACGTTGCCACCTGTCGGTGACCCCTTGAGCATATAAAAGGAGGCCCATGCGCAACGTAGAGGAGGTTGGACCGGTTCAAAGCTAGAAACACTCTCACACTCGGTCTCGTAGCTCTCAGCGCTCCCGAGCAAGAACTGAATATACACATACAAGAAGCAGTAGGAGTATTATCTCTCCGGAGAGCTCCGAAGCTGGGTAAACTGCTCGTGTGCTTCGCCTCGATCTGCTCTTCGTGCGACCTCCGCTCCCCGCCGAACCGAAAGGGGCTCGGTCCGCCGGTCCCATACGTGTTCGTCGATCAGTTTCCCCGACACACTTAGGTCTCACAATTACTCATATCAATAACATAATCAGCTAGCGAGCCATAATAATAAAACTCGGATGACAACACTTTCTTAAAATAATCATAACATGATATAACAAAATGGTATCTCGCTAGCCCTTTCTGAGACCGCAAAACATAAATGCAGAGCACCTTTAAAGATCAAGGACTGACTAAACATTATAATTCATGGTAAAAGAGATCTTGTCAAGTCATACCAAATAAAACCAATAGTAATGAATGCAAATGACAGTGTGCTCTCCAGCGGGTGCTTTTAATAAGAAGGGTGATGACTCAACATAAAAGTAAATAGATAGGCCCTTCGCAGAGGGAAGTAGGGATTTGCAGAGGTGCCAGAGCTCGATTTTAAAATAGAGACTGAATAGCATTTTGAGCGGCATACTTTTGCTGTCAACGCACCAACTATGACATGGCTGTTTCTTCCATACTACATGCATTATAGGCAGTTCCCAAACAGAATGGTAAAGGTTTATACTCCCCCAACCACCAACAAGCATCAATCCATGGCTTCCTTGAAACAACGAGTGCCTCCAAGATACAACAGCCCTGGGGGAGTTTTGCTTAATTATTTTGATTTGCTTTGATCTTTTTGGATCATGGGACTGGGGATCCCGGTTACCGGCCCTTTCTCGTGAATGAGGAGCGGAGTCCACTCCTCTTGAGAATAACCCACCTAGCATGGAAGATATAGGCAGCCCTAGTTGTAACATGAGCTGCTCGAGCATACAAAACAAAATTTCATTTGAAGGTTTGGAGTTTGGCACATACAAATTTACTTGGAACGGCAGGTAAATACCGCATATAGGAAGGTATAGTGGACTCATATGGAACAACTTTGGGGTTTAAGGAGTTTGGATGCACAAGCAGTATTCCCGCTTAGTACAGGTGAAGGCTAGCAAAAACTAGGAAGCGACCAACTGAGAGAGAGAGACAACAGTCATAAACATGCATTAAAATTAATTCACACCGAATACAAGCATGAGTGGGATATAATCCACCATGAACATAAATATCATGAAGGCTATGTTGATTTGATTCAGCTACATGCGTGGACATGTGCCAAGTCGAGTCACTCAATTCATTCAAAGGAGGATACCATCCCATCATACCACATCATAATCATTCTAATAGCATGTTGGCACGCAAGGTAAACCATTATAACTCATAGCTAATCAAGAATGGCACAAGCAACTATAATCTCTAAATGTCATTGCAAATATGTTTACTTCATAATAAGCTGACTCAGAAATGATGAACTCATCATGTTTACAAAAACAAGAGAGGTCGAGTTCATACCAGCTTTTCTCATACCAATAAGTCCATCATATATCGTCATTATTGCCTTTCACTTGCACGACCGAATGATGTGTATAATAATAAGAGTGCACGTGCATTGGACTAAGCTGGAATCTGCAAGCATTCAACTCAAGAGAGAAGACAGGGTAATATGGGCTCTAAGTTAAATAAACAATCATGCATATGAGAGCCCCTAAGAATTTTCAATATAGTCTTCTCGACCCCCAAAGGAAAGAAAAGAAAATAAAACTATTTACACGGGAAAGCTCCCAATAAGTAAGAAGAAGAACTAGAAATCTTTTTGGGTTTTCATTTTAATTTCTACTACAAGCATGGAAATTAAATTAACTATTTTTTTTGGTTTTTTCTTAAGGTTTAACAAGCACACAAGAAGAAAACTAGAAAAAGAAATTTAAACTAGCATGGATAATACAATGAAAGAGTATGAGCACCGACGACTAGTGTGTGAACATGGATGTAAAGTCGGTGAGAAATACGTACTCCCCCAAGCTTAGGCTTTTGGCCTAAGTTGGTCTAGTACCAAGGATCGCCTGGCTGATATCCATAAGTGAAACCGGGGTTGTACTGAGATGTAGAGGCAACCGCCTCCTGAGCAGCAGCATGTTGGCGAGCTGCCTCCATTCCCCTCTCGTATTCAGCTGCTTCCTCCTTGGTGACAAACATATCTTCCTTTTGCCTGATAATCAAAAAGGTAGGGAGCAGGAAGAGTAACAGGGACGACATTGCGTCTGTCATAGATTAGTCGATAATGGCGGAATTGATCATTCCTCTCAAGAAAATGATGATTGAACATAGCTTCTTTATCCAAATAAACAGGTGGTAAAATCATATCCCCCTCTCGTGGGGCTATATTAAGAAAATTAGCCACACGGGTTGCATAAATTCCTCCAAATAAATCTGCCTTTCTACTATTATTCCGCAACCTACGAGCAACTATTGCCCCCAAGTTATTACCTTTATAACCTGGCACAACACTCTTGAGGACACTAAGATCAGGGACACACATGTGACATGCTTCGTCCTTACCGTTAATGCATCTGCCTATAAAGAGAGCAAAATAATGTATAGCAGGAAAAGGAATGCTCCCTATGGTAGCTTGTGCTATGTCCCTAGATTCTCCCATAGTAATACTAGCAAGAAAATCTCTAAATTCAGATTTGCGAGGATCATTAATATTACCCCACTACGGGAGTTTGCAAGCAGTTGTGAAATCCTCTAAATCCATGGTATAGGATGTATCATAAATATCAAACATGACACTAGGAGAATTACGTGCACATATATATTGGAACCTCCGCACAAAGGAATCCGTCAATTGATAGTACTGAGGAAACTTATCTTGTAAGAAGTCCTCCAGCACGGCATTACGCACATACGCGTCAAATTCCTTCTTGAAGCCTGCTTCGACCATAAAATCATCGGATGGCCACTCACAAGCTCGTACATTTGCGTCCCTTGGCAATTCAACATCTTGCTCACGTATAGCAATCCTTGGCCCTTTCTTTGCCGAGGAACCACCTTGGTACTTTCTTCTAAGCATAATTCTTTTTCTGAAAATTTCTAAAATTTTAGTAACTTCAAAATAAAAGTGAATAAAACTAAACTAGATTGATAGCAACTACTCCTACAAGTGCCTAGAGCCTATATCATGCATTGGAATTGCTTGGGACCTCAAAAATTTAACATGCAAGCTCAAGAACATGGTCACCTATGCAGCAAAAATTTGCAATGAATAAAGCACTAGAACAAAAACTATTTGGACCAATGGAGGAGTCACATACGAAGCAACAATCTTCCAAAGCAGTTTTGCGAATGGAGCTTTGAGCAAGGAGATCAAAAATCGCAGCAAAATGAGCTAGAACTCGTGCTTGAGCTGGATGGGGATTTTTTTGGGTAGAAGATGAAGTGTGTGGGTGCTGGCATAAGTGGAGGGGGGCCACCAGGGGCCAACGAGACAGGGGGGCGCCCCTATAGGGGGGGCGCGCCCTCCACTCTCGCGGCCTGGTGCTTGCCCCTCCTGAATTGTTTTCAGTGCCTAAAATCCTCAAATATTCCATAAAAATCATACTAAATTTGCAGGGCATTTGGAGCACTTTTATTTTTGGACTACTTTTTATTGCACGGATAATTCAGAAAACATACAGATAATACTATTTTTGCTCTGTTTATTCTAAATAATAGAAAATAAAAAGTGGGTACAGAAGGTTGTGCCTTCTAGTTTCATCCATCTCGTGATCATCAAAATGAATCCACTAACAAGGTTGATCAAGTCTTGTTAACAAACTCATTCCGAATAACACGGAGCCGGAGAAATTTCGAATAACACTAAGTTACCTCAACGGGGATATGAAAATCCCCAACAATAAGAATATCATACTTTTTCTTGATAGTAGGGAGAGGAAATTCAAAACCTCCAATAATAATAGTTGGAACTTGTCCAATAGAATTGATGCTATGAACTTGAGATTGTTTCCTCGGAAAGTGTACCGTATGCTCATTACCATTAACATGAAAAGTGACATTGCCTTTGTTGCAATCAATAACAGCCCTTGCAGTATTAAGAAAAGGTCTACCAAGGATAATAGACATACTATCGTCCTCGGGGATATCAAGAATAACAAAGTCCGTTAAGATAGTGACATTTGCAACCACAACAGGCACGTCCTCACAAATACCGACAGGTATAGAAGTTGATTTATCAGCCATTTGCAAAGATATTTCAGTAGGTGTCAACTTATTCAATTCATGTCTATGATATAAAGAGAGAGGCATAACACTAACAGCGGCTCCAAGATCACATAAAGCAGTTCTAACATAATTTCTTTTAATTGAGCATGGTATAGTTGGCACACGCGGATCTCCAAGTTTCTTTGGTATTCCAATCTTAAAAGTGTAATTAGCAAGCATGGTGGAAATTTCAGCTTCCGGTATCTTTCTTTTATTTGTGATGATATCCATCATATACTTAGCATAAGGATTTACTTTCAGCATATCAGTTAAGCGCGTACATAAGAAAATAGGTCTAATCATTTCAGCAAAGCGCTCAAAATCCTCATCATCCTTTGACTTGGATGGTTTAGGAGGAAAGGGCATGGGTTTCTGAACCCATGGTTCTCTTTCTTTACCATGCTTCCTAGCAACAAAATCTCTCCTATCATAACGTTGATTCTTTGATTGTGGGTTATCAAGATCAACAACAGGTTCAATCTCATCAATGTTTTTGCTAGGTTGAGCATCAACATGAACATTATCATTAACATTATCACTAGGTTCATGTTCATCACCTGATTGTGTTTCAGCATCAGAAATAGAAATATCATTGGGATTCTCAGGTGTGTCTACAGCAGGTTCACTAGAAGCATGAAAAGTCCTATTGTCTTTCTTTTTCTTCTTTTTAGAAGAACTAAGTGCCTCTAAATTATTTCTCTGAGAATCCTGCTCGATTCTCTTAGGGTGGCCTTCAGGATAGAAAGGTTCCTGAGTCATTCTACCAGTTCTAGTAGCCACTCTAACAACAAAGTAATTTTTATTGTTCAATTCATCAAGCAAATCATTTTGAGCTTTGAGTACTTGCTTAGCTTGAGTAGCAACCATAGAAGCATATTTGCTAATGAGGTGAAGTTCATCTTTAACTCTAGCCAGATTATCACTTACACGTCCTATCTCGAAAGCATTATTCTTTAACTCTCTACCAACATAAGCATTAGAACTTTCTTGTCTAGCCATAAAGTCATCAAATTCATCTAAGCATGGGCTATGAAATTTAGTAGAGGGGATTTCAACTTTATCATATCTATAGAGAGAATTTACCTTTACTACCTGTGTCGGGTTATCAGGACAATGTGGTTCTTCGGGCGGTATATTAAGACCATGTATTTCTTCAATAGGAGGTAAATTCTTAACATCTTCAGCTTTAATACCTTTTTATTTCATTGATTTCTTTGCCTCTTGCATATCTTCAGGACTGAGAAATAAAATACCTCTCTTCTTCGGAGTGGGTTTAGGAATAGGCTCAGGAGTTGGATCAATTGGTTCAAGAATTACTTCAGGAATTGGCTCGGGAAGAGTCCAATTATTTTCATTAGTCAACATATTATTCAATAGTATTTCAGCTTCGTCGACTGTTCTTTCACCTAAAACACAACCAGCACAACTATCCAAGTAGTCCTTGGAAGCATCGGTTAGTCCATTATAAAAGATATCAAGTATTTCATTTTTCTTAAGTATTAAGTAACCGGAGAAGCCTCCCCCAAGCTTGTGGGAGAATCTCTTCTTTGATTTGCACAAAATTATATATTTCCCGCAAGGCAGCTTGTTTCTTATGAGCAAGGAAATATTTAGCAGAGAAGTAATAAATTGTATCCTGGGGACTACACACAAAACCGGGAGCAAGGGAATTATACCAAGTCTTAGCATCACCCTTTAATGAGAACGGAAATATCTTAAGGATATAATAATAGCAAGACTTCTCATCATTAGTAAACAGGGTAGCTATATCATTCAACTTGGTAAGATGTGCCACAACAGTTTCAAATTCAAGGCCATAAAAAGGATCGGATTCAACTAAAGTAATAATTTCAGGATCAACAGAGAATTCATAATCCTTATCAATAACACAAATAGGTGAAGTAGCAAAAGCAGGGTCAGGTTTCATTCTAGCATTAAGAGACTGCTGCTTCCATTTAGCTAATAATTTCTTAAGATCATATCTATCATTGCAAGCAAAGATTTCCCTAGCAGCTTCTTCATTCATAACATAACCCTTAGGAACAACAGGTAATACATAATCATTGGGAGAACCTTCATCATCACTATCATCAATAATAGGTTCTTCAGTGTTTTCATTCCCCCTAACTCTAGCAAGTTGTTCATCAAGAAATTCACCTAATGGCAAAGTAGTATCAAGCACAGAAGTAGTTTCATCATGCATAGCAGAAGTGGCATCATCAATAACATGCGACATATCAGAATTCATAGCAGTAGCAGGTTTAGGTGTCGCAAGCTTACTCATAACGGAAGGAGAATCTAGTGCAGAGCTAGATGGCAGTTCCTTACCTCCCCTCGTAGTTGAGGGCAAAATAGTAGTTCGATCGTCTTTCAAGTTCTTCATAGTGATCAACAGATATAAATCCCAAGTGACTCAGAGAATAGAGCTATACTCCCCGGCAACGGCGCCAGAAATTAGTCTTGATAACCCACAAGTGTAGGGGATCGCAACAACTTTCGAGGGTAAAGTATTCAACCCAAATTTATTGATTCGACACAAGGGGAGCCAAAGAATATTCTTGAGTACTAGCAGTTGAGTTGTCAATTCATCCACACCTGGATAACTTAGTATCTGCAGCAAACTATTTAGTAGCAAAATTGGTATGATAATAAAGGTAACGGTAGAAAAGGTAAAGATAATTGTTTTGGGTTTTTGTAGTAGTTGTAACAGTAGCAACGGAAAAGTAAATAAGCGAACAACAATATGTGAAAAGATTGTAGGCAATGGATCAGTGATGGATAATTATGCCGGATGCGATTCCTCATGTAATGTTTATAACATAGGGTGATATAGAACTAGCTCCAATGCATCAATGTAATGTAGGCATGTATTCCGTAAATAGTCATACGTGCTTATGGAAAAGAACTTGCATGACATCTTTTGTCCTACCCTCCCGTGGAAGCAGGGTCCTAGCGGAAACTAAGTGATATTAAGGCCTCCTTTTAATAGAACACCAAAACAAAGCATTAGCACATAGTGAATACATGAACTCCTCAAACTATGGTCATCACCGAGAAGTATCCCGATTATTGTCACTTCAGGGTTGTCGGATCATAACACATAATAGGTGACTATAGACTTGCAAGATAGGATCCAGAACACACATATATTCATGAAAACATAATAGGTTTAGATCTGAAATCATGGCACTCGGGCCCTAGTGACAAGCATTAAGCATAGCAAAGTCATAGCAACATCAATCTCAGAACATAGTGGATACTAGGGATCAAACCCTAACAAAACTAACTTGATTACATGGTAAATCTCATCCAACCCATCACCGTCCAGCAAGCCTATGATGGAATTACTCACGCACGAGGGTGAGCATCATGATATTGGTGATGGAGGATGGTTGATGATGACGACGGCGACGAATCCCCCTCTCCGGAGCCCCGAACGGACTCCAGATCAGCCCTCCCATGAGAGATTAGGGCTTGGTGGCGTTTCCGTGTCGTAAAATGCGATGAAACTTTCTCTCTGATTTTTTTCTCCCCAAACGTGAATATATGGAGTTGGAGTTGAGGTCGGTGGAGGTCTAGGGGGCCCACAAGATAGGGGGGCGCGCCCAACAAGGGGGGGCGCCCCCCTGTCTTGTGAACAGACCTTGGGCCCCCTGGTGTATTTCTTTTGCCCAGAAATTCTTATTATTTCAAAAAAGTGCCTCCGTGGATTTTCAGTTCATTCCGAGAACTTTTCTTTTCTACACATAAAACAACATCATGGCAGTTCTGCTGAAAACATCGTCCGTCCGGGTTAGTTTCATTCAAATCATGCAAGTTAGAGTCCAAAACAAGGGCAAAAGTGTTTGGAGAAGTAGATACATTGGAGACGTATCACGTCGTCTTCGTGTTCATGGGGAGCCAACCGGCTGGGTCGGAATGGAATCCATCGTCGTGTTCATCGCGAGGGCTTGGACGGAACATGCGATGGAACCGAGGCCTGGCATACCGCAGAACGGATGAAACAGCCTTGTGTTCGACCGGCCACGTTCTAAATGGGATCCTGTTCATCGAGAGGGGTCTGGCGTACCGCAAAACGGAGGAAACGAACCTCCTACGGTCGAAACGGGGGTCCTGTTGATCGGGAGGGGTGTGGCGTACCGCAAAACGGACGAAACAAACTTGTGTTTGAGCGCTACGGTCGAAACGGGGGTCCTGTTCATCGGGAGGGATGTGGCATACCGCAAAACGGACGAAACGGACTTCTGTTGGAGCGCTACGGTCGAAACGGGGGTCTTGTCCATTGGGAGGGGTGTGGCATACCGCAAAATGGGACCCCACAGGATACTGTTCATCTCCACCGTCGATCTCCTCCAGCCTCCATGGGCTACCGTCGACCTCCTCCAGCCTCCACGGGCTCCTGTTCATCCAGCCTCCACCGTGCGCTACTCCACCGGCTACTGTTCAACCACCCCTCCACCGTCTACTGTTCATCCAGCCCTCCACGGGGTCGTCCTATTCATCCAGAGGCAATGCCACGGGGTCCTGTTCATCCACCCCCACCGCTCATTGTTCATCGAAACCCCTCCACAACGCTCACTGTTCATCCAATCGATCGGCTTCAGTTAGCAGCAGTAGTGAAGGAATCGCTCGACTGGGTTCAGTTAACAGCCATCGATCAATCGCTCGGGTTCAGTAACGTGTAGCCTGCATTGCAATCACTCGGGTTCAGTTAGAACCCAACGCCTCGCTCGCGTTCAATTAGAGCCAACGCCTCGCACACGCGCGCGTACGTGTACGAGAGAAACACGCATCGCTCAGCCCCCGACCACCCACTGTAACCAGGAACTCCCCGAAATTTTCCTCGCCCTCGCTTCTACCACGGTTTTTACCATCATGGACAACCCAAAGAATGTCATGCAGCTGCGTCTCCGGCTCGCCCAGGACGAAAGGCCCATTTTTTGTCATAGAAGTAGGAGCCCACCACATCTATGATGATACCGGGTTTTGTCACAATTATCATCATAGAAGTGTCATATGTATGACAGAAAAAAATTCATTCGGCCCAAAATGTCACGAATGTGTCTTTTTTTTGTAGTGTCATAGGATGGCAACACATCATTGGATAATAATATGAAGCATAAAGCACCATGTTCAAGTAGAGAGTACAGCGGGTTGCGGGAGAGTGGACCGCTTTAGATAGATGGGGGAAGGTGATGGAGTTGTTGGTGAAGATGACGGAGGTGTTGGTGTAGATCACGGTGATGTTCATGGCCCCGGCGGTGTTTCGGCGCCACCGGGAGAGAGGGGGAGAGAGCCCCCCTTCTTCTTCTTCTTCTTCTTCTTCTTCTTCTTCCTTGACCTTTTCGCTAGATGGGATAAGGGTTTCCCCTCTGGTCCATGGTCTCCATGGCGTGGGAGGGGCGAGAGCCCCTCCGAGATTGGATTTGTCTCTCTGTCTCTCTCTGTTTTTGCGTTCCAGATTCTGGCCTTTGACCGTTTCTTATATTCCCGGAGATCCATAACTCCGATTGGATTGAAACTTTGAACACGCTTTTTCTCCGGATATTAGCTTTCTTGCAGCGAAAGAAGGGCAACAACCGCCTTACGGGGTTTCCAGGAGGGTCAGGGGCGCGCCCACCCCCTGGGGCGTGCCCCTGCCTCGTGGGCCCCTCGAGCATCGTCTCGCGTTGATTCCACTTCTCAAAATTCAGATATATTCCAAAAAAATCTCTGTCCATTTTTATCCCATTTGGACTCCGTTTGATATGGATTTTTTGCAGAACAAAAAACATGCAACAAACAGGAACAGGCACTAGGCACTGGATCAATATGTTAGTCCCAAAAATAGTATAAAAAGTTGCCATAAGTGTGTAAAAGTTGTAGAATATTGGCATGGAACAATCAAAAATTATAGATACGATGGAGACGTATCAGCATCCCCAAGCTTAATTCCTGCTCGTCCTCGAGTAGGTAAATGATAAAAAATATAATTGTATGAAATCTCAAAGTGAAACTAAGTGGGTGTGCATCCAACTTGCTTGCTCATGAAGACCTCGGGCATTTGAGGAAGCCCATAATCGGAATATACAAGCTAAGTTCTATAATGAAAATTCCCACTAGTATATGAAAGTGATAACTCAAGAGACTCTCTGTATGAAGAACATGGTGCTATTTTGAAGCACAAGTGTGGTAAAAGGATAGTAACATTTCCCCTTCTCTCTTTTTCTCTCATCTTTTGGTGGGCTTCTTTGGTCTCTCTTTTTTTATTTGGGCTTATTTGGCCTCTTGTTTTTAAAGTCCGGAGTCTCATCCCGACTTGTGGGGAATCATAGTCTTCATCATCCTTTCCTCACTGGGCAATGCTCTAATAATGATGGTCATCACACTTTTATTTACTTACAACTCAATATTACAACTCGATACTAGAACAAAAGTATGACCCTATATGAATGCCTCCGGTGGTGTACCAGGATGTGCAATGATCTAGCGTAGCAATGAAATCAAAAAACGGACAAGCCATGAAAACATCATGCTAGCTATCTTAAGATCATGCAAAGCAATATGACAATGAATGCTCAAGTCATGTATATGATGATGATGGAAGTTGCATGGCAATATATCTCGGAATGGCTATGGAACTGCCATGATAGGTAGGTATGGTGGCTATTTTGAGGAAGATATAAGGAGGCTTATGTGTGATAGAGCGTATCATATCACGGGGTTTGGATGCACCGGCGAAGTTTGCACCAACTCTCGAGGTGAGAAAGGGCAATGCACGGTACCGTAGAGGCTAGCAAATTGCAAAAAGATAAGAGTGCGTATAATCCATGGACTCACATTAGTCATAAAGAACTCATATACATATTGCAAAAGTTTATTAGCCCTCGAAGAAAAGTACTACTATGCATGCTCCTAGAGGGGAGGTTGGTAGGAGTTAACCATCGCCCCCCCCCTCGACCTTCACACAAAGGGGGACAATCAATAATAAATCATCCTTCAACTTCTTAGCATAACGAGAGACTATACATGCATGCTTCGTGAATTACAAACCTTAACACCAATATTCTTACTAAACACAACCATTTACTAGTACCTCCCACATATTATCATCTCTATATCGCAAAACTATTGCAAGGAATCAAACATATCATATTCAGTGATCTACAAGTTTTATGTAGGATTTTATGACTAACCATGTGAATGAACAATTCCTGTCATCTCTCTAAATAGATATAAGTGAAGCAAGAGAGTGTAATTCTTTCTACAAAAGATATGCGCACACTCTAACAAATATAAGTGAAGCAAAATAGCATTCTACAAATGGTTGTTTTCTATGTGAAGAGAAACAGGCAATCCAAACTTCAAATGATATAAGTGAAGCACATGAAGCATTCTATAAAGCCATACTAAAAAGATTTAAGTGAAGTGCAATGAGCATTCTATAAATCAATCATGGACTATCTCATACCAGCATGGTGCATAAAAGAAAAGTGAAAACTAAATGCAAAAGACGCTCCAAGATTTGCACATATCGCATGAATGAAACGAATCCAAAAACATACGATACTTGTTGAAGAAAGATGGGATGCCTTCCATGGCATTGATGACTCACAAGTATAGGGGATCTATCGTAGTCGTTTTGATAAGTAAGAGTGTCGAACCCAATGAGGAGCAGAAGGAAATGACAAGCGGTTTTCAGTAAGGTATTCTCTGCAAGCACTGAAATTGTAGGTAACAGATAGTTTTGTGATAAGATAATTTGTAATGGGTAACAAGCAATGAAAGTAAATAAGGTGCAGCAAGGTGGCCCAATACTTTTTGTAGCAAAGGACAAGCCTGGACAATTTCTTATAATGTGAAAAGCGCTCCCGAGGACACATGGGAATTATCGTCAAGCTAGTTTCATCACGCTCATATGATTCGCGTTTGGTACTTTGATAATGTGTTATGTGGGTGGACCGGTGCTTGGGTACTGACCTTTCTTGGACAAGCATTCCACTTATGATTAACCCCTATTGCAAGCATCTGCAACTACAAAAGAAGTATTAAGGTAAACCTAACCATAGCATGAAACTAGTGGATCCAAATCAGCCCCTTACGAAGCAACACATAAACTAGTTTAAGCTTCTGTCACTCTAGCAACCCATCATCTACTTATTACTTCCCAATGCCTTCCTCTAGGCCCAAATAATGGTGAAGTGTCATGTAGTCGACGTTCACATAACACCACTAGAGGAGAGACAACATACATCTCATCAAAATATCGAACAAATACCAAATTCACATGACTACTAATAGCAAGACTTCACCCATGTCCTCAGGAACAAACGTAACTACTCACAAAGCACATTCATGTTCGTGATCATAGGAGTATTAATATGCATTAAGGATCTGAACATATGATCTTCCACCAAGTAAACCAATTAGCATCAACTACAAGGAGTAATCAACACTACTAGCAACCCACAAGTACCAATTTGTGGTTTTGATACAAGATTGGATACAAGAGATGAACTAGGGTTTTGAGAGGAGATGGTGTTGGTGAAGATGTTGATGGAGATTGACCCCCTCCGATGAGAGGATCGTTGGTGATGACGATGGTGATGATTTCCCCCTCCCGGAGGGAAGTTTCCCCTGCAGAACAGCTCCATCGGAGCCCTAGATTGCTTCCGCCAAGGTTCCGCCTCGTGGCGGCGGAGTTTCGTCCCGTAAGCTTGCTTCTGATTTTTTAGGGTAAAAGCCTTAATATAGCATAAGATGGGCACTAGAGGGCTAATAGGGGGCGTAGGAGACAGGGGGCGCGCCCAGTAGGGGGGGGGCGCACCCCCCCACCCTCCTGCCCAGGGTGTGGGCCCCCTCTAGTATTTTCTTCGCTCAATAATTCTTATTAATTCCAAAAGTGACTTCCATGGAGTTTCGGGATTTTTGGAGCTGTGTAGAATAGGTTTCCAATATTTGCTCCTTTTCCAGCCAGAATCCCAGTTGCCTACATTCTCCCTCTTCATGGTAAACCTTGTAAAATAAGAGAGAATAGCCATAAGTATTGTGACATAATGTATAATAACAACCTATAATGCAATGAATATCGATATAAAAGTGTGATGCAAAATGGACGTATCAGCTCCCCCAAGCTTAGACCTCGGTTGTCCTCAAGCGGAAGACGAAATCGAAAAATATGTCCACATGTTTAGAGATAGAAGTGTCGATAAAAATAAAATACGGACATGAGGGCATCATGATCATTCTTATAACAGCAACATATATGGATTTTGTCATATGATTTCTCATGCTCAAGTAATAATCTATTCACAATGTTAAGTATGGTTCAGAAACTTCCTTGAGAACTAACAAACTATAATCTCAGTCATTGAAGCAATTGCAATTTATCATAACATTAGAAAGAGTCAAGAGTAGAGCTTTTCAGCAAGTCCACAAACTCAACTATCATATAGTCTTCTACAATTGCTAACACTCACGCAATACTTATGGTTATGGAGTTTTAATCGAACACTGAGAAAGATATGGGCTTATAATGTTGCCTCCCAATGTATTCACCTTTGGGTGATGTCAACTATAATAGTTCATGCTAACTTACATCCAATTGGATATATATATATCAAGATCTTACCAACACGAGGTTCTTGCCAAAGGATAAAATGAAAAAGGGAAAGGTGAAGATCACCTTGACTCTTGCATAAACTAAAAGACATAAAGTAAAAGGTAGGCCCTTCGCAGAGGGAAGGAGAGGTTTTCATGTGCTTTTAGGGTTGGATGTACAAAATCTTAATGCAAAAGAACGTCACTTTATATTGCCAGTTGTGATATGAAACTTTATTATGCAGTCCGTCGCTTTTGTTACTTCCATATCACACGTTCGTATAAAGCTTATTTTCTCCGTACTAATAAGTCATACATATTTAGGGAGCAATTTTTATTGCTTGCATCATGACAACTTACTTGAAGGATCTTACTCAATCCATAGGTAGGTATGGTGGACTCTCATGGGAAAACTGGGTTTAAGCATATTTGGAAGCACAAGTAGTATCTCTACTTGGTGCTAGGAATTTTTGCTAGCATGAGGGGGAAAGGCAAGCTCAACATGTTTGAAAGATCCATGACAATATACTATAACTGAGATGTGAGAAAACATAACCCATTATGTTGTCTTCCTTGTACAACATCAACTCTTTAGCATGTCATACTTAATGAGTGCTCACAATCATAAAAGATGTCCAAGATAGTATATTTATATGTGAAAACCTCTCTTTCTTTATTACTTCCTATTAATTGCAACGATGACCGAAACTACGTTTGTCAACTCTCAACAACTTTTATGCCTCATACTCTTTATATGTGAAGTCATTACTATCCATAAGATCAATATGAACCTTTTTTATTTCTTTCTATTCTTTCTATTTTCTCAAGATCATAGCAAGATAGCAAAGCCCTTGACTCAACTCTAATTTTATTATAGCTCACGGACTTGATTACATAAAGAGATCACAAAGCAAAACACAAAACTACTTCATACCAAAACTTTATTCTAATAGATCAAGATATTACTAAAAGGATCGAACTAAGTAAAATGGTAAAGATAGGAGTGTGATGGTGATACGATACCGGGGCACCTCCCCCAAGCTTGGCAGTTGCCAAGGGGAGTGCCCATACCCATGTAATTATGTCCTAGGAGGTGCTGAAGAAGGAATAGTTGATGATGTAGGCTTGTCGTCCATCTTCCAAGGCATAGGCTCACCATCATAAAAGGATGATTGAGTCTCCGGGATCCTCAAATCTGCAGCCAAACTCATCCTCTTGAATCTATATTCATACTCACAGTTTTGGTTTTGCAGGTGAGGGAGTCCTGGACTAGGGGGTGTCCGGATAGCCGAACTATCATCATCGGCCGGACTCCAAGACTATAAAGATACAAGATTGAAGACTTCGTCCCGTGTCCGGATGGGACTTTCCTTGGCATGGAAGGCAAGCTTGGCGATACGGATATGTAGATCTCCTACCATTGTAACTGACTCTGTGTAACCCTAGCCCTCTCCGGTGTCTATATAAACCGGAGGGTTTTAGTCCGTAGGACAACACCAATAACAACAATCATACCATAGGCTAGCTTCTAGGGTTTAGCCTCCTTGATCTCGTGGTAGATCCACTCTTGTACTACCCATATCATCAATATCAATCAAGCAGGAGTAGGGTTTTACCTCCATCGAGAGGGCCCGAACCTGGGTAAAAACATCGTGTCCCTTGTCTCCTGTTACCATCCGCCTAGACGCACAGTTCGGGACCCCCTACCCGAGATCCGCTGGTTTTGACACTGACATGCTTTCATTGAGAGTTCCTCCGTGTCGTCACGATCAGTAAGGATGCCTCTTCCCGTCTTTAAAGACGGCACCATTGCCAAGGGAGCTTTGGCCGCCGGCAAAACTATCCGGCTAGGTGGTTTTCTTATGACCGCCTGTTCGGCCGCCGCTCCGACAATGACCTCTTGGGTCATCAAAAGTGATCTTCACGTCAACTCGGAATTCGCCGAGCTGCTAGATCCGATGGAGCTCTCCTCCGTAAATGAGCTCTTGGATCGCATCGCCGCCCTGGGAGTCGCTACAGACTACGATCAGATTGGGCTTAAAACCGATCTGAGAGAGATCAACTCTCCCTAGGCTACCCACCACGTTGCGGTGATGGAGGAACAATGCGGCAACTCTTCTTCTATATTAAAGACCAGTTATGTCCGGATTCCTGATCCCTCCATGCCGGACTCCCACGGAGGGACGGATGCCAATCAAGTACTGAACCTAAAGTTAGGCAGCAGACCAGATTCATTGGACAACATCCAGCAATCTAAGCTTCCAAATTCGGAAACTTCTCGGCCCTTGAGCCTCAAGTTGGGCAGGGTTCCGGACTTAATTCCACCCGCCCACCCAAACATAAGCGATCTATCTCAAATCCGGCAAGAGCCCGCTGAAACAATACATCATTACTAGGCCAGATTCCTCCTGGTTATGGACAGGATAAAGGACTACCGTGAGGAAAACGCAATCTCAATTTTCTGCAACAAATGCACGGACAAGGGAATCTTGAACGCTGTAAGTCGTCGCGAAATCACACGCTTCGCCGACCTGGCGTCCATAGTATGAAAGTACTGCGCGATGGAGAGTGCCTGGAAAACCGAAACTAAGTTTTGGGACAATCCGGCTCCGAACACAACCCTAGTCCGAAATAAAAGGGTGCATCATGCTCAGGCACCTGGGACAAAAACCAAAAAGCAAAAAACCCCTAAAGGGGACGGAACCGCACTGGAGGGATGGCTCAGCGGACCCTGTAAAATCCATAGTACAGAGGGTGCCACTCCAACACATAGCCTTCGAGCATGTTGGATACTACGGTAGGTGGCCAAAAGTGGCAAAGAGCTTCTAGCCCCGGAGAACCAGCCCAACAGTACCAGTACGGTATTAACAGTCTTCGAGACTTTCGCATCAAATAATATGCAGAAACGAACAATCCGCCGCCTCGCCGAAGTATACCAAGTAGCAACAACAAATCCATGGAGCGACACAGCTATCACCTTCAATGCCAGCGACGAACCTGAATTCCGAACAGCCCGAGCACCAGCCGCATTGGTCCTCAGTCCAATAGTGGACGACTTTCGTCTTACCAAGTTACTCATGGATGGCGGCAGCGGATTAAACCTCATCTACGAGGAAACCCTTCGAAAAATGGAAATAGACTGGAGCCGCATTGAGCGAAGCAGCACAACCTTCAGAGGAATAATCCCTAGTCGGGAAGCACGCTGCACAGGAAAAATTACACTGGATGTGGTGTTCGGCGCGCCGGACAATTACAGGTCCGAGGAGGTCACGTTCCAAGTGGCCCCGTTCAGCAGCGGATATCATGCTCTATTAGGGCAAGAGGCATTCACAATTTTTCAAGCTATACCCCATTACGGGTACATGAAGCTTAAAATGCCCGGGCCCAATGGAATCATCACTCTTGTCAGTGATCCGGACACAGCGCTCCGCGCCGAAAACAAGACAGCCGCACTAGCCCTAGAGGCACTATCCGAAGCCCTAGCAGCAGAGGAACTCACCGCGCTGCGCTCCACGGTGAATAGGGACGATGTGATACTCAATAAGAGATCCAAGTCCACCTCTTTTAAACCAGCGGACGAAATAGTCAAATTCCAAGTCCATCCAACGGACCCCACAAAGACGGCCTCCATTGGGGCACAATTAAATCCTAATGTAGACGCCGCACTACGAGAATTCCTTCGAGAAAATTGGGACATCTTTGCCTGGCACCCTTCAGATATGCCAAGAATCCCACGCAGGTTGGCAAAGCACAGCCAAAACATCCTAAAAGGATTCAAGCCAGTCAAACAGGCTCTTCGGCAATTTTCCGAACCCAAAAGACAGGCAATGGGAGAGGAGCTAGCCAAACTATTAGAAGCGGGATTCATCAGAGACATCAAAACATCCGGACTGGCTAGCAAACCTGGTAATGGTACCAAAAAAGGCCAAATCCTGGCGCCTGTGTGTCGATTTTAAAGACCTTAACAAGGCTTGTCCAAAGGATCCTTTCTCCCTTCCCCGCATCGATCAAATCATCGATGCTACCGCAGGGCATGATTCATTGTGCTTCCTCGACGCATACTCCGGCTACCATCAAATCAAGATGGCGGAGACAGACCAAGATGCAACAGCATTCATTACTCCATACAGACCATTCTACTTCAACACAATGACCTTGGGACTCAAAAACGCCGGCGCAACATTTCAGCGCATGATTCAGACATGTCTGGCTACCCAGATCGGCAAAACAGTGGAGGCATACATAGACGATGTGGTCATCAAGACCAAACACGTCGAAACTCCAGTAGACGATTTGAGGATCACATTCGACAACCTCCGAGCATATGACATTAAGCTCAACCCGGAAAAATGCGTCTTCGGCGTACCAGCCGGAAAGCTCTTGGGCTTCATTGTATCCGGTAGAGGAATTGAAGCAAACCCAGCCAAGATCCGAGCTCTGTCACAGTTGGATATCCCAAAAGACCTCAAACAAATACAAAAATGGACTGGATGCATGGCGGCTCTAAGCCGCTTCATCTCCCGTTTGGGAGAAAAGGCATTGCCCCTCTATCGCCTCCTCAGGCGCACCGAACACTTCGAATGGATGGATGCTGCCACGGCCGGACTCGAAGAAATAAAGGCCATATTGGCAACAAATCCGGTCCTAGCCGCACCCAACTTGGGCGAACCAATGTTGTTATATATCGCGGCAACATATCAAGTTGTAAGCGCGGTGCTCGTCGTCGAACGAGAAACAGAAGGGCACAAATATCTTCTTCAAAAACCAGTGTACTACGTATCCACTGTCTTAACCCCATGCAAGTCCCGGTACCCACATTACCAAAAGATGGCGTATGCGGTGTTCATGGCATCCCGGAAGCTGTGACACTACTTTGAAGAGTGTTCGATAACAGTGGCCTCCAAAGTACCTCTCAATCACATTATAAACAACCGCGACGCGACGGGCAGGATTGCAAAATGGGCCATTGAGCTCTTACCATTCGACATAACCTACAAACCAGGCGAGCTATAAAGTCGCAAGTTTTGGCGGACTTCATCGCTGAATGGACTGAAGCCGAACTCCCTAAAGAGTACGACACATACTCCAATTGGATTATGTACTTCGACGGCTCTAAAATGTTGGCCGGCTTGGGGGCTGGCGTTGTCTTGATGTCCCCAACCGGAGATACAGTCCAATACGTACTTCAAATAATGTACACGGACTCCAACAACGCAGCAAGAATACGAGGCCCTTCTACATGGTCTCCGGATGGCAATTTCCATGGGCATTCAACGCCTAGAGGTCCGCAGGGATTCGAACCTCGCAATATCCCAAGTAAATGGAGATTTTGATGCCAAGGATCCGAAAATGGCAGCCTACCGTAACGCCGTCTTAAAAATGTCAGCTCGGTTCGAAGGACTCGAATTCCACCATGTAGCCCGGGACAATAACCAGGCAACCGACGTGTTGGCACGCATCGGCGCAAAGCGCGACGCTGTCCCTCCAAACATCTTCCTGGAGCGGCTCTTTAAGCCATCCGTAGTATGGGAAGAGGAGTCCGGAAACAACAATCCGGAACCAACCGCACCGCCCAACACCGAACATTCTGACACAACCGGTGGCTTAGCCAATGAAATAACACCTTCAGCCCACGAAATAATGGCAGTCATTGCCTCGTGGACGGAACCATTCCTAGCCTACTTAATTAGGCAGGAACTCCCTAAAGACCAAAATGAGGCCCGCTGCATAGTACGGCGATCTAAAGCCTACAAAGTCCATGAGGGAGAGCTTTATAAGAAAAGCACAACCGGAGTCCTTCAAAGGTGCATCTCCGAAGAGGAAGGGCAAAATCTGCTGGCTGAAATTCATGCCGGATTCGGTGGGCACCACGCCACAGCCTGGGCCCTTGTAGGCAAGGCCTTCCGTACAGGATTTTATTGGCCGACGGCTCGGGCAGATGCTCAGGACTTAGTCCAACGATGCGTCAGTTGCCAGCTTTTTGCTAATCAAAGCCACATGCCACCCACCGCCCTCAAAACTATACCCATCACCTGGTCGTTCGCGGTCTGGGGGCTTGACATGGTTGGACGCCTTAAAGGGGGAACCCACAAGCAAAAGTACCTATTGGTCATGGTGGACAAATTCACCAAATGGATAGAGGCCAAGCCAGTTAAAACGGCCGAATCCGGACCTGTGATAGACTTCATATCCGGGGTAGTACACCGTTATGGCGTCCCCCACAGCATCATCACCGATAACGGCATGAACTTCACGGCCGACGAGGTTAAACTCTGGTGCAAAAATATGGGCATCAAGCTCGACTACGCTTCAGTCTATCACCCTCAAACTAACGGTCAAGTCGAACGAGCAAATGGTCTAATCATGAGCGGCATCAAACCCAGGTTAGTGCGGTCCCTCACGGAATCTAACACGCACTGGGTAGAGGAGCTCGACTCCGTACTCTGGGGGCTGTGGACCACGCCAAACCGTACTACTGGATTCACACCATTTTTTATGGTATACGACGCAGAGGCAGTTTTGCCCTGCGATATAATTCATGACTCACCTCGCGTGCGCATGTACGCGGAAAGAGAGGCCGAGTTGGATCGGCAAGACAGTTTGGACGCCCTAGAAGAGGAGCACGACGTGGCGAAAGCTCGTTCCGCATTCTATCAGCAGCAGGCTCGAAGATATCAAAGCAGAGAAGTACAGGCCAAAACTTACAATGTTGGCGAACTAGTTCTACGCCTGCCGGACAAGAAAAAGGACAAACTTAAGACCAAATGGGAAGGTCCCTTCATCATCGACCAAGTCCTGACCGGCGGAGCATACCGTCTACGTAATGCATCTGACAACCGACTCGAGCCGAACCCATGGAACGCAGCCCGTCTCTGAAGATTCTACGCCTAGCGCCGGACTAAGAGTTCGTCTCCCTCCTCCGTCCACCTTTTATATTTTCGTTGTCTTTTGTTTCCCTCCTTTTTCCTCCCGTTTTTAGTAAAAGCCTTTTAGGGCTGATCTGCGCATGGTTTGCACACACTTGATGTGCTACACGCACTCATTATACCTGGGGGCTTCTTTAACAGAAGCTTATTTATACGGGCTTCATGCCCAACACATGCGTCATACTTCTGCATGTGCCTTTTACTCACCATTATATGCATCGATGTGACTTAAGTTTTGGCCAAGCTGGGTTGCCTGGCTCCTGTGCTTACCCCTACGTTCCCGATTGTTCGGCTAGGAGGTAAAGGGAGCACCTCTGCGATTGTTAATGCCGGGTCAGCCGGATGTGTACCTCAGACTGGGTGAAGCCAAAAGCTAGCGTTCTTAAGGGAATATTCGGTCGGTGACTTGAAAGATGATTTATTACTTATTTATTTATCTGCCCCCAGATGCTTTCTCTGCTCTTTTTGCAGTCCGGACATGCACTTTAGGGCATGCCTCCCAGGGAAAGGAACCCCTAACGGAACTATTCTCCCTAGAAGATGTTTCTTACTAACCATGTAATATAACATAACTAGTTGGGCACTTGTCTGATAAAGCACTAATGACCCCTATGCCTGGTCTCCATGCATGCCCCGGCTTTTACATAACTGTGAGGGTATTCGGACACACTCCAGACTGTTGGGTCCCGAGGTTGAAGCGAAAAGGTCCGCAAAGACAAACGATCTACAATCCGGCTAGAAGGTATTTTACATGTCATTTTAAAATACATCGTCATATTGAGTGATTGTACTCTTCTTCAATCCCATCTAACAAGCTGTCTAGTTTACAGTCCCATTGGGAATATTTCGTGGCCAACTCTACTTGGCCGTACATTAAGCTCACAGGGATCTCCTCCCCATCGGGCCCCACAGGTCCGACCTCGGCCATGTGGTTCGGATCCGCCTTCGTGTACCGCGTCTTCACCAAGGCCTCCCTGGCGCCTTGACGGCAGGTCGATATCTTCCACAGACGGAAGCGTTGCCGTGCTCCCTGAAGCTTCTCCGCAAGCCCTCCAAGACCCTCGGGTAGGGAGACGGACGGCCATAAGGCCTGGGCGACGCCACTCATCGCCTGTCGAACACGTTCGTGCAGTTGCACCAGCTCGGGAAGTTGGTCACCCGTTGAACCGAGCATTTCCTCTGCAGGGCGACCTGTGAGCACACCTACAGACACATTTTCGTCAATCGACTTCCTCGCCGAACTCTTCTTTTCAAGAGAATTTGCTTAAGCACTTACTATAGATGTCACGACGAAGCCGCTGATTCTCCTTTACGGAGTCAGACAGCTGGACCAAAATGTCTTTTAGTTCTTCTCCCAGCTGGGTGTTGGCATCTTGGAGTTTATTTCTCTCCTGCTGCACCCTCATAAGCACCTTCTCGCCGGCCTTCAGCTGGCGCAGCAGATGTTGCTTTTCCGGATCTAGTCCGGCACCCTCTGCAATATTATTGTCAGACCTATGCACACGCCGCACTTCAGAAACGACTTATCTTTTCGAAAGTATATATTACCAGAGGGGGTCTCTGTGGCTCCCCCTGCAGCGGCTAGTGCGGCCTCAAGTTGGACCTTGCACCCTTCAAGCTCCTGGGACAGCTAGGTATTTTTCTCCGTAAGATCCTGCACAACAAATGATCCTTAAATCAGTTATTTTAACTATTTTAAGTCTCGGGGGCTACTGGAATATATAACTATTAAAATTCCTTACCCGTATGTCTTTCACATACTGCTCCGTGGCTCTAGTTAAACCATCTTGAGCGGCACGGAGGTGCGCGTCTCCCGCATTGAAGGCATTCAATGCCTTCGGGGAGAATCACGTGTCACGAAGAACTGTCTGGCGGCGCCTGTGATTCATTGCGCTCTCCACCTCAGACCTGGTGGCGGACAGCCTGTCGGCATCCTCCGTAGGAGGAGCATCCGACTCTTGCCTCGCGCTCGCCTCCCCCTCTGGTCCAGGTGCTGGAGCCTGGCTGGCGGAGGCTTGGTTGGCAACCTCTCCGGGCACAGTCCGGCGAGCGCTCTTTCTCCTAGAAGAATCAGGAGTGTTAATATACCTCCCAGGAATCTTTCCCTTAAATACGGTGGTGCTCCATACCGTTGCGGCGACGCTTCGATTCGCGCCGCACTCCTCTTCCGCCTGCTGGGCCGAACTGACCCTTGTTGGCCAGCCGCCGCGGATCCGGCTTCCCGCCCTGAAGGTATCTCCTGCGGGACACCGTTGGTACACAGTGTTCAGAAATAAGCATGGATGAGTAATAATGACAATACCGCGGTCGCAGTTACCTGGGAAGCCGGAGTTAAACCGGGGTAGTCGGCCGTAATGGCGACTAAAGCGTTGTCCACACTAAGTTGGTGGAACACCCAATCGATCAGCTCCACCTTTATGTCCGGATCCTCCTCAGAGGCCGGATCAAGGGATCGTACCAGATCCTCGGGTTGTGGAGTCGGGCTGCTTATGCCCTCCACATCCCGGCGCAGTTCCTGCGTCGAAATCCTAAAGCAAGACACGTGACTTTGAAAGCACGGATCGGACATATAAACGTCCGCATACCCAGCTCCGAGGGTTTTTCATGGAGAATCCATTCAATGGACTCATACGGAGGAAGTCCTCCTTCTCCCCCTTGTACAAGCCGGACAGGATCTTCACCAGATCGCCAGCCGACCCCGGTCCCTTGCGGCCATGGCGGGTGGCGTCATTCTCCCCGTTGGAATCCCACATGGAGTGGCCCCTATATTGGAGCGGCTGCACCCCTCGCATAATGCACGTGGCCATGACTCCAATCGTGGTCAATCCGGAATGGGCCAGTAACCTTATCCGGCCCATCAGATATTGGACGCTCCTATTATCTTCCTGTTGAGGGCTCCGCGGGCGCCAACTCAGGTGTTTCTTCAAAGGAGCATTTCTAAACTCTGGGAGGCTGACCCGAACTGGGTCCGGCAGTGGGGCGTCTTCCACATAAAACCATTCCAAAGGCCAGTCTTCGGACGCCTTCTTCAGGGTTCCGGATCGATATCCGGTCCCGGTGATGCACCATATTTCGGCTCCGCCCACTTGATATATCGACCCCTTGTGAGAACGGGGTACGAGGCAAAACAATCTCTTCCACAGCGCAAAATGGGGCTCAATGCCCAAGAACAGCTCGCAAAGAGCTACGAAACCCGCGATGTGCAAAATGGAGGCGGGTGTAAGGTGATGAAGCTGGAGTCCGTAGAACTCCAAGAGCCCCCGGAGTAACGGATGTATGGGAAATCCGAGCCCCCTTATTAGATAAGGGACGAAACACACCCGCTCTCCTCTGGAAGGACTGGGGGTGTTCTCCGCCTGCTTCCCACCTTTGTAGGTGGCCAGTCCAGCTCGAACCGGGACCATGAAGGCCGGAGGGAGGAATCCCTCCGCTTGGAGTGTCACCAGCTCGCTCTGCGGAACTGAACACCTCCTCCAATCTCCTGGCTGAGGGCTGGGAGCGCGAGAGGAGGAGCCGCGTCGACTGTCCATGATGGAGTGGATTTTTTTCAGAGGCGCTTCGATGAGTACTCGCGGAAGGAGGATGGTGTGATTTGGATCTAGATCCTTGCCTCTCTTATAGGCAGCCTATTCGTGCAGCTTGGGGGTAAAACGTCAAAATACCCTGGCTTTTCACATTCACACGACACGTGGAAGAGGGCCATTATTGGGCCTGGAAGCAAAGGAGCTCAACATTTATAAGGAAGCCGGACACTATTCGGCAAGCACATGGAATTTGGAGGAGAACCCGCCTTGCAACGCCGAAGACAATATGCGCGATGGACTAATCGTCATTGAAGCCTGGTTCGGGGGCTACTGAGGGAGTCCTGGACTAGGGGGTGTCCGGATAGCCGAACTATCATCATCGTCCGGACTCCAAGACTATGAAGATACAAGATTGAAGACTTCGTCCCGTGTCCGGATGGGACTTTCCTTGGCGTGGAAGGCAAGCTTGGCGAAACGGATATGTAGATCTCCTACCATTGTAACCGACTCTGTGTAACCCTAGCCCTCTCCGATGTCTATATAAACCGGATGGTTTTAGTCCGTAGGACAACAACAATAAGAGCAATCATACCATAGGCTAGCTTCTAGGGTTTAGCCTCCTTAATCTCGTGGTAGATCCACTCTTGTACTACCCATATCATCAATATCAATCAAGCAGGAGTAGGGTTTTACCTCCATCGAGAGGGCCCGAACCTGGGTAAAAACATCATGTCCCTTGTCTCCTGTTACCATCCGCCTAGACGCATAGTTCGGGACCCCCTACCCAAGATCCGCCGGTTTTGACACCGACAGCAGGTCATAGATCTGGGCTTGGAGGTGCTTGATTTTCTCTTAAAGCTTGAAGATGGTCTCCCCAATGATCTTGACATCCATCTTGTGGTTGTTGGTGAACTCCGCGATCATCATCTGGTTGGCGTTGAGTCCTCGCTCCACCATCCCTTGGCACTTGAAAACTTGTTGCTCCATGGCTTCGAGCTTTGTCTCCATGCTTCCGGTATGCCTTGGTCCCTCCACATCACGGATGTGCAGCACCCCCTCACGCATCTCAATGGTTTGAGGGTGTTGCACCACCTTCGCAAGATAGGGGTTGATAACCCTCTCGAAAAACTTGTCCTTGGGAGCGCTTGGAGATGTCATGGTGCTCTAGATCTATCAGAAAAACAGGTCGAAACGAAAATAGAGGAATTTTGCGTGATACGGTGGTCAAAACCTTCGGGAGATTATGCAATGAATTTTTACCAACCAAGAGAAGTAACATGCAAGAAAACGGAGTCCGAGAGGTGCCCACGAGACAGGGGGGCGCGCCCAGTAAGGGTGGGCGCGCCCTCCACCCTCATGGAGGCCTTGTGTCCTTCCCGGATTACTTCTTGCTTAGTATTCCAAAATGGAGAAAAAATGCCATTAGAATTGTTTTGGTGTTGGTTTACTTACCGTACCACATACCTATTCCTTTTTGGAGTCTGAAATGTTCTAGAAAGTGTCCCTTATGTATTCCCCCGGGGTTATGGTCTCAATAATATTAGTTTCAACATTTATAGGATTACCTGATATAATGTTTGAATCTTTGACCGTTCACCACCCTCGGACTTGTGCCTTCGAAGTTGTTGATTTTTATGGCACCAGAACAATAGACCTCCTCGATAACGTCAGGACCTTCCCACTTAGAGAGAAGTATTCCCGCAAAAGAATCTTAAACGAGAGTTGAATAGCAACACATAATCACCTATGTTGAACTCACGCTTTTGTATTCTTTCGTCTTGCCATCTTTTGACTTCTTTCTTGAACAGCTTGGCATTCTCATAGGTTTGGGTTCTCCATTCATCAAGTGAGCTAATATCAAATAACCTCTTCTCACCGGCAAGTTTGAAGTCATAGTTGAGCTCTTTAATAGCCCAATATGCTTTATGTTCAAGTTCGAGAGGTAAGTGACATGCTTTTCCATAAACCATCTTATACGGAGACATACCCATAGGGTTTTTATATGCAGTTCTATAGGCCCATAATGCATCATCAAGTTTTTAGAACCAATTCCTTCTAGATCTATTCACAGTCTTTTGCAAAATTAATTTGAGCTCTCTATTGCTCAACTCTACTTGACCACTAGACTTTGGGTGATAAGGGGATGCAATTCTATGATTAACATCATACTTAGTGTCGGTGTCAAAACCGGCGGATCTCGGGTAGGGGGTCCCGAACTGTGCGTCTAGGCGGATGGTAACAGGAGACAAGGGACACGATGTCTTTACCCAGGTTCGGGCCCTCTCGATGGAGATAAAACCCTACTCCTGCTTGATTAATATTAATGATATGGGTAGTATAAGAGTAGATCTACCACGAGATCATAGAGGCTAAACCCTAGAAGGTAGCCTATGGTATGATTGTTGTTCGTCCCACGGACTAAAACCCTCCGGTTTATATAGGCACCAAAGAGGGTTAGGGTTACACAGAGTCGGTTACAATGGTAGGAGATCTACATATCCGTATCACCAAGCTTGCCTTCCATGCCAAGGAAAGTCCCATCCAGACACGAACGAAGTCTTCAATCTTGTATCTTCATAGTCCAGGCGTCCGGCCAAAGGTGATAGTTCGGCTATCCGGACACCCCCTAATCTAGGACTCCCTCAGTAGCCCCTGAACCAGGCTTCAATGACGACGAGTCCGACGCGCATATTGTCTTCGGCATTACAAGGCGGGTTCCTCCTCCGAATACTTCATAGAAGATTTTGAACACAAGGATAGTGTCCGACTCTGCAAAATAAGTTCCACATACGACCGTAGAGAGAATGATATTTACACAAATTCAATCTGCTGACGTATTCTGTGGCGTGACATCACACCACGACCAAGCTTTTAGTCGAATCATTTTTACTGTCCCACCTCAGTGCGTTTAGCGAGGTGGTTTCCTTGGCACGTCTTGTCAAAGCAGACATCGTGTCCCCTTATTCCGGGATTCTCATCAATACGGGCACGGGTAACCCAGTCGTGCCCGTTGGGACGTCTCCTCTATCGAAGGCGAGCCCCGAACGGTCACGGGGAAGGCTCTTGGTATTCAACCTCTTTATAAAGAGACCAAGGCTCCACTCCTTTCTTTCAATCTCAATCGAATCCGCCCCTCGCCTTGAGTTCCAACACCCAAAGCTCCAGATTCAGGCGCTTCGGACCTTTGATGATGTCCGGCTCCGACCTGCATGGCCGGTGGATGCCTTCCTCCATTACAGAAGAAGACGTGCTAAAGCTAAGAGATGCCAGGTATCTAACCGGCGAAATTTCGCATAGGCTGCCTGCCCAAGGGCAGGTTATTCCCACTCCCAAGCTTGGGGAAAGCGCGGTGTTCGCGTCTCACTTCCTTCGGGGGCTAGGCTTCCCGACGGACCCCTTCGTGAGGGGGCTCATGTTTTATTATGGGTTGGAATTTCATGACTTGGATCCGGAGTCCATCCTCCACATCTCATCGTTCATTGTCGTATGCGAAGCCTTCCTCGGCATTACCCCTCACTTCGGATTGTGGCTCAAGACCTTCAAAGTGGAGCCAAAGATGATCAAGGACAGCAGGCATAGTGCGGAGGAGCTGTTATAAGCAAGAATGCTGATGCTCCATGGCCCGAGGGATCTTTTCAAGAGGAGCTCAGCCTATGGCAACAAGAGTGGTTTTATGTCACAGCTCCTAGGGGCACCAAATGGGTGGCGCCACCTACCTTTCGCTTGGGTCCTCCACCGCGGGCTGGCGTCATGGGTCAATAAAGGACTTGACTGGGGGCCATCCAAGGACGTGCCCTTGTTGCAGGGCCGCATTCAAGACCTCCTAGAGAGAGATCACTCTGGTCGTAGTAGCGCAGGTCATGCTGATTCGTCGCACCCTGCCCTGCAAACGTCGCCCCCTCCGCCTGTGGGAATTTAACCCGGAGGGAACACGAGCTCTCCAACATTTTATGGGCGCAACGCCCGTGGAGATGTATAAGCTTTTCTTTGGATCACAAGTGATGTGTCTGGACTTGACCGAGGACGCAGGTCTGAGCTGCAATTTCCTGGATACTCAAGTAAGTGGCCCTGTACCCGGACACGCTATCCCATATTTATCATGAATTTACCCTCAAAAGAGCTATCCCTTGAACAGGAGTGGATAGTGAAAGCAAAGTTAATCAGGTGTCCGGCCCCCTCCCTGAGACCACGCCGGATCCCGTGTTAACCAGGATGCTGGAGGTTGCGCCTTCGGAAGAAGGTGAAGGGGGAACAAGGAAGCTACCGCCTTCGTGAAGGAGGCTGTCAGGAAAGGAGGGATCGAGAATCCCCCCATCCAAGGGAAGAAGAGGACCGCCTCTGAGGACCCGGAGACAATGGTCTCAAAGCGGGGGAAGAAATCTTCGTCAGAGGGTCCTGCGCCGACAGATGCCTCGGCCGCATTATGCCCCCAAGGGATCAGCCCTCCATCGAGCCGTAAGTAAAAAAGGGGAGTTTTTTTAAAGTAAAGGATATCCCTGCCCAATTTCTGATGAAGATAACCGAAATTTTACCTTGTAGTTCGGATCTCAGCCCTTCTCAGCAGAGCTCCTCTTTGGGGGATCTTCGTCCGGAGATGATGGAGAGCGAAACGCCTCCCCCTGCCGTACCGTCCTGCGAGGCAGGCAACCCTGAGGTGTCGTCGTGGAGGGTTTCTCTGAGTCTGGCGGGGCCGGAAGGCAGTCGTATGTCCCCCCAAATCCCTCCGCGTCCGACCTTCAAAAAAGGCCGTCGGACAAGTCTGGCACCACCTGGTCTACGGTCGGAGGAGCTGAAGGATCTGCTCGGGCAAGTGTCTATCTTAGAAGATCACCGTGTGTTAATGGGTACGGTGATTGAAAGGATTTCATCCGCTGAGAGCGGTTTGCACGAAGCCGTCAGAAGTTTACTGACAGGTTTTGAGGTATGCAAAATGATGTACCTTCAGATAGTTCCGCATATAAAATCTGCCCTGTGTAGATAGTAGCCCCTGAGGCTCGGTGTGTTGTCAAAACTGACAGCGCGTCGAGGATCATAATCCCAGGTATAATATGTCTCCCTTCCTATGTAGGTGGCAAAGGGTCCGGTGGCTAGCCGGACTGATGAATTTGCCGAACTAAAGCGGCAACTTGACGTGGCGGATGCCGACATCGTGCTTGTCAATAAGCGACTTGATGAGTCACAAGGTATGCAATTTCTCCGCGGACCCCTGGGAAGGGAGCATGATGCCCGTGCCTCTGCCATGGAGAACCTTCGGGCGGAGCTCGCCCGGGCCAAGGAGCAGGCCAGAAAAAGTGATGCGGCTGCCTTAAAGGCGGCCGAAGAGCTAAAAGCCGAATAGGTTGCTCACTGCCGAAGCAAGAAGGAAATGGCCGAGATGGCCATGAAGTTGAAGAATGCTGCCGACCGCTTCAAGCTTCTTGAAAAGGAAGATCGAGCGGTGCAAGAGGACCTGAAGAAGGCCACTACCGAGGCCAAGGATGCTCGCTCTGCGATGAGAGCTATGAAGGAGGAGCTACGTCAGGCCGGATATATCGTGGCTGGAAAGCCCTTTCTGCTGCGGAGGAAGTTCGTGGATCCTAAATATGCTCAGTTAGACCGGCTGTGGAGTGCGGAGGATGCTTATCTGGACTTGGCGGTAAGTGTCGCAGAGGCGGCCGAACACTTCCAAGATCAAAAGGATCACGAAATGGAAAAGGTTTTTTGGTTGCAGTTCCATAATCCAGAGCGCCCTCTTCCATTAACCGATCGCTTGGCCGAATGGGCGGAGCTGAATAGGTTATCCGGACTTGCCATGAAGGATGTCGTGAGTCTTTTGTGGCCGAAAAGGCCCGAGCCGAAGAGTTATTTTGGCTTGGTGCAGCAGTTCCTTGGTGCGGTCCCGCATATCAATGCAATGAGGAGGTCAGCATGCATAGAGGGTGCGCGGATGGCTCTTACCCGTGTCAAGACATACTGGGTGGAGATGAAGGCCACCGATGTTGCATCCCAAGATTCGGACGGAATCCGAGTACGTGTCGAGCAATATTTTCAGGAAGTTCTGCAGGGCCCTTGTTTAATAGAGACGCAGTGCTCGAAGGATATTATATTCGAATAACATGTATTATTGTGAAACAATGTTTCGATGAAATATAAAAGCTTTTTATACTTGTGCCTTCAAGAATTGAAATGCCTTCTGTGTGGCCGTTAATGTATATGTGTATATAACCTGAAAGATGGCAGTTTTCGGCTTCAGCCCCCATGCATATAATGCGGGGGTGTTTGCAAAAGGCGCATTTTCACACTTGATCCAATGTCTTGGTCCTATAAAGGAGGTGGTAGCTCAGCAAACTAGGCAACTGGACTATAATTCTTTATCACTTTCACTTAGCCATAGGAGTTTGATAGTGGGGCTACTATATAGCCCCTAGGGGCACCGCGCTCACCCGAATTCGGGGCGCGTATATGCCTGACCGGGAAACGGCCCTTCATCAATGCGGAGGAATCCTAAAGATTCCGGCGGGTCAGCGAGTGGTTGACCAGTCTCACGCTTTCTCATGACAGTCAGTTTTCGGCTTTCTCTACTAAGGTGCTCGCCTGGCTGAACAGGGGCACAATCGCAGTAGTTCTCCTGGTGCCGCCTTAGCTGATAGAGTGGAACGTAAGGCAGCAAAACACAGGAGCCGGGCAAACCCAACATTTGACCAAAGACATGATTCGGAGCTGATGCATATAAGGCCTAACTCGAGATGCCGAACACTCCCTAAGGTATTCGGTCTTTATGAAAACGGGCCGAACAACGCCCTTGGTAATAAGCCCCTGGTGTCCAGGTACGCGCAAAATTCTGATGTGGCCCATGCCAAAACGCCAGTGTCCTCCTCGGTTATAGCAAGAAACCAGGGGATGTGTATCAACAAGAGACAGTAAAAAAGGTTTACGCAGGGTCTTAATCTGAAAAGAATCCTTGCAACGGGTCCCTACTGCACGTCTGCGCCTGTGTCTCCGTTGTGCCGTATCCTGGACGGGTGTAGCACGGTGTTCATCTGTAAAAGAGAGGAACTTAGTTGAAAAAGATCGTGCGAGAATGTACGTTATACTAAATAAACAAAGTACAATTCAAAAAAAATGAATAAAATTGAGCTTTATTGTCTGTTGTTGTACATGCGCGGAGCCCCTTGTACAGGGGTATGCGGCTAGTAAGCCCTTGTGTGTTTACGCCGGACTCGTCTAGCCGTGTCCAGGGTCTGAACGACCTGTTTAGGTGCTTTGATTGGTGAAGCCGGTTTAGTGTGTGGTTGTCAAGGCAGTCACACAATCTTTCGTGCTCGAGGAACACTCAGTATTTCCCTTTAAGGAGATGATGCCTTGCGGACCGGGCATTTTAAGTGTAAGGGATGCATAATGCGGTATTTGCGTTAAAGCGGGTGAAAGCTTCGCGTCCCAGTAGTGCTTGGTATCTACTTGTAAATGGGGCAGGTGGAAGGTTAACTTTTCGCGGTGGAAGTTGTCGGGTGATCCAAACATAACTTCTAGCAGTAGAGAGCCCGTACAATGGGCATATTGGCCTGGCATTACCCCTTGAAAGGAAGTGTTGCTATGGCAAATTTTGGTTGGGTCTATCCCCATTTTGCGGATTGTGTCCTGATATAGCAGGTTTAGATCACTGCCGCCGTCCATTAGGACTTGTGTAAATTGGAGTCTGTCAATTATCAGATCTAATATCAAGGCAGTCCGTCCCGCATTCTGGATACTTCTGGAGTAATCCTGATGATCGAAGGTGATTGGTTTTAACAACCAGTGGCGGGAATCCTCTGGGATAGGCCGTATGGCACGTATCTCTATGGGCGCCATTCTGTTTTCCCCTTTTGTCACGTGAAGTGAGTTTACTGTTTTGACTTCTTGTGGGAAATTCTTTTGTTTTCCGGCGCTCTGCTTGTGAGTTTACTCGCTTGGTGTGTCAAGCCCCTTGTGTTCGGCGTTCAGTTTGCCGGACTGCTTGAAGACCCAACCATCTCTGTGGGTATGGTTTGCAGGCTTCCCGGGAGTACTGTGAATTTGGCATATCTTGTCCAAGATTTTGTTTAAGTTAGATAGCTCGTCCCGGTTATCCTTAAGGGGCAGTTTTTTATGATTCTGCCGTGAGCTTTTGAATCCGGCGTTGACTGCTGTGCTCTTCGGGCTGTTTCCCTTTGTCCAGTGCTGGTCCTTGCTGCGTCGCGGTTTCCCGTTTCCATCCCTGACTTCAGATGTACTTGGGTCGCTGGTACTGCATCTTGCCAGCCAGCTATCCTCTCCCGCGCAAAAGCGGGTCATGAGGCTTGTTAATGCGGCCATTGTTCTTGGCTTTTCTTGGCCGAGGTGTCTGGCGAGCCATCGTCTCGGACGTTGTGTTTGAAAGCTGCTAAGGCTTCGGCGTCCGGACAGTCGACTATTTGGTTCTTTTTAGTAAGGAATCTGTTCCAGAATTTTCGGGCTGACTCTCCGGGTTGTTGAGTTATGTGACTTAAATCGTCTGCATCCGGAGGTCGGACATAGGTCCCTTGAAAATTTGCCCGAAAAGCATCCTCGAGCTCTTCCCAACTTCCAATGGTGTTTTCGGGGAGGCTTTTGAGCCAATGCCGGGCTGGCCCTTTGAGCTTGAGGGGTAAGTATTTTATGGCGTGGAGGTCATCTCCTCTAGCCATGTGTATGTGGGGGATGTAATCCTCGATCCAGACTCTAGGGTCTGTTGTTCCGTCGTATGCCTCTATGTTTACGAGCTTGAATCCCGCTGGAAGTTCATAATCCAGAACCTCATCGGTGAAACATAGGGGGTGTGCGGCACCCCTATATTTAGGTGTACCATAATATTTGGATACTTGATGTGTTGCATTGCTTACTAAAGCTTGCTTTCTTGGCCCGTAGATAGATCTAACTGGTCCATCTTTTTGATGCAAATCCGTGTGTGGATCGCGTGCCGGCTTGTGTGCGGTGCCGTTTGCCGCTCTGTGATTGCCATGGGGTCGTCTATCCGACCGGTGGTCTCCTTGTTCTTTGATTGCGGGGGCTCTACAGCCTCCTCATCAAATTCGGGCAATAGTTTTCACTTTGGGTAGCTCTTTGTTCCGCGACTATCGCCGTATTTGTCTGCAGTGTTGAGTACTTTGCTGCATCTGATTCTGAGCGCATCTTCCGCTGTTTTGAGCTTCCGCTTCTGCTTTTTCAGGCTACGTGCAGTGGCGACGAGCCTTTTGTGGAGGTTCTTCTACTCCAGCAACTTGTCCGGCGTGAGATCGTCCGGACTGTTATCTTCACCGGGGACGGGTTGTTTATCCAAATTGTCCTGTTCGGACGGTTGCTCGATAGCATGTTCGTCATCCACCGGTTCGCCCTGCTCTATGGCTGGGTCTGTATGGCTGCTGTCTTTGTCGAGGCAGGACTTTGAGCGGCGCTTACGTCGATGTTTTGACTACTTTTCGAGGGAATGATCCCTCGTGGCGTCCCGTTGTTCCTCGTTGTCGCTTGCTTTAGGTATGTCCACCATGTATACATCGTGAGATGAGGTGGCTGTCCAATGCCCTATAGGTGCTGGTTCATGTTTGTCTCCTACATCATCGTCCATACCGTCGATGTCTTTGGAGTCGAAGTCGAACACGTCATTTAAACTTTCGACAGTGGCTACGAAGTGGGTGGTGGGTGGCAGTTGAATTTCTTCGTCATCCGCATCCCAACCTTGCTGACCATAGTCCGGCCATGGCTCTATGATAAAGAGAGAGACTTTAGTGAATTCAGGATGTCGCCAAAGGGCGAGTGCTGAAAGATGTCTGCGGTGATGAACTCCATGATCGGCGCCCAATCGGATTCGATTGGCAGGGGCGCGGAAGGTTCCGAGTCTGGAGAGGAGTCCGACACCTTGGAGTCACGAGCTTCGCAAAGGACAGGGTTGGTGTTCGGCACAATCGTCGTAGAGATCGCAGCCCCCGAGGCAGAGTCCAGCCAACCGTCCTCGCGCAATCAGCTCCGAACTAAGGGTCAGAGCGGGTGCTGGTGCGGCCCCCAGGGCACTGTTCGGCGGCAGAGCTAGATCATGCCCATCGTGACAGTGCGGCGCGCTCGGCTGTGGCTCAAACCCGTCGAAGATCAAGTCTCCGCGGATGTCAGCCATATAGTTCAAACTTCCCAATCTGACCTGATGGCCAAGGGCGTAGCTTTCAATCTGCTCCTGATGGCCAAGCGAATTGGCCCGTAGTGCAAAGCCGACGAATACGAAGATCTGTCCGGGGAGAAAAGTCTCACCCTGGACCGCATTGTTGTTGATGATCGGAGGAGCCATCGGGCCTAAAGATGACGACACAGAGGAACTCTCAATGGAAGCACCAATGTCGGTGTCAAAACCGGCGGATCTTGGGTAGGGGGTCCCGAACTGTGCGTCTAGGCGGATGGTAACAGGAGACAAGGGACACGATGTTTTTACCCAGGTTCGGGCCCTCACGATGGAGGTAAAACCCTACTCCTGCTTGATTAATATTGATGATATGGGTAGTACAAGAGTAGATCTACCACGAGATCAGAGAGGCTAAACCCTAGAAGCTAGCCTATGGTATGATTGTTGTTCGTCCTATGGACTAAAACCCTCCGGTTTATATAGGCACCGAAGAGGGTTAAGGTTACACAGAGTCGGTTACAATGGTAGGAGATCTACATATCCGTATCGCCAAGCTTACCTTCCACGCCAAGGAAAGTTCCATCTGGACACGGGACGAAGTCTTCAATCTTGTATCTTCATAGTCCAGGAGTCCGGCCAAAGGTGATAGTTCGGCTATCCGGACACCCCCTAATCTAGGACTCCCTCAGTTAGCAAGCATCTTACGGAAAGCACCATGAATAAAATGTGAACCACCATCAGTCATAAGATATCTAGGGACTCCAAACCATGGAAAAATAACTTCTTTAAGCATCTTAATAGAGGTGTTATGATCAGCACTACTAGTTGGAATAGCTTCTACCCACTTAGTAACGTAATCAACAACAACTAAAATATGTGTGTATCCATTAGAGGCATGAAAAGGTCCCATATAATCAAAGCCCCAACCATCAAATGGTTCAATAACAAGAGAATAATTCATAGGCATTTCTTAAAGTCTACTAATATTACCTATTCTTTGACATTCATCACAAGACAAGACAAACTTACAAGCATCTTTGAAGAGAGTAGGCCAATCAAAACCGGATTGCAATACCTTATGTGCAATTCTATCTCCAGCGTGGTGTCCTCCATATGGTTCGGAGTGACACTTGCGTAGGATCTGTTCCTGTTCATGCTCAGGTACACAACGTCTAATAACACCATCTACTCCTTCTTTGTAAAGGTGGGTGTCATCCCAGAAGTAATGTCTTAAATCATAAAAGAACTTTTTCTTCTGCTGGTATGTGAAACTAGGTGGTATAAATTTGGCAACAATGTAATTAGCATAATCAGCATACCATGGAGGAGTACGAGAAGCATTAATGACCGCTAATTGTTCATCAGGAAAGCTATCATCAATAGGTAGTGGGTCATCAAGAACATTCTCTAACCTAGACAAGTTGTCTGCAATGGGGTTCTTAGCTCCCTTTCTATCAATAATATGCAAATCAAATTCTTGGAGCAAGAGAACCCATCTAATAAGTCTAGGATTAGCATCTTTCTTTTCCATAAGATATTTAATAGCAGCATGATCAGTGTGAATAGTAACTTTAGAATCAACAATATAAGGTCTGAACCTGTCACAAGCAAATACAACTGCTAAGAATTCTTTTTCAGTAGTAGCATAATTTCTCTGGGCAGTGTCAAGAGTTTTACTAGCATACTAGATACCATTCAATTTCTTATCAACTCTTTGCCCTAGAACAACACCTACAGCATAATCACTAGCATCACACATAATTTCAAAAGGTAAATTCCAATCAGGTGGCTGAACAATAGGTGCAATAATCAAAGCTTTCTTAAGTATTTCAAATGCTTCTACACAATCATCATCAAAGACAAAAGGAATATCTTTTTGCAATAAATTAGTCAGAGGCCTAGAGATTTTAGAAAAGTCCTTAATGAACCTCCTATAAAAACCGGCATGACCAAGGAAACTTCTTATACCTTTTATGTCCTTGGGACATGGCATCTTTTCAATAGCATCAACTTTAGCTTTATCAACTTCAATACCTCTCTCAGAAATCTTATGCCCCAAGACAATACCTTCATTAACCATAAAGTGGAACTTCTCCCAATTCAAGACGAGACTAGTGTCTTCACATATCTACAAAACTCGATCTAGGTTACTCAAGCAATCATCAAAAGAGGATCCATAAACGGAGAAGTCATCCATGAATACCTCAAAAATATTTTCACAAAAGTCAGAGAATATAGCCATCATACATCTTTGAAAGGTAGCAGGTGCATTACATAAACCAAAAGGCATACGTCTATAAGCAAAAGTACCGAAAGGGCAAGTAAAAGTAGTTTTTGATTGATCCTCCGCTAACACAGGTATTTGAGAAAAACCAGAATAACCATCTAGAAAGCAAAAGTGTGTATGTTTGGATAGTCTTTCTAGAATTTGATCAATAAAAGGTAAAGGGTATTGATCTTTCTTAGTAGCTTTATTTAATTTACGGAAATCAATTACCATCCTATAACCTGTAATAATTCTTTGCGGGATCAATTCATCTTTATCATTAGGAATGACAGTAATACCTCCCTTTTTAGGAACGCATTGGACAGCACTTACCCAATCACTCTCTGCAACTGGATAAATTATACCTGCCTCAAGGAGCTTTAGTATCTCCTTTCTTACCACTTCTTTCATCTTAGGATTTAACCGTCGTTGAGGATCTCTAACTAGTTTGGCATCTTTTTCCACTTTTATTTTGTGTTGGCATAGAGTGGGACTAATGCCCTTAAGATCATTATGAGTATATCCATTAGCAGCATGGTGCCTCTTCAGAGTTTTCAATAATCTTTCCTCTTCTTGCTCTGAAAGGTTAGCACTAATAGATATATCTTCTTTTCATCAAGGTAAGGATATTTAAGATTATCAGGTAATGGTTTGAGCTCAAACACGGGATCACCCTTGGGTGGAGGGGGATCCCCTAGGATTTCAACAGGTAAGCTGTGTTTCAGAATAGGACCCTATTGAAGGAATACTTCATCTATTTCCCTTCTTTCATTCATAAACATATCATTTTCATGGTCTAGCAAATATTGTTCTAACAAATCAGTAGGAGGTACGACAATAGAAGCAAGACCAATAATCTCATCCTTACTAGGTGATTCTTTATCACGGGGTTGTCTACAAAACTTAGCAAAATTAAACTCATGAGACATATCCCCTAAGCCAACTATAACAATATACTTTTCACAATCAATCCTAGCATAACAGTATTCAAGAAGGGTCTACCAAATATAATGGGACAAAAGTCATCTTGTGGGGAACCAAGAACAAGAAAATCAGCAGGATATTTAACTTTCCCACACAAGACTTCAACATCTCTAACAATCCCAACTTGTGAAATAGTATCTCTATTGGCAAGCTTAATAGTAAAATCAATACCTTCCAACTCAGCTGGTGCGATATCATGCATAATTTCTTTATATAAGGAAATAGGTATTGCACTAGCACTATCACCCATATCACATAAGCCATGATAACAATGATCTCCTATTTTAACAGAAATAATAGGCATGCCTACAACCGGTCTATGTATCTTAGCATCTGGTCTAGCAATATTAGCAGTTTCACCACATAAATAAATAACATGCCCATCTAAATTATCATCCAAGAGATCTTTAACCATAGCAATACTAGGTTCAAATTTAATTTGCTCAGGGGGTGTATAAGTTATAGTATTACTCTTACGAACAACAGTTGAAGCTTTAGCATTATCCTTTATCCTAACAAGAAAAGGTGGTCTCTCAACATAAGTAGTAGGAACAATAGGATCATTATAAGTGATAGTCTTTTTTTCAACCGTAATAGGTGCAACTACTTTTACTTCAGTGGGAGGATTATATTTAAACAACTTCTCCTTAGGGAGATCAACATGTGCAGCAAAAGATTCACAAAAGGCAGCTACTATCTCAGAGTCAAGTCCATAATTAGTGCTAAATCCACGAAATGCATCGGTATCCATAAAAGATTTAACACAATCAAACTTAGGTGTTATACCTGATTCCTTACCATCGCCGGAACCCCAATCTTCAGAGTTGCATTTAATTCTTTCCAATAAGTCCCACTTGAATTCAATAGTCTTTAGCATATAAGAACCAACACAGGAAGTATCAAGCATGGTGCGATTATTGAGAGAAAGTCGAGCATAATTTTTTTGAATAATCATATCTCTTGAGAGCTCATGATTGGGGCATGAATATAACATTGACTTAAGCCTTCCCCAAGCTTGAGCGATGCTTTCTCCTTCGCGAGGCCAGGAATTATATATGTAATTACGATCACGATGAACAAGATGCATAGGATGGAACTTCTGGTGAAATTCCAATTTCAATCGATTATAGTTCCAAGATCACGTATCATCACATAGCCTATACCATATCAATGCATCCCCCTTAAAACATAAAGGGAAGACCTTCCTATTAACAACATCACCGGGAATACCTGCAAGCTTAAATAATCCACAAACTTCATCCACAAAAATAAGGTGTAAATCGGGATGCAATGTTCCATCTCCTGCAAAGGGATTAGCTAGCAGTTTCTCTATCATACCCGAAGGAATCTCAAAGTAAACATTTTTAGTAGGTTCAGTAGGTTGAGGAGCAACTCTTTTCTCTACTGGTCGGGGAGAAGATGCCGCAAACAAGCCCCTCAAAGGATTAGTTTCCATAGTAACAAGTGATAGAAAATTTCAGCACACTATATAAATGTTTCCTTACCAAGTTCCACTCACCAAAGGCGCTTCACTCCCCGGCAACGGAGCCAGAAAAGAGTCTTGATGACCCACAAGTATAGGGGATCTATCGTAGTCCTTTCGATAAGTAAGAGTGTCTAACCCAACGAGGAGCAGAAGGAAATGCCAAGTTTCAGTAAGGTATTCTCTGCAAGCACTGAAATTGTAGGTAACAAATAGTTTTGTGATAAGATAATTTGTAATGGGTAACAAGCAATGAAAGTAAATAAGGTGCAGCAAGGTGGCCCAATCCTTTTTGTAGCAAAGTACAAACCTGGACAATTTCTTATAATGAGAAAAGCGCTCCTGAGGACACATGGGAATTATCGTCAAGCTAGTTTCATCACGCTCATATGATTCGCATCCGGTACTTTCATAATTTGATATATGGGTGGACCGGTGCTTGGGTACTGCCCTTTCTTGGACAAGCATCCCACTTATGATTAACCCCTACTGCAAGCATCCGCAACTACAAAAGAAGTATTAAGGTAAACCTAACCATAGCATGAAACTAGTGGATCCAAATCAGCCCCTTACGAAGCAATGCATAAACTAGGGTTTAAGCTTATGTCACTCTAGCAACCCATCATCTACTTATTACTTCCCAATGCCTTCCTATAGGCCCAAATAATGGTGAAGTGTCATGTAGTCGATGTTCACATAACACCACTAGAGGATAGACAACATACATCTCATCAAAATATCAAACGAATACCAAATTCACATGACTACTAATAGCAAGACTTCACCCATGTCCTCAGGAACAAACGTAACTACTCACAAAGCATATTCATGTTCATGATCAGAGGAGTATTAATATGCATTAAGGATCTGAACATATGATCTTCCACCAAGTAAACCAATTAGCATCAACTACAAGGAGTAATCAACACTACTAGCAACCCACAGGTACCAATTTGTGGTTTTGATACAAGATTGGATACAAGAGATGAACTAGGGTTTTGAGAGGAGATGGTGCCGGTGAAGATGTTGATGGACATTGACCCCCTCCCGATGAGAGGATCGTTGGTGATGACAATGGTGATGATTTCCCCCTCCCGGAGGGAAGTTTCCGCGGCAGAACAGCTCCGTCGGAGCCCTAGATTGGTTCCGCCAAGGTTCCGCCTCGTGGCGGCGAACTTTCGTCCCGTAAGCTTGCGTCTGATTTTTTTCAGGGTAAAAGCCTTCATATAGCAGAAGATGGGCACCAGACGGCCAACAGGGGGCCCAGGAGACAGGGGGCACGCCCAGTAGGGGGCGGGCGCCCCACCCTCCTGGCTAGGTTGTGGGCCCCCTTTGGTATTTTCTTCACTCAATAATTCTTATTAATTCCAAAAGTGACTTCCGTGGAGTTTCGGGATTTTTGGAGTTGTGCAGAATAGGTTTCCGATATTTGCTCCTTTTCCAGCCAGAATCCCAGCTGCCGGCATGCTCCCTCTTCATGGTAAACCTTGTAAAATAAGAGAGAATAGCCATAAGTATTGTGACATAATGTATAATAACAGCCCATAATGCAATAAATATCGATATAAAAGCATGATGCAAAATGGACGTATCAGGCATCCCCAAGCTTAGACGCTTGAGTCTCCTTGAATATTTACTTGGGGTGCCTTGGGAAACCCCAAGCTTGAGATCTTGCCTCTTCTTCTTCTTCTCACATCGAGACCTCCTCGATCTACGAACACTTCATCCACACAAAACTTAACCGAACTTTTAGTGGCGGGGTTAGTGAATATGGCAAAGAAATCCCATCATGTACTGCTGTAACATTATTGTATAATTATAAACAAAAAGTAATCACTCTATGCTATCACAATTCTATGGCCTCAAGTCAAGGAGGCTTCAACAAGAATTCAAACATATGCAAATAATGAAGCTATAACAGCAATCTGTGAAAACAGGACAGTCTGTAAAGATTCGAACATGCACCATACTTATTTAACCCCAAAAATTCTGAAAAATAGGAAAAATAAACAATTTGTATAGAAAGATAGTGAAAAAAGTTTCAGAACCATTTGACGTTCCAGTAAAAAATGTAAAATCAAGCATTACAGCCAAAGTTTCGGTCCTGCACCGCACAAACCAACAAGCATTGTAAACATCCTAAAGGCAAACCTTGGCACATTATTTTTATTATATAATGGAATTGTACAAGGGGATAATTATTTTTTTTGAAAAGTTTCTGTAATCAAGATTCACAAAGTTTCCGTGAGCATGAACAAAGTTCAAGGCTAGCTCCCACTTTAATAATCCTCGTCTTTCTCACTTTTGCTTTTCTTTTTGAAAAAGTTTTGGGTTACCCTCTTTATTTTTTTGCTTTTAAACTTTATGAAAGCACACAACAAAAATAAATGACTCTCTAAAACATCCGGGTTGTCTCCCTGGCAGCGCTTTCTTTAAAGCCATTAAGCTAGGCATATAGTGCTCAAGTAATGGATCCACCCGGATCACAAGGTATATCAAAGCCAATTTTAATTAACAATGATTTGTGATTTAGTAGTGAGCACAAAGTAACATATATCATGTGGCAACGAAGTCTAACTCTCTTCCTATGCATCAGCATGTCATAAAATAATAATTCATGCACACCAAGTAAAGGCCAATGCATAGTATAAGTAGTTTCTTGCAATTCTATCGTGTTGGAAACATAAAGAGGTGGAGATGTAGTTCCTCTCTCATAATAATTGCAAGTTGGAGCAGCAAGCACATGCATATTATATCAATCAAAATCATCATGTGCAATAGTAAAATGCAATCCATCAACATAATCCTTAATAAGAGCAAACTTCTCCGATATAGTGAAGTTTGGAGAATTCAAAAAGATAATAGGACTATTATGTGTGGGTGCAATAGAAACAATTACATGTTTAAAATAAGGAACAATAGCAAGTTCATCTCCATAAGCATCATTCATATTGGCATCATGGCCACAAGCATAGCAAGCATCATCAATAGGGGGTATTTCATGAAAATCTACGGGATCATAACAATCATCATAGCAAATCATCCTTCGGTAAGCACGCAGGGAAAGTAAACAATGTATGAGTTGAAGAGTTACTCTCATTAGAAGGTGGGCACGGGTGATCAATCGCTCTTCCTCCTTTTGTTCTTCGCTCTCCTCCTCATCTTTTTCATCCGGTGAGCTCACAGTTCCATCAATTTCTTCTTCCATAGATTCCTGCAAAATATTAGTCTCTTCTTGGACATCGGAGACTTTCTCAATAAATTCATCAATATAATTAATTGTATTTATAATTCTCATAGAAATATTTAAGGATAGCTAAATTTTCAGGTCTGTAAGCAACTTCATAAAGATTTTCACACATTTTAAACAAAGATTCAATTTCATAAGCACCCATAAAAGCAACATATTCTTCTATTTGTTCCACATCCTAGTAATCATATATACCATTAGAATAAGAAGCTAAGGTTTTATTATCATTAAATTCGCATGAAAAGGGATGGTGTGGAGCCTTCATCCTAGAGCAACAAGTATAATCATATCTCAAGCACAGTTCCCGAGCATACCAATGCAAAATATGAATTTGATCCCATAATAGTTTCCCTTTTTGAGTTAAGCGATAATCCCTAAAGTATTCACGTTGATCCAACGTAACTCCCATTATAAAGTTGAATGGGGTTTTCTCAGGATTATCAAAGTAGTACATAATATCTTTCACATAATGAGCATCCAGGTTTTTAGGAGGTTCCCCATCTCCATGAGTAGCAAGTACACCTAATTTTTTTGGTATTTCGTGTTCCATATCCATAACTAGAGATAGAGAACAACTTAAAACAACAAATAAAAATTACTTAGTGATAAAGCAAACAAGCACACACGAGAATATTCACCCCACGCTATAACTCCCCGGCAACGGCGCCAGAAAAAGGTCTTGATAACCCACAAGTATAGGGGATCAATTGTAGCCTATTTCAATAAGTAAGAGTGTCGAACCCAACGAGGAGCTAAAGGTAGAACAAATATCCCCTCAAGTTCTATCGACCACCGATATAACTCTACACACGCTTAGCGTTCGCTTTACCTAAAACAAGTATGAAACTAGAAGGACTTTGTAGGTGTTGTTGGATAGGTTTGTAAGAATATAAAGAGCACGTAAATAAAAACTAGGGGTTGTTTAGATAAAGACGCAATAAAGTTAGTATAGCGAGTGTGTAAATAAAAACTAGGGGTTGTTTAGATAAAGACGCAATAAAGTTAGTATAGCGAGTTTGTTTAGATAAAGACGCAATAAAAATAGGATAAAGACGCACTTATGATTGGAACTATTAGCAAGCATCCGCAACTACTAACGTTCATTAAGGTAAAACCCAACCATAGCATTAAGATATATTGGTCCCCCTTCAATCCCGTATGCATCAATTTCTATGCTAGGTTGAAGCTTCGGTCACTCTTGCCCTCCAATACATAGTCCTATCAACATACAACTAACCCTATGGTGTGATCCACGCGCGCGCTCATGTGATGGGCACAAAAGGATAGCAACATAACCACAAGCAAATTAAACCAATCATAGCAATTCACCAATTACCGATAGGACAACGAAAATCTACTCAGACATCATAGTATGGCAACACATCGTTGGATAATAATATGAAGCATAAAGCACCATGTTCAAGTAGAGGGTACAGTGGGTTGTGGGAGAGTGGACCGTGGTAGATAGATGGGGGAAGGTGATGGAGATGTTGGTGAAGATGACAGAGGTGTTGGTGTAGATCACGGTGATGATGATGGCCCCGGCGATGTTCCAGCGCCACCGGGAGAGACGGGGAGAGAGCCCCCCTTCTTCATCTTCTTCCTTGACCTTCTCCCTAGATGGGAGAAGGGTTTCCCCTCTGGTCCATGGTCTCCATGGCGCTAGAGGGGCGAGAGCCCCTCCGAGATTGGATCTATCTCTCTATCTCTCTCTGTTTCTGCGTTCCAGATTCTGGCCTTTCACCGTTTCTTATATTCTCGGAGATCCGTAACTCCGATTGGATTGAAACTATGAACACGATTTTTCTCCAGATATTAGCTTTCTTGCGGCGAAAGAAGGGCAACAACCACCTTACGGGGTGTCCATGAGGGTCAGGGGCCCGCCCATCCCCCTGGAGCGCGCCCCCTGCCTCGTGGGCCCCTCAAGCATCGACTCGCATTGATTCCACTTCTCAAAATTCAGATATATTCCAAAAAAAATCTCCGTCAGTTTTTATCCCGTGAGGACTCTGTTTGTTATGTATTTTCTGCGAAACAAAAACATGCAACGAACAGGAACTGGCACTGGGCACTGGATCAATATGTTAGTCCGAAAAATAGTATAAAAAGTTGCCAAAAGTATGTAAAAGTTGTAGAATATTGGCATGGAACAATAAGAAATTATAGATACGACGGATTTACGTATCAACTAGCCATTGGGGAGAGCACCACGCATCCACCAACGCCTCCCAACAGTCCATCTTATCTGCACGCCATCTCGGGGGCACCTAAGTTAGTCAAGAGAAATTTCAGCGCTATGCCTATGAATCAAATCAAGAAAACTAAGTTCAAGGCCTGAAGAATAGGTAATTACCACCTTGTACTTCTCCTTACTCAGAAAGTTGCCGCGACACTTTTGCTTGCCCCTCCTAATACCCTTCGAGGCATAGTAGTCTCGAACGGCCTGCACCCGAACCTCGTGCCGTAACTTCTGAATTGGGCGCTTGCACTCGGCTTCGACAACCATAGACGTGGCCTCCCGCTCTCCCTCTGAAACCCTGTACAAGGTCTGCAATCAAACAAGACAACACGGATTAGTACAATCACTAGGTAGTGTTGATTTCTAATTCTGTAAAGAAGAAATTACCCAAAACCGACGGAACACAATGCCGGCCACCGTCTCGCAGAAGACACCGGCGACCATCTCCTCTGGCGGGTCCGAGGCAACCGAGTACAACTCCCAGCTTAGTGCTAGCTATGGAACCTGACCCTCACCAGGCAACGTGACCCACCTAGGGAAGTGTCATCGGCAAAGCACACCAAGGACCTGGATGGGTCTGCGGACACCACGGGGGTGTACCAAGCCCCTGCAGTATGACAAGGCCAAGGCATTAGATATTAATTTGAAGAAACTTGAAGGTAAAAGGTTAAAAAAGAGTAAATGAATTACTTCAACCCATTAGGCGCAATCAACCACCTCTGGTCGGGGGTCGTTGGCACTGGCGGGAGCTTTGTAGAGCCAATTTTGTGGACCTGCTTGCCCTTCTCAACCAGCTCGTCGTTTCTGTAGCTATCATCAGAAAGGGTATCCTCGCTACCATCAGTAGGGCCACTAGCCTCCGGAGTCTCGTGGGAAGAAGACTCCGGGACCGGAGTCTTCTGGGACGAAGACTCTGAGACCGCATCACGTGGGGCTAAGGATCGGCGACCCGAGTCTGGTGGGGCGAAGGTCGGAGACCGGAGGCTCATGGACCGGAGTTTGAGACGGGTCCACGTCAGACGGAGCAGTCATGTGGTCGGGTGAATCAGCTGGGGGTTGCGGTGAGGAAGGCGTAGCAGCCTTCCTACCTCTCCTGATGCCACGTCCACCTCTAGAAGCCTTCTTCGTCCTCCCCCGACCTCTCCCATCCGAAGAAGAAGCACCCGCTATCGGTGTCAAAACTGGCGGATCTTGGGTAGGGGGTCCCAAACTGTGCGTCTAAGGCTAATGGTAACAAGAGGCGGGGCACACAATTTTTACCCAGGTTCGGGCCCTCTCTATGGAGGTAATACCCTACTTCCTGCTTGATTGATCTTGATGAATATGAGTATTACAAGAGTTGATCTACCACGAGATCGTAATGGCTAAACCCTAGAAGTCTAGCCTATGATTATGATTGTTGTTGTCTCTACGGACTAAACCCTCCGGTTTATATAAACACCGGAAGGGGCTAAGGTTACACAAAGTCGTTTACAGAGAAAAGGAATCTACATATCCGAATGTCCAAGCTTGCCTTCCACGCAAAGGAGAGTCCCATGCGGACACGGGAAGAAGTCTTCTGTCTTGTATCTTCATAGCCCAACAGTCCGGCCCACGTATATAGTCCGGCTGTCCGAGGACCCCTTAATCCGGGACTCCCTCAGTAGCCCCTGAACTAGGCTTCAATGATGATGAGTCCGGTGCGCAGATTGTCTTCAGCATTGCAAGGCAGGTTCCTTCTCCGAATACTTCACATTACTAGGGAAAAGCGTAGCAGCAGCATGGGTTTTAGGCCTATCAGTAGCGCGGGATGATGCGCTACTGATAAGGCGCTACAGCTAACATGTAGCAGTAGCGCCTATCGACCCACGCTACTGCTATACATGGATAGCTGTAGCGCGCTTCAGTGAAGAGCGCTGCTGATATTATCTGTAGCGCTTTTTACAGGGAAGCGCTACTGGTAAGGCTGCGCTACTGCTAACTTTTTCCCCTCGCTACTACTAGGTTTATTAGTTTTTTCTGCATATTTGTTTTGTATTTGAATAGGCTTTATACAATAATATTTAGCATATCATACACATACAAATGTAATCATAGCATATACAAACAACTAGTCTCATCAAATCATGTCATCATCATAATCATCAACCAACACAAAGTGGTCTGTTGTCATCATCTCGAAAATAGCGATACAAGTCTCTATTACTTGCAAATACATCGTCATCCATCTAAACAATGATATACGCAAGAAGAGATATCACTTTGAGTGAGAGCGGAACTATGCAGTACATGAGTTCGTATCCCTCTCTCGCATTAGCGTGAACCTAAACTAACTAATGTCGTCACTCGGAAACCAGAAACCGGTACACCTGGGCCTGACACTCCGTCCACTCGTCGTATATATACTCCTGGCGTAGCACTTCTTCGCCATCGATGATCTATGCACCTGCATCGTCACATGAGTCAATGATATGCAACATATATAGTTGAGCAACAGAAAGAGACAGGATTGGCAAAAATAGAAACAACATATCATAAGCATAAATAACAAAATTCATTGTACCCAAAATGCCCTAACTAGAGTGATCTTCGCTAGTCGATGAGGAGGACGGTTTAATTACATCACAAATAAAGTTTCGCCGTGCATAACTCAAAGTTTTGTCATACAGAAAGTATGGACTAAACTAACACATTGTCATATATCGACAATCACTCCAACATGTCGTGCCATCCATCCATGTCAGGGAGATAGTCCCCAAGCTTATTGAAAGGCTTCATGTCGAGACGCTGAGAGGCTACCCATGTTCGGACGTCTTCCCACGACATTTTTCCTTCTTCGTAGGACATCCCTGTTTTTCCGATGACCTCCTTCATGATGATTTGGGCAAGTTCACGCTGGATGTTATAGAACTTAGCTCAAAGTCGATGATCCTCGATATCTCCTACGGCCTTTCCCCATTGCAGAATATGGGCATCGCCGGATCTAGGTGACATGCGAAGGTTCTGGTGATCCCGTCTGTACTCCAGCATGTGGTGTAGGACATAGAATCCATCATTAAGAGAATCGCTCGGTTGCTGGATGCAGCAGAAGTCGGCCTTATGGCCGAAGGCGAGCCTGCCACCCCTTCTCTTCTTGTCCTTGACCTCTCCACCCCGTGCTTGGTAGTAAAACATAGCACTATCAAGAACATCCTTGATGTGGGTGTAATCCTTTTTGTGAATATTCTTCGACGAGTCCAGGTAAAGAGCGTGGGAGTATCGGGGGTAGAGGATGATGAGGACGGCGTGCCCGCCACTGCGCAAAATAAGTACACCTCAAACTAATTAGCCTCCATCGTGCAAATGAATGATTGAAATCGAAGGAAGGATATCTACACGGATGACTTACACGGGATGATAAGGCACAAGAATCGCCTCCTTGTCCTTATTAGGTGAGCATGAAACTGACGATGTATTCCCTTACGTATTCACAGTGCTTTGCGCAGACTCCCAAGAAGACCTCGTGCATGTAGTACGGGTCGGCGACACAGATATGAGGTATCTGCTCAACCCCGATGATGTAGTTCATGTGCAAGGCATAAAGGCAGACAAATGTAAAATCCAGCTTCTTCATGTGAAACATGTCGAATATGTAATCGAATCGAAGGAAGAACCTATCTGCGGGGAAGCAGTCGACGTACGACATTTGCCGCGGAACGTTAACCACGTAGAGTGGGTATCCTGGATCTTTCGAGGCGATGAGGCCTTTCTCTACCCGCAATACATCGTCATGAAGTCTCCTTAGATCATCAGATCTGGCCCCTAGCACTCTTGCAGGTAGGATTGGTTGACCAGGGATATGCCATCTATCCGCATCGGGGATATCTATACTGTCCTGAAGCCGAGGCTGCTGAGGCGGCGGGATCATAGAATCAGCTTTTTTGCCTTTCGTTGCGCTCTTCCTAGACTTCTTTACTACCGGAAGGTCATCCATAATACGTTCAGCCTCCGGAGACGGCAATTCAGGCACCGATTCATGACGCTCAAACCCTGAGTAGGCGCCAGCATACACATAATGTTGAGTGCCATCGTCATCCTCATCCTCATCCATGGCGATGTCATCAGCGACTAATGGAGCCTCTTCCTTACCCCATCCGCTATCACCCAACCCGACACCCAACGCTAATTGGGTAGGTGGGGTGTTGATGTTCATACCGTGCTGAGGCTGCGTGCTCGTGGGTGTGCTCCCGGACGCCTCCAGACGAAACAAGCTCTTTGGCCACAATAGGACCCACCCATTGCAACAATCACTAAGCCGCCGCGGGGTCTCATCGTCATCCCCCACTAGTACCAGAGGAGGAAAATTCTCGTGGCACGGTTTGACACTAGCCATGGAAACCTTGAAGACGTTCGGGGGGATCGGCCGGTTGTGGAACAATGGTTCCTTCGACTCCATTATCGTCGCCTTCCCCACATCCACCTTATGGTCACCGATGGTGTACAATATGGTGCACGGGGTTTCGTCGGCCTGCAAAGAAAAGTCTATGACGTGAGACATCCGAAAGGTAACGAAAACGGGAGATTATACATTTATTGAAGCGAGCCAATGTGACAGATACCGTGAGGGCGTCGAGCTCAGCCAAAGATGAAGCACCGCCGAGCATGTTCGGTGCCAGAGCCGGTGCCGGAGCAGGTGCGAGAGCTAGTGCGGGAGCAGGTGTGGGAGCCAGTGCGGGAGCCGGTGCAGGAGGAGGTGCGGGTGCTGGTGCGGGAGCCGGTGCGGGAGCAGGTGCTGGTGCAATGCTAGTCGAGCTGCTCCCCAAGAAGTCAGCAAGGGGAAAGTCTGCTGCAGTTTTTTCTAGATTTTGCCTTGTCCAATTGAAAACGGCCTGAACCAAGGAAGTAGACATATCTGCAACCACCTGTTTTGCGGCAGCTACCGCTGTTGCGACTGTCTGAGATGATTTCTTCTGAACCGCAATCTCAACCTTCTTGTCGATGTTTTCTTCAGTTAACCTCCGTCTTTCGTTTCTCTCTTTCGTGGTCTCGCGGTAGTACTTCTTCCACGTGGCGCCATCTCCGACACTGTGCATGCGTCCATACGACAGCCGAGTATCCACCAGGAGTCATTTCAATATGTTCAACGCCCAGTTGAATGGAGTGTCCCACTTGGGCCTCGCCAATGCCTCAGACGGCGAGTCGCTTTCGGCCGCAATCCTGTGCTGCTCTCTCTGCAAAAGGCACAAGGATCGTTTACAAATATGACTAACGTTTGCATTCGAATTGATCAGAAACTAAAATTACCAGCAGTCTAATGAACTCTGTCGTGACCGGGTTTGTCTTGTAAACCTTCTTCACTAGGTCCCAACGGTGCCGGGCCCTGAGGAAGTCATGCTCCTGCGGGACGGTGAACTCCGCCAAGGGGTCTGGGATTCCCAGACTTGCGGTTTCCGCGTCCTCCTTGGCCCATTTGGACCTCTTCCCTCCGTAACCACAGCTTCCGAGGTGGTGGCTCCCAATGTTCCTCTCTTGAAGCCCCTTCATGTACTTAGACTTTTTTTGGCAGCTTCGGCCTTGCAAGCCTCCTTGAATATTTGAAACTGCTCTTCCGTGATTGTCGGATTATCCTTTACAATCTCGGAGTAGGGTTCCTTCTTGTCGATGATCCTTGCTTTCACCCTTGTTTTCCAGGCGGCCATGCGTCGCTAAACTTGGTCATGGCGTGTTTGTTTATCTTCTTCATTGCCGGTTCCTTATCTGGATCTTCATAATCCTTTTCATTCCGACCCGGGAACAAGAATATCTGGTGAAACTTATTTAGGAGGGAGGACCTCATATTATCTATCTTCTGTAGTTTCTCATCGTTGATGGTGGCGGTTGTCCGTAAGATGCATCCTATTTGATTGTCGTAGCATGCGCGCGCTTCCTCGGGCGTGTTTGGCTCAAAATTGCCGTCGTCCACCTCCATGACCACAAGTCTAGTAGTCCTGAGTCTGTTAGGAATCCGTTGCCTATTTGCTTTCGGTTCTACACCGGCTCCACTCCCTAAGGCAGCGTCGGTCTCGGTCTCATCGCCGGTCTCGATGCCGGTCTGAGTCTCAGTGTCGGTCTCAGTCTCAGCACCGGTCTGCATGTCGGTCTCAGTGCCGGTCCCCGATGCCACCGGTGGGCCCAGCAACAACATTGGTTGATCGTCGGCAAGGCTCAAAAATTCGTCTGCCGCTCGGTAGACGTTGTCGCAATCACCAGAACCCTGTCCTTCATCGTTGCTAGCCATGTTTCCTACGGTTAAATCTAGGCAATTAATTCTAGACCTAATAAAATGAATAATGACATAAAATGCCTATTGTTTTGCAGGAACGTTGACTCCTTCCAGATGCAGCAAATCCCGGGCACTCGATATGTCGTAGTTTGTAGCACAAGTCATGCCAAAATTCACGGAAAATTTCGGCATGACCTTTGCTAAAAAGTGGACAAATTGAGAACTTGAAATTTGCCGGAACGGAAATGAATAAACATTCCGGCAAAACATAGGCCAATCTACTTCATTCCGTGGAAACAACAAAAGGACACTTGGGCACAATCGAAACATGCATGTGCAAACACAGTTGAGGAATTTGCATATATCATGACCACTTCAAATTTGCATGTCCTAGCATTTGACACTACAAGAAAATCTACACAAATCTCATGCTCTCTCAAACTCAATTCAAAAACCAAATATAGATTATATTTAGTTAACTACTGAACTAAATTACTTTACTCTAAACTAAACCCTACTGCCCTAATTAAGATCTAGTTAAACAAACTCAATTTCTAAACTAAACCCTACTGAACTAATTAACATCAACATTATCTACTACTTAACATCTATTATTACCCTAACTAAAAACATCTACTATTAATCATGCTGCCCTAGTTAACTAGTACCATCACTACTACTAATTAACATCAACTACTACTACTAAAAATCATTATGTATGAACCCTAGTACTAATTAACATCTACTACTACTAATTAACA
>NC_041391.1:428718065-428797336 GCF_002162155.2 Triticum dicoccoides | reverse complement strand
GCGGAGAGGTGCTCGGCGACGAAGGTAGGGGCAGCAAGGGCGGGCTTAGGATCGAGAGGCGGTGCTCCTGGGCGGGCTCGGGGGCGGTGAGGTCAAGTGCGGCAGCGGAGAGGTCGAGGGCTGTGACGGTGAGGTTGAGGGCGGCCCGAGAGGCGGCGGCGGTGAGGCTGGGTGTCCTCGGGCAGCGGCGTGAGGATGAGCGCGACGTCGACGCCGGCAGGAGATGGCGGCGAAGTGGGGGCGACGGCGAAGTGGGGGAGACGGCGGCGAAGAGTGGCGCGAGGGATTTGGGGGAGAAGTGGTGGCCGGGGGGAAACCATTTTTTGGGTTAAGTCAAAAATAACGGTAGCGCGTTAGGAAAAACGCACTATAGCTAAGTTAGCTATAACGCGTTTTCGCAAACGCGCTATTGCTATTCCTTCATCCTTTTTCCCTTTTTCGTTTATTTTTCTTTACATTTTATATTTTTCCTTTCTCCTTTTTCCATTTCTTTCATTTTCATTTACTTTTCTATTTGTTTTTCATTTCCTTTTATTTTCGTTAGCAGTAGCGCTTTACAGGTAAACGCGCTGCTATAATAATATTAGCGGCAGCGCAGTTTCTGAAAGATTGCTACTACTATGTGTAGCCCATCGGCTTAGTGGTCGAAATTTTAGTAGTAGCAAGTTTTCAGCAAGACGCGCTACTGCTATATATGCATCGGCAGCGTGCTTATTTGGCACGCGCTACTGCTGTCTAGCAGTAGCGAGCTTTTTTAACAAGCGCTACTGCTAAAGTTCTGTGTATAATGTTTTCCCTAGTAGTGTCAAAGTAGATTTCAAACAGAAGAATCGTGCCCGGCTCTGCAAAACAAGTTCCGCACACAACCGTAGAGAGTATAACACTTTCACGAGTCCGATCCGCTGACAATTTTTGTAGCGTGATATTACGTCATTACTTGGCCATTATTTTGAACCATTTTCCAGCCTGCCATCCCACCTTTCGAGAGGCGGTTTTTATTGTCACGTCTTGTCAAAGCAGAGATCGTGTCCCCTTATTGCGGGATTTTCATCAACACGGGCGTGGGTAACCCAACCGTTTTGTTGGCATGATTCCTTGGGAATAGGCATGTTTTAAGGCCGCAGAGGGGACGTTTGATATTCGTCGCCTTTATAAGGGGGCTAAGGCATGTCCTTTTCCTTCCACACTAATACTTTCCTCCACCTCCCACCTCAAGTTCCAACACCCAAGGGTCAATCTAGTCGCTTCGAGATTCCATCCATGTCCGGTCCGGACCTTCAAGTCCGATGGATGGCCTCTTCTGTCATAGGGGAGGATATCTCGAAGCTTAGGGAGGAAAGATACTTGACTGCGGAAATCCTTCATAGGCTCCCTGTTCAAGGGCATGTTATTCCTACTCCCAGATCCAATGATAGGGTCGTGTTTATCTCTCACTTCCTTTGAGGGCTTGGGTTTGCTCTTCACACTACAAAAAATTTACACTTACATGATGATACATGTTTGTCACAATAGGTCGCGTTTTTTGTCATGCATGTACATCCATGACGATTTTATGACAGAATCAAGATAGTCATACCTGTGCTGTCGTAGAAGTGTTCCATGACATTACCAAAATTATCATCACGGAAGTGTCCACTTCCATGACGAAAAATCACGCGTCACAGAAGTGCTTTCGTCAAGAGTGATCGTGGCATCCACCGTAACGGAACACCGTTAAGCTATCGGGTCGGGTTTTGGATCCGATAACCCGTTAACAGCCCCAACCAATGGGGATTTTCCACGTGTAAAATCATCATTGGCTGGAGGAGACACGTGTCAGGTCCGCGTTGGCAAATGTGTCACTCATCCAATGGGCGAGACGCGCCTATGATATGTTTACATGTGGACCGGCCCATCAAGTTTAAATGGGCAGGCCCAACTAAATTCCCACAAGATTTTGCGGACCATAATGGGCCGGCCCAGCTAAAGGACCACGAGATTTTGCGGACCATAATGGGCTGGTCCAGCTAAAGGCCCACAAGATTTTGCGGGCCATAATGGGCCGGCCCAGGTAAAGGTCCACAAGATTTTTGTGTGCCATAATGGGCCGGCCCAGGTAAAGGCCCACAAGATTGTTGCGGATCATAATGGGCCGGCCCAGCTAAAGGCCCATGAGATTTTTCTGACATTAATGGGCCGGCCCAGCTGTGGGCCCACAAGATTTTGACGACCCTAGTAGGTCGGTCCATTAATGGCCTGCCACATTTCGGGCCTAATAATGGCCCATATGAGATCCGGCCCATTAAAAGCCTACCACGTTCTGGGCCAAATTACGGCCTAGATCAGGTCCGGCCCTTTAAGAGGCTTTGGGCTCAATTATGGCCCATATCAGATTCGGCCCATCAACTGGATGCTATGCTTTTGGGCCCACTTGCTAAAGGCCCATTTAGTAATTCGGCCTGATATTTGTTTCGTCTTGTTAAGGGCAGGTTTAACATTTTGGCCCTATATTAATTTCGGCCTGTTAAAAGCCCGTCATATAGTTGGGCCTAACTATGGCCCGGTTTGCATCCGGCCTGCTCGCAGCCGATAGCTGATTGGGCCAAACAAGGACTGAGACAATTGTGGCCTGTTAAAAGCCCGTGATTTAATTCACACAATCATGGGCCGGGGTCCATTTCGGGCTGCTGCCGGCCCGTGAGCTGTTCGGCACATTTCAGGCCCAACCTACTTCTCAGCCTCCTAAAAGCCCATTGAGTTTTCTTGGCAAAAGAGGGCCGGGGGTTACTCGGCCTGTTAAAGGCCCGAATCTACTAGTGGGCCAGTTTATTTTTGGCCTTTTAATGGACCAAGATGACGGGGCCCATGATGCGGATCATACAAGGTGATTGGATGACGGCCCGATTATGTACCGTAATTTTACGGTTTGGCCGGTTTACTGCGAAGACAGGATATATATACAGTAAAATAACTGCAACATCGTGAATAAGAAAAAACCTAGACTATACAATAAAGAAATAACAGCATATTACATCCACTGGGCATCAAAGTTCACCACTATGATAATAAAGCACAAGCAGACAGCAGATTACATACACTGGGCATCAAAGATCGCCACCAGTGCAAATAAACACAACGACAAAATAATATACAAAACCGACAGCACTTCAATAGAGTTCAAGAAAGGTTAGCCCTGCTAGGGAGCTGCAGCGCAAACAGCTGAGCAAGATGATGAGACTGCGCTTGTTCAACACTTATATCTTCCTCACACTGAAAGATAAACAAGCAGACAGATGACATGTTTTGCACATAAAAGTATCAGTGCTGACAATTCATCACATTTCTTAGTGGCGAATAAAGTGACACAGTTTAAAATTGCATTAAGACAATATGGTATTATTCAGGTCAAGACATGGCAGGAAATGACATTGTGAAGGAGTTTGCAGCTTCACGACACCACTTGATTACAGATCAAGAACTCATAAGTATCAATGGTTAGTGTGCTGTCAATTTATCCCATTTCAGATTGGCAAATAAAGAGACGGTTTAAATAATAGTAGAATGATATGACATTGTTCATAGTTAAGACATTGCAGAATATGACATTGTGCTGTAGTGGGTAGGTTCACCACACCACTGGATTACGGATGAAGAACAGAAGCATACATGCAGTGCAAAATAAGATCACTTGCTCTGTATAGTTTATTTACATGGTATGAAGAAGGAACTTGGTTGTACAACTGAAAACTTAAATTGAGAAGGACAAACTTTTGTTTATGAACTACATAATAAAATTTAAACATGCAATTTTATGCAAACACCAAAAATAAACAGCCGTTGCAGTCATGCCTAACGAAATATACACAACGAAGTTTGAAGGCTTGAGAAGGACAAACTTACATTATTGGTGAAGACAGGCTCTATAAAGGCCTTGTCCATGCTAATGGCGGGGGGGGGGGCAATTCAAGAAGTTTACCACAGAATCTTCTTCATAAGCATTGCCTTTATTCTATATTTTGTTAAGAGTAAATATAGATGTGATAATATACGAAAAAATAGAGAATATTTAAGATAAGATGAAGAGTGATGCTACATAACCAAGTAGCTATAAATGTAAGTGCAGCGATACAGGCAAAAGGTACAACCAAGAGCAATGCACAGCTAAAATTCTTTAGTACCAACCTTATGGTAAGAGTAAATATAGATCTGATGTGTAGAAAATGGAGGGCAAAGGAAAATAAGCTGCAAAGTGATGGTACATGAACAACTACCTGTCATTATAAGTACACTGATAAAGGATAGCATGTACTTATAAGAACAATGCAGAGCTAAAAAAATCATTGGCATTGGCTATATTCTACACTAATGTAACCATTCATACAGGTCAGATAATTTGGAGCGAACAATTGATAAGCAAGCTATCATGCATACTGCTGTCACATAATGAACCAGGTATGTATGCAAGTACAGTAATACAGGACAACGTGTACTAACAAGAGCAAAGCAGCGGGCACCATATTTGCGATATCCTGTCGTTCTTTTCAAACTGGAATTCTTCTTCGAGCAGATTTCCTGCAAAAAAGATCCGTAAGGCACATGCGGAAAAGTAGAAGTTCAAATTGTCATGTGATTTCATAGACAGTACCTCATCCTAGGAATGAGACTAGTGCATAACAAGGTTTTTCCATTCAATGTCTTCTAAATTAGCACAGGAGACTTCACCGGAAATTTGTTTGTAGACTTGCCATCAAAGTGTGCTCTCCTCAGGTAACACCGATACTGCTGCAATGCTTCCTTGAAAAGCACAAGCAAGCTTTGCTCGTCATGACTATCCAGATTGACCCTCGCCTAGTTACGACAATGTAATGTAAATCATTGATGTGTTCAATCAGCAGAAAATAGGAAAATAATAACCATGAATAATAGCACTTACACGTAAGTTGGACAGGAAGATGTGAAAATGGTGTTTGTCTTCACTATAATCTTCCCATGATGGGAATATATGCACATAGTCCCTAACAACATTGAAAGAATTGTCTTTTAAACTGGGAATAAATGGAATGGGGTTCCAATCTGCAGGAATTGGCCGTCTCTGCAGTTGGGATAGGTCTTCAGCCGGTGGACTTGCTGTACTTTTTGCTGGAGTGGGATTTTTCTGTGGTACGGCTGGTGCTATGGAAAATGAAATCGGTATACCTTTTGCTGGAGTGCAGGTCCTCTGTGGTCGGGCTAGTGGTGTGGCTAGTGAAGTATGGGTACAGTCTGAGTCGGTCCTACGTTTTGTGTCACTGGTTGTACAGCCAATATAAGTGGGGTGCTGTCTGATTTCTCCGGCACCACCATGTTTTTCAAGGACTTTGCTGGTGCTCCTTCAGGTTCGGCAATCACCCTCTTCCTTTTTGATGTCTGATGCACAAGAACAACATTTGAGTGGAAAAACATGGTATGATGACAGATGGAATATGTATTGATAATGGATGGGCATGGCATCTCGACATATATGATGAGTAAACTAAGCAGATGGCGGTGCAACAAAGTAGAATAATTGCAAGACAACATATGCAAGATACCCACAATCAATAAAACCTTGCCAAATTAGAACATGCACCTTGATGGGTGAACAGGACAAGCCATCTGCCTTTGACTCCTTGAGGTTAGAATAGTCATTAGGATCATATTCTGAACAAGAATCAACAGGTGGGGAGTGTATGAGTTTCATTGCATCCACAATGGCACTCAATGCCTTGGTGCCAATTTTGTAAGTCACTGCAGTGTTTAGCTTCAAGAGTGGACTGCTGCTAGTGCGACACAAAGCAGCTACACATATCATAGTGTAGATATAACGGGGAAAACCGTAAGCATCAGAGTAAAATCAGCAAAGTGGAACTTGCTGGATTATATATGTGCTAGTACTACCGGTACGGCTAGAAAGGCTTCGGGTACTAGTTCTCTTCAACTGAAGGTGCAGTACTGCTAATATCAGTGTAACTCTCAAAGGCAACACAGCTCCCTGCATTTCCTTGCTATTCTTATAGGATTCAAGTGGGCAGGTCACTGCAAATCCTATTCATATTTTACAAAATCCTACGAATCAAAGAGGCTCAAAGTGTCCATCACAACCGACCGTATAGACCTCTACACTGCAAATGTCCCTGCTCATCTTCAGTACAAGGAACATACTGTACTACTATCATACTCCCTCTGTTCCAAAATATAAGTCTTGGTAGAGATTTACACTATGGATCACATACAGATGTATCCAGATACATTTTAGAGTGTAGATTCACTCATTTTGCTCCATATGTAGTCCATGGTGGAATCTATACAAAGACTTGTATTTAGGAACGGAGAGAGTACATATTAAAGAAGAACGGAAGAGGAACACGGCAAAGAAGAGCAAGCAGATTTTGGATAATAAAATGATGGTTGCACAGTGCCCACACATGATGAACCAGAGCGCATTAAGAATGCAACTCCCAGCTGTCTCTCGACCATTTCAGGCGGTTGGATGAAGATCCTACGTCTCCTAACCATTCTTCTTCCTCGTCTCTGATTCTTCCCATACAGAACACTGCACGGGCCGCCGGCCGGACCACCGGCCCCCACCACCTGTATTCCTCCGCCACCCCCACCCCCACCCCCGCCCCAACGCCCACCCGCATCGAGTTTTCTTTGTTCGGCGAGGCCCCACAACCACCCGAGCTCCTTCGTTCGCACCGGCAAACTCCTGCGAGCTCTGAAAAACCGACTGACCCAATTTTGAAATTTAGTCTACTATGATTTAACTAGTGTGGAATATAAAAGGGGAAAACCATAAGCATTGGGAGTATAGTGTTGAGCATGCCATGGCGGATCTGAAGGTGCAAACCGGACAAAGGAAACTTCGCAACCAAGACAAGAAATCAGAGTAAAGCAGTGGCGATCTATTTTCTTACTGCAATAAATAAGTTGAGCAAATACGAAAGATTACCGCCTTTGGTGCGGCGCCGTGTATGCATCTGTTGGGAATTTGATGGTGCTACGGTAGCGATGGCTGTCGGCGGCGTGGAAGCAGATCTAGGAGGGTAGACGGTGGCAGCGGGGCGCGGTGGATGAGACGGTCGTAGGAGCGGCGCCGACAAGGTGGACGACGGCGGGGATGAAGCGAGCGGACGGGATGCAAGGATCCCGGTCTGAAGCCATGGATGAGAGAGGTCGATCTCTTGTAATGGACGGCGGCGGCGGCATATCAACTCCGGCTTGGTGGGGTGGAGAGGGTGTTTTGGCGCCCACGGAGTATGAATGGGGAAAAGGGAGGTAGGGTGGAAGGGGGGAACCATGTATTCAGGGCGCGCTTGTCTCAAATGCCAGGAAATTTACAAAGTTATCCCCCGTTTCAAATTTCCTACATCACAGCAATATTAGTCGGTTGGGGATAGGACGGTAATCTCGCATACACCGAATATTTGCCCACAAGAGTTTGTTTTTGGCACACATCATGTATGAATATGAATCGGGGAGGGAGTCAATTTCGTCTGAGGACACACTGTGTTTTGGCGCCCATCGTGTATGAATCCAGGTGAGAGGCGGTTACGTCACGTTTGGGTGAAATTACAAACCTACCCCTATTGAAACCTATAGAAATCTAGCAGATAGGCTTTGCGTGGGAGGGATAGGCAGTAGTAATTTCCATCTCGCATATTTTGGTTTCGGGCGGTTACGGCGACTTTCCCCACTTCGTTGAAATTTTGCAGAGTGCACGTTTACCGTGCCAACTCAATTTGAATCCCGTTTGTATTCTATTTTTTCGGGCGGAATCCATTTTCAGTTGGAATTACATTATATATACATCATTTTATTATATACTTTCAAAAGAACAACAAAGAATTCCGCTCCTTTATATGTATAATATGATTTACAAATACAATGATCTCAAAATCTTAAGGTTGAATTCGAAATTTTTTAACCAAATTATGTTCTACTAAAATCTATGGATCAGCAATATCTACATATTAAATAACATAGATGTGCGTGAATTCGTATGAGTATGCATGTTTGATAGATCAATTTTGGTTCGAGTATGGATTACATGTATCATCATCTCGAATTCAAATATTTGAATCCCTTTTTTGTTCACTCATTTCACGCCCATCTCTCTCGCATGCATTCCCCTTCAGGTAGCTATCACTCTCTTTTCTCCAGCTCACCCGCACGCTCACTTCATGATTCTCCTATCCTTGCAAACATGGTCTCTCGACGTCTCCCTTGAGAAGTGTCACAACCTCCCTATCAATATACATTACACGGTTTTCATTATCTCTCACGTCTCTACTATTCTCTGGTATCACTCGGTACCTAAGCTTTCTTTTTCACCGCCACACACATAGTCTCCACTCGTCTTTCACTTTTTCTTTCTCCCTATGGGATTCTCTCACACACCCTATATGTCTCTACATATGACTCATACCACTAAAATTACTCTCTCTCTCTCTCTCTCTCTCTCTCCTGTAGACACAACATTTTTTGCGGTCTCCTGTTCGTCTCCATCCTAGACTGACATTATTCATTTGTTTACCGATCAGACAACCCCCACTCTCTCTCACAGACGCACACACACAACTCCTACTTTCACTCCCCTTCCCGACTACTGTCTCTCTCTCACACAAACAAAACTCTCGCTTTCGCACCTTGACTCGTATTTCTCTCACAAACATTTATCGACTAGCTAGCCTCTAGATAGGTTTATACACCCGCACACTCGTGCTTCCACTATCGCATACATGTCTCTCTCCCGCTCCTTTTATCTATGTAGATTTTTCTTCCCTTCTTAAGACATGCCCTCTCAATCGTGCACACACACACTATCGCCTCATTTTAAGTTGATACCTATCGCACACACACACTCCTTGTGTCTTTGTCACACATGCACTCTGTCCTCCTCCACTCTCCCTCTCTCTCACAAACACATGGGCTTTTTGCAACAACTAGCAAGATGCCCATGCGTTGCACGAAACATCAAGATGCATTTGTATGAGTAGTTTATCTTATGGTGGAAAAGGATGAACGAGGGAAGGCCTTATTTGCAAATGTGGAGAGGGGTGTGGGTATCTTTTTGCAAAATTGCCATAGTTTCCTTCCTATCCGTCAGATATAGATCGGATGGCCTATATTGCAGGATGGCAGGCACATGATCATCACCGACAATGCTTTTTATAAGAGTAGGGATAAAAAATAAAGTTGGTGATGATGGTGGGCCTGCCATCCTGCAATGTAGGTCGTCCGGTTTATATCTGACGGATAGGAAGGAAAATATGGCAATTTACCCGCGCTCTTCACCACATTTGCAGATAAGGCCTTCCCTCGTTCATCCCTTTCTCCCACAAGAACTTGATGTTCCGTGCAACGCACGGGAATCTTGCTAGTAAGAGTAGAAATTAGACATATACCACTTCTCGAATCTTGAAACCAACAACATTCCTCCCCTATCTAATCAAAACCACCAAAGGAATATATTTTGAGTGAAACATAACATATTTTTAGTGATATACGTATTTCAAAACTAGACTTTTTTTCTATCAAATCGGTGAATATGTATTAATCTACTTTGATCGTGTGGCAACGCATTGTCACATTGCTAGTAGTTATTATAATTTTTTGGACACCAGACAAACGATGGAGTACATATATGAAGAGAAGAGGCGCACACACGCAGTCGGCCTCTCGCTATCTCGCACACACGAGTGTGACGTAAAGGCGATGTTAACACATAAACCCTAAAACCCTAGGTGCACAATTGTTGCATTCGCGGGTACCGGGTACGTGGTGGAGCACCTTTGTAGGAATAGTTAGCTCGCGTGATAATTTGATCTGTAGGAGTTGATGGTCGGGACCACAGGTGAACGACTTGGAGCGCAGTGGCTCGCCAGTTGCCACAGATCGAGTAGCCATGTTTAAAATATCGTTTTTTAGCGGGGTTAAGAGTTCCGATTTTCAATGGCACGTTATAAGTAGTAAGTAGTTTTTAAAACGATTGGTATGGAGCGAAAATGGAATTCATAGTACTACGTACCTCCTTAGCGTATGGTTGTATGGGTTTATGTTGCGAGATGTTGAACCTGGTAGTTCTAGGGCAAATACTATGGTTTAGATTTAGATGCTGGTTTTCAGTAATGAAAATCGGAAGGGGAAACCCTTCTTTGATTAAAAAAACTACTACCTCCATTCTGGTTTACTAGTCCCCATCGTACTTTGGGTCAAAGTTTGTCCACGAATTTTACTTGTAAAATGTGAATGGAAAATGAGATTTTGTTATACCCAAAAAAAGGACTGGAGGGAGTGATTGCTCTGACACGGACGCGACCTCTCATAGCACAGGCATTGAACCGGTGCACCGGCCAAGAGGGCCGCACTCGCTGCAGGCCCGGCTGAGCACGCCTCCTCGCCGTGTGCAACCAGCTTAAGACTGCCCCGCCTGCCTTCATTGAATCGGCGCGTGTGCTGGCAACACGTCCTTCCGCGAGCTGGCAAGCATTTTAGAACACAAAAAATTACTAAAATATAGTTAATTTACGCATGGTCTTGACTTGTTGTGCTCGCACTAGTAGCAGGAACTAGTAGAGGATTTTCTTTATTTATAACTCTCCTCACATTTTTCTGGCTTTGAAGTGAATCATGGTTGTGGACATTATGTATGAATGTGCAGATATCTGTGAACATGAGTTTGATGTGGCAGTTGAACTTGGAATGTCGGGCTTGCGCGTGAACTATACCATGTCCAATGCTTCGTTAGTTATTGTTTGGAAAGTAATTGTTGTTATTACATGACCCGAAAAAATATATTTTGTGCCACATCAGTAGATGCACGGACATCACAACAGGCATGCTGACTGGATAAACATTTGAACCTAGCTATTATGAAGGAAATTTTGTATTGACAACAGTATTAGATAGCAGGAGACTCCTAGCCTACTCTGCCTCTGCTAGCTTATTTCTGGCTTCTTCCATCTCTTCTTTGGCTTGGGTGAAGAGAGCATCTGATTGCTCTTGTCGCTTCTTCAGGAACTCAGCTACATTCTCAAGGGCTGTTGCACGCTTTCTTTCAGCCTTCACTAATTGCACGAGGACACGAACAGCTAACGACTCCACCTGCCTTGTGTGTAATCCAGCATCATCTGGGAATTTGCACCCTGTGTATAATCCAACATCATTAGGGAACTGGCACCTTGTGTGTAATCCAGCCTCATTTTGGAAACATGATCTCGAGGCTGACCATACTTCCCTCCTTGCAGGAACTGCATCCTGACATGAAGTTACTTCTTTTTTAGGTCAATACATAGAGCAACCTAGATCCATTTAGTAGAAGCCAGATAAATAGAACTCGGAGAAGTGAATTCAAAAGGAAAAAATATATAAAAATAGACTACAAGGTGACAACACCCACTTCCTACATCAAGCTAAAAACGAAAGCATTAGGACGATTAAGACTCTTCTTATTACACACTGAAGAACACCAGGCTTAAGAGAAACAGAAACTACAACATATACACATCGAAGAACACGAGGCTAAACCAAAGTAATTGAAAGGGTGTTACTTACCAAAGCTCGTTTTACAGGTTCGATGCAACTCCTCTTTAACTTGCCACACTCCTTGAAGATGTCCCCAATATCTCGTGTGTGGTCTTCATTGCTCCTCTGCATGTTCACACTCATGGTTTTAAAATCTCAACATGGCAAGAAAAATATACTACTAGTCATACTCGCGCATCTTGTGGGCAACATTAAAGCACTCGTCTGCCATGTTAGAGCATCTCCAACAGAATCACAACGCGCGGCGCTTTAAAAAAGCGTTTACAGTGCTGAGATCGAGAAGTAGAGACTAGAGAGTACTACTAGAGGATAGCATAGATAGATAAAAAAGATAATTCAACTACTCCTCGTCGTCCGACTCCTACTCGGTGATGTCCTCCTCCAATGTCTGACTGTAGGCATGAAGATACCGATCGTCGTCAGATTCCCAGGGCGACGCTGCTCCTAGCCTCATGTTGAATTGAGCGTCCGCTTTTCGCCTACGCTTGTCCTCGTGATAGGCGGCTCGTTCCGCCCTCCGCTTATCCCTCTCCGCCGTTCTTTGCGCGTAGAACTCGTGCTCGTTGATGATGTCATGTGGGAAGTGTTGGCGCCAGAACGCCATGGCTTCCTCGTCCATCTCGGTGATGCCGAGACAGTGCTCCCACCTCCGGTTGTCGCGACGAACCTCGTTGGTGCTAAGTCGCGGCAGAGGCGAGAACTCCTGCGCCCGCTCCCGCGTCGGCACATTGGGGAAGTTTAATGTTCTATGAGGCCACCGGAGGCGCCACGCCGCCGCGTCGTACGTGCGGGCGGCCTCGTTGGTGGTGTCAAAATTGCCGAGGCCGAGGCGCATCCCGCGGAACCAGATCTTGGCAGAGAAGCCGCCAGAGGGGCGCGCGCAGACGTCGCGGTATCCCCAAGTTTCCTGGCGACGCGGCGGCATGGTAGCGCGGCGGCGGCGAGGCGAGAAAGAGCGGGGAGAGAGCAGTGGCGAGGAGCGGGGAGAGAGCGGTGGCAAGGCACAGAGCGGGGAGAGAGCGGTGGCAAGGCACAGAGCGGTGGGAGGGCGTTGGATTTCATAAAGCGCGCCGGACGCCGCGCGCCAAAACTAGCGGACGCCTGGTCGCTTTTTCCAGCGCGCGCAATCCTTTCCCGACGTCTCTGCTATCTCTACTCTCTTCTCTACTGTTATATTTATTTTATATTTTATATTTAATATTTATATCTACTTCTCTATTGTCTACTTTTTTTCTCTATACTTTTTTTTCTTATAAACAAAACAGAGTTGGTGATGATGGTGTGCCTGCCATCCTGCAATATAGGCCGTCCGATTTATATCTGACAGATAGGAAGGAAACAAATGGGAATTTTGCAAAAAGATGCCCATACCCCTCTCCAGATTTGCAAATAAGGTCTTCCCTCGTTCATCCTTTTCTCCCACAAGATAAACTACTCATACAAATGCATCTTGATGCGTGCAACGCATGGGCATCTTGCTAGTTCTAAAAAAGTTTCCATCATTTGCCACACTACTGGTTGCAGATGAAAAACCTACCCAAGCACAACATGATACAGGAGCGACGCACAATTACAAGCTGATATTCTGTTGGACAATGGAGGCTATAACCAATTACTTTTACGGGAACAATAGCACCCAGGAAATTTGAAGGGTATGTATGAACAAAATTGGAACTACACATGTACTGCTAAGTGATTCAATACACACACTACCAATCGAGGAGGCGAACGATGGTCGCGGCGGCCTCCGTGAGTCATGGTCGGCAATGCGAGTCAGTTCATTGTCCACGACGGTGGTACTTCTGCGCTTGGCGTTGGCTTCCGGGAAGCAGATCTGAGACCATGGAAGACGATGCCAGGGAAGAGGCTTCGTGTACGACGATGACGGTGGGCCGGCTCCAGTGCGGCGTACGAGGTCGTCGATGAGGCAAATGCACTGCGGTGGACGAGTGCGCCGATGTAAAGGGAAGGAGCACGAAGGCTGCGGTGCCGTGGAGAAGTCTATTTTGCGGTGTGGATAGAAAATGGGGAGTATTCAGGTGTACTACTCTGGGTGCCGGGGTGGGGTTGGCTGGGTAGGGTGAACCTGAAGTTACGAAAACAGCCCCCTACCAAGCGTCATCCGTAGGCCTGTTCCGAAAGCTATGGTGGTAACTTCCACTACTCGAATCGGGGTCGCGGGAGATTTTCCCGCCGACCTCAAAATTTTGTGACACTGAACTCCCCGTGTGGCGTGTTGAGTGATTCGGCTAAGCAACTAGCGAGTATTAGTAGTAAACTCTGCATATTAGGTTTGACCGAAGTAAAACTTCCTAAAGTTTGACCAAGTTTATAGAAAAATATAAACATTTACCATAACAAATATGTATGATGTCAAAGTACATTCAATAATGAATCTAATGGTATTTATTTGTTATTGTATATGTTAATATTTTTTGTTATAAGCTTTCTGAGAGTTTACAAACTTGACTTTGACCAATGCTAATACGTGGACTTAAATAAAAATGGAGGGAGTACACATTTGTTTTCTTAGTTTGTAGTGAACTAATCATTTGTTGAAATTGTGAAATAAATATATTAGGCTATTGACTTCGAATGTAATGGTCTATACAATTCAATAGTTACAATCATTGTCGAATCCGAAGTTGTATACAAGGTCTATAGTACTTCACAACATGCTCAAACTCACATAATCCTAGTCAAATGAGAATCTAAATGCATTTCATAGTTATTACTTTGTAGGATGCAACAAAACCAACCATAACTCTACATCAGCCATTATAGAAGCAACATTTTGATATATCCCAATGTGTGAATGAAACATGCAGAGAGAACTTTTGAAGATGGAGCAGATAGGGCGGGAAAGATTGTATGTATGTGGACGAGAGAGTAGGAGACAAACCTAACGAGATAGAGAGAGAAAGAGAGAGGAAGAAGTTAGGTCTGTGAGAAAGATGGAGACATGTAATATACGTGAGATGCGTGTGCATCCGGATTCTGTATACATGGAAGGAGAAGAGACAACATGTTTTATGAGAGAGCTAGAAAAACATGGACGAGAGGGGAAGGATCTCATGGGTTGAGGGATTGATAATTTTGTGCGGGGAGAGAGAGGGATTGGTAATTTTGTGCGAGAGAGAGAGGGTGGGGGGAGGAGTCAGTCAGCCGTCGTCACATCACTCTGCTTCCAAATGGCCCCGCATTCTCTAGCGGTGTGGTCGCCATCTTCGATCTACTCGATGCCCTCTTTGAAGATTGAGGTGTTGTGCATGTTGGGGTGCAAAGAAGCACAAGCGAGAGTGGTCGCTGTATAACCTTGGATGGGGATGAATTGTGTGCTCGGGGAAGGTGTGTGTGTGTTGTGCTGTGTGTGTCTGTGTGTGTTTGTGTGTGTGTGTCAGATATTGAGAGAAAACAAACCTAAGGAGAGAAATGGGTATTCACGAAGAGATTGTGCGGGCCTTGAGGTGGGCAGGGGCCGGGTGAGGGTGTCAAAATGTGCGCGTTGATGCATGTGTTGCATGCGATCGTGCGAGGGATGGACGAATCGATAGAGATGGTTGTTGTGTTATGGATGCTCCTCTCTCTCTGTCACACACACACACACATGTAATCTAGAAGACCGTTCTCTCATGTATACACAACGTATCGGCATCTGTCTATGTCTCACTCATGCATGATCATTTGCACATTCACACCTCTCTATGTCTGTATCACACGCGCACCATCTCCACATTGCCCTTCCACCACAACACACATATGGACACATACACACGTTCTCTCTCAGTCACACACACAAAATCAGTATTAAAAAAACTAGGGCGCACCTAAAACGTCCAAATCCAAATAAACACGAATTGGAGCTAAATTCAAATATATGGAAATATTCCAGCGTCAAGAACTTTTCCAGGAAAAAAAGTTGAGGAATATTCGGGGATTGTTTTCGCACACACAAAAAGGTTCAGTGGATGTCCTTCGAGCGTGACACGGTGACGCACCGTTCGATCGACCGCGCGGCCGCGGTTCACGCACTTGCACAGGATTCCGTATCGTGGCTGTGGTACTAACTAATAAAAGCGTTGCCTAAGTCTAATGTTTACGTGTACTAGTACGGTTTTATTTTAAGTTTGACCAACGTTATATAAACCTAAAGTAAGCTCCCACACGCGCACTCATAAATATGCCGCCGCCGTTGCGCATGCCGGCGCCCACCTGCTCCCGCCAACAATTTCTCGCCCATCACCGCCATGTCACCGCCATCCCTGTGCCATGAAGCCGAAGGCTCGCCCTCTCACGTCGACTATAATCCCTCCTCGCGATGCCGCCGCGCTGGCAAGCACGCGAGCAGCTGGTGGAGCCGCGTCTATGCATGCAGCGTACGAAGGGGAGGACGAGCGCGTGCTCCATCACACCGGCGAGGAGGAACTAGTGTGTCATTGTCGTCTCTGCCCGCGCAGAGGAGGCGCACGTGGTGGCTGTCGCGGCGGAAGCCGTTCGCGCGCGCGTCGAGCCCGCAAACTGGGTGTGGATGCGGAATCTACCTTCGAGACCTTGAATGCCACATGGATCCTGCAATCTAAAGGAGCAATTTGGGTCAGTCGACTCTTGTGAGCCGTTTGATGCAACATGGATGGCTAGAAGGGCTTCTTCCACCTCTTCTGCCGTCTTCTTCCTTCGCTCCGTCGAACTTCTTTCACAAATCGACTGACCCAAATTATACTACTAGTATGAACGTATTAAGTACAGTAGGAACACGAAGATACAAGCAGTAGTACCAACTGCAAGAAGAACAGTAGTAAGACATAGTACTAGTACTACTGTACGTACTAAAGAGTTCAAATAACGAGAAAGAACACAAACATAGTTCTGCTGGGGCCTCAGCACAACACACCCTTGAAAATAAACTAAGAAACTAGTCCGCTTGACACTGCAGTAGAACCAGCATGTGCGACGGCACTGCCACCTACTCGGAGTCCGAGTCCACGTCCTCGACTTTGTTCTCGTCCCTCTTCCTCTTCCTCTTCTCCGATGCTTCTTTGCTTGAGCCAGACACTAGGCTCTGCTTCTTCATCCAACCCTTGTAGATATTTAAACAAAGGTAGGCACCCATTGCTGCGTACAGGATGTGATCTTCATCTAATGTCTTCGACTCCCATGCATGATGAAACTCGTGATGAGGTTTCTTCAGTTTAGCGTACGAAGGATCAATCATGGCTGCTGCCAGGGTCAGCATTGAAGGTTGGGAGGAGGACACCTGGCTTGCCTTCTGGAGATCGAAGGGCTGGCCTATAACAAGACCTATCCGATGCAGGACATCCCTGTCGTTCTTAAAGTCTACAGTAACGAATTTCACTCTTTTGTCCTTGAGGAAGTTCTTAAAATCCTGGCACTCAAAATCGGCATGGCATATGTGGTAGACCAAGCAAACGTTATGTAGGCAAACCTAGATCACGGCGGGCTTCTTCCTCTCTTCGTCCTTTAGATCCTTCTCTCATCCCAGGACTGTGGTGTACTCAACATTTAGCCCAGCGACCCACTCATCCGTTGAACATGCGTACGAAACGAGCAAGCCACGCTTTCACCATCGCGGATCCACGTGTGTAGATGACAATGAACTCATCGCCGATGATGGCTCTAACCTGGTACTCAGCGGCGACCATGGAGATTTGGGAGGAGGGTTAGGAGAAGTTGAATTGTTGTACCCCGCAAAAAAACTGGGAGCAAACTAATGTGAAAGGACGGGACGACTGGGAGCAAACTGTTGTAAGGTAGAAGACGGGGACGAGTAGGGCGTGCGAACGGCGTGGGGTTGCTGGCTTGCCCGATGGATAAACGGCTGCAAGCCCCCAAAGATTTCTCGAGAACTATGCGGGACCCACTAGATGTCATGTCTACTACGCCCATATCATAGGCCTGACGTTATAGCTTCTGCCTGTTCGCACGCCATGCCGGCGCGTGGATGTAACTTCACTTAATTCCTTCAACCATCGCGCCTCCCATGACCTTTGCCTCCCTCGCACGGTCGCGCCCTTTGAGACTTCGACCAACTATAAATGAGCAATTTTTTTGCTACTCCGCATGCATGATACTCCCTCTGGTCCTTTTTACTCCTGTCAACCATTTGCAAAGTGTTTGACCAAATTTATACTAAAAATATCAATATCTAGAATACTGATTATAATGAGTATAAGAACTACGTTTTATAATGAGTGTAAAAATATTGATTTGACATTGTGAATGTTGATACATTTTTCTATAAGTCTGGTGAAAGAAGAGGTACATTGACTTCAGACAAAACTTAAATGCACAATGCAGACTAGTTCCTCCGTCCAGGTGCATGCCATGTCCTATCTTTTCATCACAACAAGGTTAGCTATTAGAGTACTACTACCTCCCTTCTAGTTTTAAGGGATCGATTCAAAAATTTCACCTACTCTTAGGAAGATAGTAGATGCGGTGGAATAGTTTTTGAAGTCTGCAAAAGTACTCAACTAATGCTGTCGTTCCTCACAAAAAATGTGTTTACCAATGCATGCATGAAAACTAGTTACTCTAACCCCCCTCTCTTCTTTAATTCTTTGCCACATCAGCATGTTTGTTATTCCCGTGTGCATGATACCAGCTAAGATACCACAATTATGGCCAGCCTTAATCATTGCATGCAATAATTTAGTGCACCTTGAAATATGAACATGTGTGGGGCGTGTATGTTTTTAATGAGTTGAGACTATACATAGCCCGGCATGCAAGATGACTTATTGTGCATCATTCCCCATACCTGCAGGAAGCCCGTTCGTCTCCAATCTTTTCCTCTCCATGTGTGGAAACAATATGCCTGCCAAACTCTCCTTCTCCCTCCAGCGGTCCCACCACTCCACCCAGTGTGAAACAAGGGTCTGTCCCACATGTCAGTGACGCAACTGGACCTGTAGTTAAGTAAGTGCAGCTCAGTCCATATCTTATGTAGGTGTGCCATTGCTCGCTATAAATACTGTGCCTCCCACGGCATTCGGAAGAACGCTCATGTTCATCGCTATATCCTCCCCCTCCCTCTCACGTCGACCACCATGGCATCGCCCCTCCCAAGCCCTAAGCGCCCCTCGATGCACCGCCCGGACGGTCACGCGTCGGCGTTCCGTTCCTCGCCGCGACGCGTCGAGGTGGACACCTCGGCATTCCCAATCTCGCCAGCACGCGCATCGACTCCCCGCTACAAGGAGAACGCCGAGCCCCCCCCAGCCTTGAGGAGCTTTGGAAAGAAATGGATGTCACCATGTGGGAGGCTTTGCTGCCGGTAGAGCATGCCAAAATAGAGGAGGAGAAGAAGGTTGAGGAAGAGAAGCGCGCTGCGGGGCAAGCTTCCCGGAAGCTCTATGTCGCGTCCGAGAGAGTTAGGTAATTGGCTCTTTGGCAGAAGGCTCGTGCAAGGGCCGTGAGGGTGGCCGAGGACGCCCATGCCAAAGCCTTGAGTGCAGTCGGGCCCAAGCGCCTCATCTACACTTGGCGGTACGTGGACCGGGTGCATGCTTCTAGCGAGGAGGAGTACCTGTTGGCGCCGGATCACCACACCGGTGAGATCGCGCTCGCCCACCGGCAAGCCGCCAATCAGCACCTCGCGAGTTGCGAGGCCAAGGAAGAGGCATTGTGTCGGCGCGCTGGGAAACGGCCGCGTACCAGGGCACTCGTGGCGCGCCGCAAGCGCTCCTACGAGCGTCGTGGCTTTTAGTAGGGAGTATAATTAGTTTCGTAAGGTGATCTCATTAGTTTTGGGACGCAAATGATAAATCCCGAACGTTCAGGAATTATTAGCATCCTTAATTAAGTATGTAAGAGGGAAAGTTTGGAAACCTTGTGTATCCGTATGCATTTTGTAAGTAGGTGCATACAGCACAAACTTTAGTACTGCACGTCTCTGTCTCTCTATATGCTTGCAGACTGTGCTACTCCCTCTGTCCAGGTGAATAAGTCATCTTTGGTTGTGCACCGTGACCAAGTAGGAGGGAAGACTTTATACACCTAGACGTAGGGAGTACTAATATTACTTATGTACGGGCAAATGCACGTTTTAACATTAGGATGCGGTTTTTGTAAAATTAGAAAAATAGCACTAGTCAAGCTTGTCAAACGATTCAATGCAAAACAAATGGAAAAAATGCTTGTTTGATTGTTTACTTTTAGCTTCCTTCTCTGTGGTTATTTCTCTGTCGTACTTTGTACGGAGTATCTCACTGGTCGGAAAGGCATGCAAATTCCCAAACCGCTTCCTACACCCTGTATCGAATTTTTTGCCTAACAAGTTGTGCCGTGCAATTGGAATTCAAAATTGAGTACTAGTACTACTAGTAGGAGTACCAGTGGCCAGTTTGTTTAGGCTTCTAGATTAGTAGTGTAATCCCTTTACTACTAGCTCCGTCCTAGTTTATTGGTCCCCATTGTAATCTATGTCAAATTTTGATCATAAATTTAACTAATGAAATGTTTGTGATGCCACATGCACTAACATTTCATCAGTTAAATCTTTTGTCAAAATTTACCACAAATTATAATGATGACGAATAAACCAGGATGAAGGTACTCCCTCCATTTTTATATACAAGGCCACTATAAAAAATACATTTTGCATCTATACAAGGCCACCAACAGTAATCTAGACAAATATTAATGATGTTTCCTCGTACTAGTAACCCATGGCTTAATTACTAGCATGCATGTAGTGGATGATAATGACAAACTCATCTAGTACTTCCTCTCTCACGACCACTCAATTTCTTTAATGTGCATGCACCCTATTAATTAACCCGGTAAACGAGAAAATAAACTAACTTGTAAAGCACACATTGATTTTTATCTTGGTACCTATAATTTGAGTTTGTGACCTTGTATATAAAAATGAAGGGAGTACTAGTAGTACTAGTAGTTTAGAAGCCCAAATAAATGAGTCAGGGGCCTTAATGTTACTCTCCATTGTGACTAGTCTTATGGAAAAGCTGGGGAAGAGACGACTTATTTTTTAAGCCGCAAAAAGAACTGGCCCTAGGAGTAGTAGCTAGGGATACTAGGAGTAGTATCCAGGGATCGAGTGTGCGAGATGAAACGAAGAAAGTAAATGCAAAGAGATGAAATGCAAAAAAGACGGAGGGATGTGATGGTTGCTTGTCCGTTTATTTTACCAGGCCACTTATTACTGGCAGTGGTTGGGTTTTGTGATATGACGGTTTTACTGCCGCGCCCCAAGCGGGGTGAGACACCCGTGCAGTGCGGCCCTCTACACTTGTACTATATTAGTCGTGGTTCATTAGTCCCCCATTGAATTTGACTAAAGATTTAACTGACAAAATGTTAGTGCATGTCAACAAAAACTATATCGTTGGATTCGTATTTGAACATAGTTTTGAATGATATAATTTTAGGTGACATGCATCAGCATTTATCGTACTATATATAATGTTAGTTCAATTTTTGGTCGTACTAATCTATTGTAGTAAGGTGCCCATGCGTTGAACCGAAGAGTGAAATGCATTGATCGGGGGGTTGTTTATTTTGACATAGGATGTGGGGGTCATCTCATGTGTAACGGGTATCTATAGGTTTCTTCGGATATTATTTCATCTATAGAGCTCACAAACATCCGCGTGAATTAGATAAAAAGGTATCTTTTGCCATCAAAAACGTTCAACTCTTCAATCTGCATCCAAAACTTGTGAAAAAATAACACTTATTGTGCTTTGCAAGAAATTATCTTTAAGAATTAGTTTTTGAGTATCAATTGTTATACATGTTGGCTACAGATGACATTGCACTTTCTTATAGTCAACAGTTGGCTATACTATTAAGTAATATTAACCATGCCCTTATACACCTAGACGGAGGGATTAAATCAGGATGACTTGCAAGGGGGCAGAGGAGATGTAAGAAATGGTTCATCGTAAGTCTTTCACTAGTACTATAGTAAAAATTCATACATGGAAGATTCTAGACTAAACCATAAAAGGATACACTTTTATTCATGCGCGATACTCCAATAGAGCACGATCATGCATGGAAGTCTCCACATGCTTAGACAGCGGATTTTATTGAGTGAAGACTAATGATCAACATTTACCTTGATAATGCGTATGTCCAGGTGAACCTCCTTGGAGTCCCCGTGCACCGTGTTCGCGGGTAAAGGATGCCATGGGTTTTCCAAGTCCACATCGGCGGGAAAGTCCCAGCTCCATAGAGTCCATGTCCGTTCGATGGGGCCGGTGTCGCCGCCCACGTGACCCGGAGGGGTAGTAACACTGACCACGCACCCGTACATCGGCCTCGTGTCAGTGTCAGCGTCAGCGGCGTCGCCCCTGATGCACACTATAGAGACGGGGCGACGACCTGCGCGGGCCTTGCCGGTGCCCAGGATCAAGAGGAAGACGCTGCCGTCCTCCTCCGAGACTAGCAGGCCACGGTGATCCTCCAGCGACTCCGGCATGGTGAACGGGTAGCACGTCTCGTACTTGATGTTCTCCGCCAAGGGCCAGTAGTGACAGCTGCACGCATCCATGAGGTGATGCACCATGTCCGCCGGCGAGCCCAAAACAGCATCGGGCATTCACGGCTCCTTGGAGGCATCGACCAGGCCGTCCATGAAACGGGAGTGGCTGTAGGGGACATTGTGCCAGTTGAATATATGAGCAAGTTACTATGAGATTTAATCCGAATAAGCACAAAATAAATCATGACGGCTATAACAGAGGTGAAACTAATCATGTGGACTAGCATTGTAGTAGGATACAGAGTAGAAACATGAATTCTACCACGATTTCGAACAGGAAGGACAGAAACACATACGGTGCAATGGGAGCAGCACCGTTGGCATTGAGGTTGTCGCCCAGGTCGTTGAGGAAGAGGTTGCCGAGGTCGGGGAAGAAGTCATCGTCGGTGAAGTCGTGGCTGCTAGCAGTCGCGAGAGTGCGCTCCCCAAATTTCAATAGCACCCACCGAATGGAGCACGGGAGGGAGTGGCTGTAGGGGACGATGCGGCCGCCGAATGGAGCGCAGGAGTAGCACACGAAGCAGTAGATGCTATCCTTACTAGTACTCCCTAGTCTCTATCTATCTATATCTACTCTTATAGAAAACCGAGTTGGTGATGATGGTATGCCTGCCATCTTGTAATATGGACCGTCCAATCTATATCTGACAGATAGAAAGCCAACTATGACAATTTTACAAAAGATACCCGCACCTCTCTCCACATTTACAGATAAGGCCTTGCCTCGTTCATCCTTATCTCCCACAACCTCGTGCTCCTCCCTAAGTCTCTATCTCTACTACTCTTCTTTGTTTTTTATAACAAATCGAATAGTACTACACCGTCCGCTGCACGCCAGGCTGAACACGCCTCCTCGCCTCCATCATCACCAACTGAGTCTTTTATAGGAGTAGGAGTAGAGAAAAAACCGAGTTGGTGATGATGGTGTGCCGTGCAATGCACGGGAATCTTGCTATTTTTTTGCATATAATTCCAAACACCACGTAGACACGGTCTTTGAGCATGGTTCATAGTCGTTCCACGCCCGGGCATTGAAGTTTGTAACTATTTTAGATTCGAATATACTACTCCTCCGGTGCTAGTAGTAGAGCAGAGTACTACTCTACTACTCTACTCAAGCAAGTTAGGGCATAGTACTGTAGTAGGTACTGTAGGGAGTACCAGTACTGTGATCACTCAAGCAAGTTGCCTGGCATCGATATGACCCTACGCTGCTGGTATGTGTCTTCTAAGTCAAGCGGCGTGTTGTAGTCATCATCACCTATCCACTTCCCGCAGGACATATTCGCTTCTCCATCTTTGTCCGCACATAATCTCATCCAATCTTCCATCCCCGCTAAGGCGCCTCCCCCCCTCGTCCGAAACCCAAGCACTAAAAATGGCAGAACCGAGCAGTGTCCGCTGAAAGAGTGGCTGGAATTAGCTCCCCACAGAGGTAATCAAGCTCATTATTTTGCGTGTGGACAATCTCAGTACCATGCCACTCGCCGCGTGCTCGTCAGGGCTATACCATTTACTCAAAGCCCTCAGGCCGGAGCTTTTTAAGCCAGCTCCTTGCTTGCTGATGCCACCTGATCTTTAGAAACGGTGTGTCACGCAGCATAAAGATCGTCGAGTGGCGAGCATCAACCCCCTTGACTGTGATCCAATCCCCGTCAGCCTCAACTACATTAATGGTATGTACTTGGTCGGCATGAACACGTCTTGGATGGTGCTCGTCGACGGTCGCGGCAGCTGGATGCTCGTGGAGGTCTACACCCGTCGATTGATCCCCTTCCTTCGATTAACACTGCATTGCTTTGGCACCGCGGCCCAGAATACTCGGAATCTTACAGTAGCCAACATGATACCAAGTTTGATTTGCTCAAGGTTGTAATCTGCCAAGTTCCCACAAGATCTGCGAATTATAAAGACTTAAGGCTAATTGCGTTCTTCAACCGCGGTCTCGCCTATATGACAGGTCACTACGGTAAGTGGATGAATCTGCATGTCCATCGCAGGATCGTACATCCTCCATGGTTCTCTGATGCCATTGAACACAAGGGCTTCATTTACGCTGTCGACTCCTTCTATGGCTGGACGTATTGCTGGCCTACTCCAGTCATCTCTACAATCGGCTGTTACAGCAGTATGTTACTTTCCTATGATATCATGATGGCTTGCTTATATTATAGTCAATATTTACTGAAAAAATATTCATGCTCATAACATGTTGTTCTTAAGATGGACTAAATCAAGAGCCCTTTTTTATTTGACTCCAACTTGATCTGATGTTGTAGGCCTCCTGGTGTCCCTAGCCTTCCTAATCCCAGAACCTTTCAAAGAAAAGCGGCATGTCAGTTCAGGTGGTTCCTGGCTCGATCAGACGACGGCGAACGATTGATGATCGTTCGCACATACCGGACGTGTTGTTTCACGGAATACACTCACAGTCACTGCAAGGTCTTTGAGCAGGATCCCAGCTTCTCTAGGCCTTCAGGAATTTTTGACTGGAGGCTGGTAAGTAGCCTTGGTACACGCTCTCTGTTTGTCGGACTGAATTGTCCGATTAACCAGGAGATAACCAACGGCAAGGATCATGATGGCAGCACGGTTTTGTTCATCAGTCAAAACTATGTGTACACAGCGTACCATGCTTCTCTGCATGCACCGTACCCTGATATGTGCCGCCACGCTCTGCAGCACAAAGTAGGAGAGAGGGTCGCAAGTATCAGACTTCGACCTGCTGGCTGGAGTTTCCCCTGTCAGCCAATCTCCACGGCTTAATAAATAGTAACATCTAACTGAGCCAGCTAGTTAGATGCGTACACTTGGTGTAGTAGGATCTTTATTTAGTTTGATGCCACTTGTTCTTTTTTGGTAGCCCTTTTGTAATAAGGGCTGATGTTTGGTTTGGAAGAGAGAGCTGCGTCTTCACTCTTCTGGCCTGCTTACTGCTTCTGTTGCACCCCCAGCCCTGGTTGCTGTTGCTGCTGTTTTCAATGTACAATCAGTAGTATATTTCGTCTGTTGGTTGAATAAATGCAATGTTTTGGAAGTCGTTGCACGGTTCGATCCTTAGTGCCCCGTACTGTACGTAATGCATACTATTTTTCATACCGAACACATTTTCCACTTGTTGATAACATGCAGCCCATTGATGAAGGCCCAATAGAGGAGCCCATAATTAACTGGAAAGGAGGCTCTCACATGAATCCGGCCCAGGTACATGCTCATGGTCCCCTAAACATAAGTAAATCAATAAATAGAGCTAAATGCTCATGCACCAGTTCTTTAAATTCATGATTTAATAGGAGGATATTATTTCCAATGATAGTGTCGTTACATTCAGTCGATATTATTCTTAGGCAAAGATAGCGACCAGTCTTCTTTCTCCCACCATTTTCTTCCTGCAACCAGCGGACCCATGCAAATCGTAGTCAACATCGTAAATAGTTCCGGTCCATTTTTATTTTTCAATAAGAATGTCCAACCCACCCCAGCACATTGGCGACAGCACTTTATCCTCCGCCTTTGTGCGCTCGCTGCGGTGCCGCCGTCTGGCCCTATCAACATAGTTTTTTTGAAATGGTCCCTATCAACATAGTGAATCGGGAGAGAACTGTAGTTGTGAGTATGATAGTACGGACCCACCAGGTCCACTCCCGAACACAAGCAAGCGCCTCTTTTACAACTCAGATGCACCCCTCGTTTTTTTACTCTAATCCACCCTGCTGATATCCGGGACCCACATCATTTTTAACGTATAGTCAATTAACTACAGAATTGCACAACTTTTTTTGAGTAGAAATTCAGAGGAGCAAGCTATAAATTGGGTTGTGCGGTCTCTGTGGCCCGTCTAACAACATGACCAGCCCAACAGGTTTTTCTTTGGGAAAATAGGTAGCCCAATATTTCTTTTTAAAGAATACCCAAGCTAGGCCTATTTGTTTTCTTCGACTTATTGGGCTGCAAATCTTTCAAGACGAGGAGGGATTCATTCCGGCCTGGCCAAAGAGTATGGTCAGTGTCTGTTAAAAGTAATGTCAAAGGGGTTGAAAATTCCAAAAAAATATAGCAAATGGGATATTAGTTTCTTTTTTTGTTTTTGTTCTTCACTGATATTTTATAGTATTTCATTGGATTTAACATGACATAGTACTAATTTATTTTTAAATTTGTTTTAGTATGGCTACTAATTTTTGGATTAAGAATATTTTGTTCCCCAGCCAAAATTTGCGAATTTTAAAAATTTCGCACATATTTAGTTAATTTTTTTAACCCTGGTACTGACCAGAAAATGGGCAGCAATTCTAAAAATGGAAAACGGCTGCAATAATTTCCATATGAATTAGAAAATGAGTAAAAATTATAAAAATAATACCAAATGGGCTATACATGACACAGATTTCGAGGCTAACTTGTTTACGCAAGGCTACATCAGTCAACAGACGATTCTAGCAGCAGTGACTGTTGGATGTCCATCCAACGGCTAACGTGCTTCTTCAATCTCTGATCTTCCTGCTCCAGCCGCCTAAACTAGCGCCGGTGGGACTGTCGGATGTTGGGTTCCGGCAGACCCTTAAGGTTCGAACTCTGGAGTGCACACAAAGATCTTTCCCCAACCGATCTACGTCCGATCGTCGCGCGAGAATCTAGGCTATACGATGAACACCACGAGGGACACAAGATTTATACTGGTTCGGGCCATCGTTGTGGTGTCATACCCTACTCTAGTGTGTGGTGTGGTGGATTGCCTCAGGGGCTGATGATGAACAGTACAAAGGATGAATAGCCTCGCGAGAGGTGTTCTTGAGCTGGTGCGATGAACTGCTAGGGTGAGTTCAATCTTCTCCCGGTCTAATGAGCACTCGATGGACCCCCCTTCTGCTCTGATGCTCTGCTGGTCTTGGTCTCGTTGCACTGAAATGGCAACCTTTGCCTGATGCCTCGGTACTCCACACCTGTGCTTGCCCCCTTTGCACCAAAGAGGAAACAAGGACACTGCGCAGGCCGGCGCCCGCCTGGCGCCCGCCTGGTCTCGATCATCATGGCTTGCGTCACGAGCACCTTGCGAGGTACCCCGCCATGATCTCTCCGCCTCCTCACGAGCCTGCCTGGCGAGGCCGTTCCTGAGGAAGTATTGCATCGTCCGTCCCGCGAGGCTTGGCCCTGCCGAGGGTCTTGAGTCTTGTGCTGATGAAAGTGGGCCGTACTAGGCCACCACTTGAGCCACGCCGCAGGCTGCAGGCAGGCAAGTCTGGGGACCCCCGTTCCGAGAACGCCGACAGTAGCCCCCGGGCCCAAGGCGTGTTCAGACTTGGCTTAGCGGAGAAGCGAAGGGGCAAGTGCGGAGCGCCGCGGGCCCCATCAGCCTGCGGCCTTGGGCGCCGCGTGGCGGTTGATTGGACGTGGGCGTCTCTGCTTCCCCACGTTGCCTCGACAACTGCTCGACTTGATAAGTCCCTGCATGCAGAAATGGGTCACGATTACCTGCGATCGTGGAGGCCGGCGGTTGGCTTCCTCCGGCTACAAAGGCGGGAGAGCGCAAGCCCCCGCTGTACATCCTACTCCTTGCTTCCTTCTTTCTCCCCATCCCAGCCACTCGCCATCTCCTATGGCGCCACCGAAGAGGTTCTTGGCCGCAGAGAAGGGAAAGGCTCATCGGGAAGGGCTAACTCTCCCCCGCCCAAGCGCGGCCGGGATCGTCCCCGCAAGCATCCTGCATCTCCTGTAGTGGCTCCCCACGGTCGCGGCTGTGATCTCCTGCTCAGCGATGGGCGCCTGGTGGGCGAGGGAAGGCGGGCCATGGCTGCGCGGCCTCCTAGGTCGCGCTTCCACTCGGCGGAGGTGCTGCCGGAGTTCGTCGTGTGGTCAGTGGACCCAACCGGCACCTGGCTCCAGCTTCCCCGCTTCTTTGCAGGTGAACTTCCAGCCGGCGCTCCTGGCGTCCTCTAGCTTCAAGCGGACGGTTGCTGCAGCAGGGCCTCCTAGGCTTCGCTGGAGATCTCCGTCGTCGGGAATGTGGCCCTAACCTGCGGCTGGCAAACATTTGCCCGCGCGCGTGGCCTGAGCTGGTGGTGCACCCTGCATTTCAAGTTCGATGGTGACGCCACCCTCTATGTGAGGGTGTTTGGAGAAGATGGCCGCCGTGTTGGGTGCTACCCCGAAGACGACGATGGCGGCCGGGTGCTCAGCCTCCGCGATGGTCGGGATGAAGATGAAGGCGGGCGCGTGGCCGGCGGCGTTCGCAGCTTGCCAAGCCTCGGCGACTCCCCTTCGGACGGCAGCTCCTCCAGTGGTGGCCGCGACCAGCCTCCGCACCATCGCGCCTCGGTGAAGCATGAAGAGGGGTCCAACTGAGCTCCGGAGGTAGTACGAGCCCTCGCCACGAGTCGATGCCAAGCAAGCCGCATCTATTTTGTTTTCCTCCCTTTCCTACGCAAGGAAAGAGTAGTGTATGGCCCCGCAGGGGCGTGCTCGACTGTTGCCGTTAACTATTATGATATCTTCGTTATTCCCGTGTTGTGTTTTGGCACCGCGTGCTTGCGTGTAGGAATTACTTAACTCAAGGGGACTTGCCGCAGTCTTTGCTTCTCGAGGCTGAGGCCTCGTCGCGCGCTTTGTGGCCTGCAAGAATTGGTCAGGAGAGGTAACTTCCGGTCTTGGTCGCGAGGGCAACCAACTCAGGTCCTGTGTTCGTGTTGCGATGACCGTGGGGCACGGACCGAGAGGGGTGCTCCCGTAGTGGACTTGGATAGAAAGCCTCACAAGACTGGGTCAGAAAACACTCGCGAGGGCACCCGTGTAGCCCCCTTGTGTGACTTGCGAGAGAGAAAACGAGTTAAGTAGGCGAAAAAGACAAAGAGTCACAGGTCAGGGACGGCAACAACTCTGAAAGCAACTCCAATAAAACTTCAAATAGGGACGAACAAGCCAACTGCAGAAAGCAAATGAAAAAGCCGCGTCCGGCACCTAATCTAGTCTTCGACGTCTTCTCACCAGTGCGGAGCTAAGTGCTGCCACTGGGCGTGGGCGGGAGCCCCCAAGGCCTGAGGGCGGCTCCTCGGAGACTCCGGGGCGTGTACAGCCCAGCTCATTATTACGTGAGAGTGTCACGGGCGGCGAGCTTCACAGGCATTGGCCTTCTTCACAGGCTCCAGGCCTTTCTTGGGGAGATGAGCTTCACAGGCGTTGGCCTTCTTCACAGGCACTCGGCCTTTCTTGGTTCGTCAAGCTTCACAGGTGCCGGGCCTTCTTGACAGGCACTGGGCCTTTCTTGAAGGGTAGAAATTCCGGAGGTGCTGGACGTTCCACGCGTTCGGGATGGGCGCCCCCTCCTGAGTCTCCAAGCATGCGGCGCCAGGCCTGGAGACATGAACAACCTTGAACGGGCCCTCTCACATGGGCGAGAGCTTGTGCAGCCCCTCCCTGGAGAGCACCCATCTGAGCACGAGGTCACCTAGCTCGAGGGTCCTGGGGCGGATGCTGCGGCAGTGGTACCACCGCAGCGCCTGTTGGTATCTCGCTGCCCGAAGCGCAGCCTCCCGACGGTGTTCCTCCCCAAGCATGAGGTCCACCCCCGCATGGTGTCCTGCTGTGCTTTGTCGAAAGCCAGGACCCACACAGAGCGATGCCTGACCTCGCGAGGAAGGACTGCCTCAGCACCATAGACGAGGAAGAACGGGGTTTCGCCGGTCGACTTGGTAGCGGTAGTGCGGATGGACCATAGCACGGACTAAAGCTCGTCGTGCCAGCCCCTGCCACAGGCCTCCAGCTTCTTCTTGAAGGTCCGGGTTTTGAGGCCTTTCAGGACCTCTGCGTTGGTGCGTTTAGCTTGGCCGTTGCTCCGAGGGTGTGCCACCGAAGCGTAGCATATCTGCATTCCAAGGTTAGCACAATATGTTTTTGAAGAGATTGCTGGTGAACTGCGAACCGTTGTCGGTGATGATTGAATAGGTACCCCAAACCGGCTCACGAGGCCCTTGATGAACTTGACCATTGAGCCAGCCGGGATGGTGCGGACAGCTTCCACCTCTCCCACTTTGTGAACTTGTCAATGGCGACGTAGAGGTAGCGGTAGCCCCCTGGCGCCCGAGGAAATGGGCCAAGGATGTCCAGTCCCCAAACAGTGAACAGCCATGAGAGGGGAATGGTCTGAAGGCCCTAAGCTGGCTGATGAATCTGCTTGGCATGGAATTGACATGCTTCACAAGCCTTCACCAGCTCGATTGCGTCGTTGGGTGCTGTTAGCCAATAGAACCCGGTACGAAACGACTTGCCGACAAGTGTGTGTGAAGACGAGTGGTGCCCGCAGTCTCCACCGTGAATGTCTGCCAGTAACTCTTTCCCTTGCTCCCTGGAGATGCAACATAGGGTAACGTCATTCGGCCGCTTCCGGAAGAGCTCTCCGTCTTGGATGCAGTAGGCCGTGGCCTGCCACGCCACGCGCTCCGCGTCCTGCTCCTTTTCTGGCAGAATCCCTTGCGCCAAGTAATCCTTGAACTTCATGGTCCAACGTCCCTCCTAAGGCTCCAGCGCCAGTAGCAGGCGCGCTTCTGAGGTCGGGCCACAAGCCGGGGCTCCCGAGGCAGGCGGTTGAGGGAGCTCCTCCCGAGGCTGCGCCGTGCTTGATAGTGGTGGTGCCGCTGAAGGTTTGAAGAGTCGTTCCTCGAAGACGCCAGGCTCCTGAGGCAACCGCCTGGACGCCCTCTTGGCGATGTCATCAGCCTCTTGATTGGTGCCGTGAGGCACATGCTGCAACTCTAGCCCCCAAAACTGTTTCTCCATCCTGCGGACCTCCGCAAGATATGCTTCCATGTGTTCGTCCTTCGACTCATACACCTTGTTGGAGAAATTGACGAGGAGTTGTGAATCACCCTCGATGATGAGGTGCTTTACCCCCAAGGCAGCTGCAGCTTTCAAGCCCGCTATCAGGCCCTCGTATTCTGCTATGTTGTTGGAGACCTTCTCTCCATGCTGGAAGCAGAGTTGCACAACATAGTAGAGCTTGTCCTCAGTGGGAGATATGAGCACTGCGCCAGTCCCCGCGCCATGTCGCGAGAACGCCCCGTCGAAGTACATGACCCAGCCGTCCGGCGCTTCACTTCCTGGGGAAAGCGACCGGTCCTCGCCCGCTTCGAGCCCTGGTGCCTCAGTCCATTCTACCACGAAATCCGCAAGTGCGGCTCCCTTGATGACTCTGGTCGTGCTGAATTCTAGCTGAAATGCTTGCAACTCGATGTTCCATTCAGCGACCCTTCCAGCTGAGTTGGGGCTCCTGAGTACCCTTTCCAAGGGGTATGCTGAGACGACCTTGATGGGATGGCCTTGAAAGTAGTGCCGCAGCTTGCATGAAGCCAGTAACAATGCAAGGAGGAGTTTTTGGGGCATGGGGTATCGCACCCTTGCGTTCCGTAGCACCGTGCTAACGAAGTATACAGGATGCTCGATGAGGTTGAGGGTGCTGGCGCAGCCTGCGTCTTCCGAAGGTTGAGGCGCCTCCCGAGACGACGGAGCCCCCAGCGCTTGGTCGCCTGGCGGGGCCTCCTCTGCTCTGGGTGCGTCCCCCTGCTGAGGCTGATCCTCATCCGCCGCGATCGTGGTCTTCGCGAGGCTTTCTTGGCTTTTCTCTACTTCGGTCAGGGCGGCGGCTGGTGCGGCCTTGGCCCAGCGCTCCTCCCTAACTGCCACCAGGGTTGCACTGGCGGAGTAGGGGGTGGCTGCAAGGTAGAGCACCAAAGGCTCTCGAGGGTGCGGAGCTACCATCATCGAAGGGCTGGTAAGGTACTTCTTGAGATCTTGGAATGCCTTGTCGGACTCTTCAGTCCATTCGAGCGGTCCCTTCTTCTTCATCAGCTTGAAGAAGGGCAGTGCTCGCTCCCCTAGCTTGGAGATGAAGCGTCCCAACGCGGTTACTCGCTCGGTGAGCTTCTTCATTTGTCTGAGGGTCTTCGGCGGACTCATGTCTTCGACTACCTTGACCTTCTCTAGGTTAGCCCAAGAGCTTGCCCAAGGGGACTCCGAATATGCACTTCTCCGGGTTGAGCCGCAAATCCAATTCGCGGAGGCTCGCGAAGGTTTCTTCCAGGTCATGTATTAGGGTTTTTGCCTCCCAAGACTTCACCACAATGTCATCGACATAGGCCTCGGCGTTTCTCCCGAGCTACCGGCCCAAGGTGATGTGCATCAGTCGCTGAAAGGTCGCGCCTGCATTGCGCAACCCGAATGGCATGCAAGTATAGCAGTATACTCCACACGGGGTCAGGAAGGCCATTTTCTCCATGTCTTCTACCGCCATCTTGATCTGGTGATAGCCCGAGAAGGCATCTAGGAAGCACAACAGGTCACACTCGGCGGTAGAATCGACGATCTGGTCGATGCAAGGGAGTGGGAATGGATCCTGAGGGCAGGCCTTGTTGAGGTTGGTGAAGTCGACACACATGCGTTCCTTTCCTCCCTTTTTTAGCACAACAACAGGGTTGGCCAGCCATTCAGGATAGCGAACTTCGCGAATGACGCCTGCTGCCTCTAACTTGCGGGTTTCTTGGATGATGAAGGCCTGCTTCTCAACGGACTGTCGCCTTGCCTTCTGCTTCACGGGGCGCATGTTGGGGCACACGTTGAGATGGTGTTCAATCACATCCCTTGGGACCCCTGCTAGCTGATCAGGTTCCCATGCAAACACCTCCTTGTTTGCGCGCATGAATTTCACCAAGGCCTCCTCCTGCTCAGGACCAAGGTTGGCACCTATGGTGAAGGTGGCGCCAGAGGATCCATCCTCGTCGACCGGTAATTGCTTGATCTCCGCCTTGTCTTGGGTGAATAGCTGCTTCTTCTTGGCCGGCGCAGCCCCCTTGGGCTCGAGGGTATCTGCGCTGGCGGGCTGCGCCACCGCGGCCGCATTGAAAGCAAGCTTGAGCACCTGCAGCGCATCCCTTGTGTCTCCGGACACGGTAAGGACGCCGTTGCTCCCGAGCATCTTCATGAGGTTGTACGCCGGGTGAGTCGCTGCCATGAACTGGGCCAAGGCTGGGTAGCCGAGGATGGCGTTGTACGGGAGGCCGATGGGGGCAATGTCGAAGTCGACCAGCTCCGTGCGGAAGTTGTCGTGGGTGCCGAAGGTCACCGGGAGGCGAATCTGCCCCAGGGAGCCCATGGAACTGCCTCCAACGCCCGAGAAGGGCCTGCTGGGTTGGAGCCGCTCTAGCGGCACATGGAGGAGGCTGAAGGACTCCACCAAGAGCACGTTGAGGCCGGCACCATCGTCGATGAGGGTCCTTGTGACGGCCACCTGGCAGATGGTGGGGGTGCATAGCATCGGGAGTGCGCCCGAACAGGCCGTGTTGGAGGGGTGATCGTCTGAGCTGAAGGTCAAATCAGCCTTGGGTGCCACCCAGTCTGGGGGGGCTTCACGGTGCTTGAGAACGGCGACGATCTGGCGGACGAACGGCTTGACGTGGTGGCTCAAAGGTGGTGCCTGCGATCAGCCTAGGAGGGCTGTGACGATTGGGGGTGTCGGGCAACATGATGGTCGCGGAAGAGGTTGCGCAACTCCTCCCAGGAGGACACAGAAGCCGCTGGCAGGTGGAGCAGCCACATGCGCGGGACGCCGGTGAGGGCCATGTGAAGCCAGTTAGCCATGACCTTGTCGTCGCCTCCGGCCTTGAGGACGGCTTCTTCATATGCTAGCAGGAAGGCCAGCGGATCGGCCGCACCGTCATAGCGCGGCGGCATGTCCGGCTTGAACTTGTTCGGCCACCGCACCTGTCGCAAGGTGGGGGCCAGGGCTCGGAGCCCCCTGGTTCCCGCACCGGCGTCGACAACCGGAGCAGGCGGTGCATTGGCCGCCATGAGGGCAGAGCACGGTGCTGATGGAGAACGGGCCGACGGAAGGGAGAGCTCTGGCGCACCCCTACCTGGCGCGCCAAATGTTGGATGTTGGGTTCCGGCAGACCCTTAAGGTTCGAACTCTGGGGTGCACACGAAGATCTTTACCCTACCGATCTACGTCCAATCGTCGCGTGAGAATCTAGGCTAAACGATGAACAACACAAGGGACACAAGATTTATACTGGTTCGGGCCACCATTGTGGTGTAATACCCTACTGCAGTGTGTGGTGTGGTGGATTGCCTCAGGGGCTGATAATGAACAGTACAAAAGGATGAACAGCCTCGCGAGAGGTGTTCTTGAGCTGGTGTGATGAACTGCTTGGTGAGTTCGATCGTCTCTCGGTCTAATGAGCACTCAATGGATCCCCCCTTCTGCCGTGGTGGCTAGTCCTATTTATAGAGGCCCTGGCCCTCTTCCCAAATATTGAGCGAGAAGGGCACCAACTATGGCCATTTTGAAGGGGAACATCTAGTACAGGTTATCCTGACTAAAGTTGGTCTTCGGCTGCCAAAGGCGCTGGCGATGATGTCGTCTTGGGCTCCACGGTGACCTCCATCCTGCCGCTCTGCTGGTCTTGGTCTCGTTGCACTGAAATGGCAACCTTTGCCTGATGCCTCGGTACTCCATGCCTGTGCTTGCCCCCTTTGCACCAAAGAGGAAACAAGGACACTGCGCAGGCTGGCGCCCGCCTGGCGCCCGCCTAGTCTCGATCGTCATGGCTTGCGTCACGAGCACCTCGCGAGGTACTCCGCCTTGATCTCTCCGCCTCCTCGTGAGCCTGCCTGGCGAGGACGTTCCTGAAGAAGTCTTGGATCGTCTGCCCTGCGAGGCTTGGCCCCTCGTGAGGGTCTTGAGTCTTGTGCTGATGAAGATGGGCCGTACTGGGCCACCACTTGAGCCACACCGCAGGCCACAGGCAGGCAAGTCTGGGGACCCCCGTTCCCAGAACGCCGACAGGGATAGCCTGCTCCCTCCTCTTGCATCCCACTGTGATGCCGTGCAGGCTTCCCCGGCCCACCCTACTCCCTCCACTGGCCTGGCCGCACGCAATCAACTGCCTCCTTATTACACGAAAAAAATGATTCCTCCCACTGACATCTGGGGCGCACCGGTTGGGAGGCTGACCTGTGGGCCTACTAAGTTGACGCGTACGCGGGGCTTGTCAACTTAGTCAGCAAACGATTGTAGCAGTAGTAACCGTTGGATTTGAATCGAACGGTCCTGCTGCTTCTTCAAGTGCTGCTCTTCTTGCACCAGCCGCCCAAACCAGCGCCAGCGAGACCGCCTGCTCCTGCCTCCAGTGGCCGGCTGTGCTACCATTGAGGCCTCACTGCCCCTACTACTCACACCGCTAGCCAGGCCCTGCGGCGACGGCAGCCTCACAACGTAGCCGAACCAGTGAACCATCCTACTCCTCTACGCGTGGGCATCCACTGCCGCGTCTTCCCCGGCTCCGTGTCATCCCCTTCCTTCCTAGGCCTCGCCGTCGTCCACTGCCCTGGTGCTCTTGGCGCGGCGTGGTCAACGTGGTCAAGGATTGACTTCCATCGGAAGAGTACTGTACATGGAGAGGCTGACAGCTGGGTCCACGGCAGCCACAAGGAAGTGCCTCCTTATTACGTGCAAAATAGTTATTCCTCCACCTGACAGCAGGGACCCATCGGATGGGCACCGTATTTCACAAAAAAAATGTTCCCCGCACTGTCAGCTCGGACCCACCAGAAGTGCCTCCTTATTACGCACAAAAAAATGAATACTCCCCCGGCTAGCTGGGACCCACCTTGGTGGGAGGCTGACTTGTGGGCCTACTAATTTGACGGGGATGGAGGGCTTTGTCGATTTAGTCAATATGAATGATCCTAGCTCCAGTGACCGTACGATGTCCATCCAACGGCCGTAGTGCTTCATCAACCTCTGGTCTTCATGCTCCAGCCGCCCAAAGCAGACGCCGGTTGTGTCGCATGCTCCTGCCTCCCGTGGCTGGCTGTGATGCCGCGGAGGCCTCACCGCCCCCTACTACTCCCACCGCTAGCCAGGCCATCCCTCTACTCACCCACACCCCCTGTTATTCTGCAGCGACGGTAGCCTCACACCGCAGCCGAACCAGTGAACCCTCGTACTCCTCTTCGCGTGGGCATCCACTTCTGCGTCTTCCCCAGCTCCGCATCATCCCCTTCCCAGGCCTGGCCGTCATCCACTGTCATGGTGCTCTCGGCGCGGCGTGGTTAATGTGCTCAACGACCGACTTCCATCGGAAGAGTACTGTACGTGGAGAGGCTGACAGCTCGGTCCACAACAGCCGCAAGGAAGTTGTCGGCGTTCTAGGAACGGGGGTCCCCAGACTTGCCTGCCTGCGGCCTGTGGCGTGGCTCAAAGGGGGGCCCAGCACGGCCCATCTTCATCAACACAAGCTCAAGACCCTCGCGAGGGGCCAAGCCTCACGGGGCGGACGACCAGGAGCTTCCTCAGGCACGGCCTCATCAGGCTGGCTCACGAGGAGGCGGAGAGATCAAGGCGGGGTACCTCGCAGGTGCCCATGACGCAAGCCATGACGACCAAGGGCGCCAGTCGGGCGCCAGCCCGCGCTGTGTGCTCCTTTCCTCTTTGGTGCAAAGGGAGCAAGCGCAGGCGAGAGCATCAAGCAAAGGCATCCATTTCGGTGCAACAAGACCAAGACCAGCCCAACGGCAGGAAGGAAGTCATGGTGGAGCCCAAGCAGGCGTCAACACCAGAGCCTTTGACAGGCGAGGACCAACTTTAGTCAGGATAAGTGTACCCGCTGTTCCCCTTCAAAATGGCCAATCGTTGGCGCCCTTCCCCTCAATATTTGGGAAGAGGCCCAGGGCCTTTGCCTATAAATAGGACTAGCCACCCCCAGGGTAGAGGCATCTGGAATGCACAAGATCCTCGCCGAGAAACCAGTAGAGAGAGAGAGCGATTGAACTCCTCCTAGCAGTTCATCGCACCAGCCAAGAACAGACCCTCGCGAGGCTGTTCTTCCTTATATTGTTCATCAACAGCCCAAGAGTCAATCCACCACACCACACACCGGTGTAGGGTATTACACCGCAATGGTGGCCTAAACCAGTATAAACTCTGTGTCTCTTGTGTTGTTCCTTTCGTAGTTTAGATCCTAGCGAGTCGGCGAGGAGCAGGTAGGTACAGGGCAAATCTCCGTGCTCACCCCAGTGTTCGAACCTCAAGGGTCTGCCGGAACCCGAAATCCGACATTTGGCGCGCCAGGTAGGGTGTGCGCCGGAACTCGTCTTCCGTCGCCCTGTTCTTCTCCGACCATCGCATCCATGTCTGACGCTCATCGGGCCCGCGCCGGGCGCCGCGGCGCCCTCTCTTCCCATGTCGCCCAGATGGCTCCCATCGGCGGGCGCCCTCGTCGTTCCCCGCCACCAGCCGTCAATGCCGCCACCGGCCCGCCGGGGAACGAGCAGCAAGCATCGTCCCAGCATCCCTCCGTGGCCTCTTGGGAAGAGCTGCGCGGCCTCTTCCTTGCCCACCACGCCGCGCCCGCCTCCCCGGTCGTCACGGCCCTCCTGGGCAGCTCGCAGGCGCCGCCCTCCGGTCACCATGTCAAGCCATTCGTCCACCGGGTTGGCGCCGCCTCCATGCGGCAGGGGGCTCCCCCGGACCGGTCGGAGCCACAGGCCAGACTGACCTTCAGCTCGGAGGACCACCCCTCCAACTCGGCCTGCTCGGGTGCGCTCCCCATGCTGTGCACCCCCACCATCTGCCAGGTGGCTGTCACCAGGACCCTTATTGACGGTGACGCGGGCCTCAACATGCTCTCAGTTGAGGCCTTCAACCTCCTTTGCATACCCCGGGAGCGGCTGCAGCCCAGCCGGCCCTTCTCGGGCGTCGGGGGCGGGTCGTCCAGCCCCTTGGGACAGATCTGGCTCCCAGTAACTTTCGGCACCTACGACAATTTCCGCACGGAGCTGGTCGATTTCAATATCGCCCCCATTGGCCTGCCCTACAACGCCATCCTCGGCTATCCAGCACTGGCCCAATTCATGGCCGCGACTCACCCGGCGTACAACCTTATGAAGATGCCCGGGAGTAGCGGTGTCCTCACCGTGCCTAGGGACACCGGGGATGCGCTGTGAGCGCTCAAGCTCGCCTTCAAGACGGCGGCGTCAGCACAGCCCGCCGACGCGGGGACCCCCGAGCCCAAGGGGGCTGCACCAACCAATAAGAAACAGTTGTTCACCCAAGACAAGGCGGAGACCAAGCAGATACCCGTCGACGAAGACGGGTCCACTAACGCCACTTTCACCATAGGCGCCCACCTCGGGCCCGAGCAGGAGGAAGCCCTGGTCAAGTTCCTGCGTGCAAACAAGAAGGTATTCGCCTGGGAGCCCGATCAGTTGGCAGGGATCCCACAGAGCGTAATCGAGCACCACCTCAACGTGTGCCCCAACGTGCGCCCCGTGAAGCAGAAAGCAAGGCGGCAGTCCACTGAAAAGCAGGCCTTCATCGTCCAGGAGACCCACAAGCTAGAAGCCGCGGGGGTCATTCGCGAGGTTCGATATCCAGATTGGTGGGCCAACCCTGTGGTTGTGCCAAAGAAGGGAGGAAAGGAGCACATGTGTGTCGACTTCACCAACCTCAACAAAGCATGCCCGCAAGATCCGTTCCCGCTCCCTCGCATCGATCAGATCGTCGATTCCACCGCTGAGTGCGACCTGTTATGCTTCTTGGATGCCTTCTGCGGGTATCACCAGATCAAGATGGCAGTGGAAGACGTGGAGAAGACGGCCTTCCTGACCCCGTGTGGAAGCTTACGTCGACGACATTGTGGTGAAGTCTCGCGAGGCCAAGACCCTGATACAAGACCTGGAGGAAACCTTCGCGAACCTCAACACAGTGAACCTGAGGCTCAACCCGGAGAAGTGTGTGTTTGGAGTCCCCTCGGGCAAGCTCTTGGGCTTCCTCGTGTCCCACCGAGGCATCGAGGCCAACCCATAAAAGGTCAAGGCAGTTAAGGACATGACCTCGCCGAAGACCCTCAGAGAGATGCAGAAGCTCACTGGGCGCGTGACTGCGCTAAGGCGCTTCATCTCTAGGTTAGGGGAGCGAGCGCTGCCTTTCTTCTAGCTGATGAAGAAAAAGGGGCCCTTTGAATGGACTGAAGAGGCCGACAAGGCGCTCCAAGATCTCAAGAGATACCTAACCAGCCCTCTGGTGATGGTGGCCCCACGCCCTCAAGAGCCCTTGGTGCTCTACCTTGCCGCCACTCCCTACTCCGCCAAAGCAGCTCTGGTGGCGGTTAGAGAGGAGCGTCGTACCAAGGCCACAGCAGCTACCCATGTCAAGGCAAAGCAGGACCAAGAAGGACTTGCAGAGATCACTACCACGGCTGAGAAGGATCAGCCGCCGCAGGGGAGCGCACTGGGAACGGAAGAGGCCCTTCCCCCAGGCAACCAGCTTTTGGAGGCTCCACCACCTCAGGAGGCGCCACGGCCTCCGGAGGACGCCACCAGCACCGATGCTCCAAGCCTCGTCGAGCACCCAGTGTACGAGCCAAAAGATGAGCACATGGAGGCCTACCTTGCGGAGGTCCGCAGGATGGAAAAGCAGTTCTCGGGGTTGGAGTTGCAGCATGTGCCCCGTGGGAGCAGTCAGGAGGCCGATGACATCGCCAAACGAGCATCCAGGCGGTTACCTCAGGAGCCTGGCGTCTTCGAGGAGCGGCTCTTCAAGCTTTCGGCCATGCCATCACTATCAAACACGGCGCAGCCTCGGGAGGAGCTCCCCTAGCCACCTTCCTCGGGAGCTCCGGTCTGTGGCCCAGCCTCAGGAGCGCGCCTGCTCCTGATGATGGAGCTTCAGGATGGGTGCTGGATCACAGAGCTCCGGGGTTACTTAATGCAAGGGACCCTGACGGAGAAGGAGGAGGAAGTGGAGCGTGTGGCGCAGCAAGCCACCGTGTACTGTATCAGGGATGGAGAACTCTACCGGAAGCGACCAAATGATGTGTCCCTATGCTGCATATCCAGGGAGCAAGGGAAAGAGCTGCTGGCGGATATACACTGTGGAGACTGTGGGCACCACTGGTCATCACGGACCCTCGTGGGCAAGGCATTCCACAGCGGCTTCTATTGGCCTACTACGCTCAGTGACACTGTCGAACTAGTGAAGGCTTGCGAAGCCTGCCAATTCTATGCCAAGCAGATCCATCAGCCGGCAGGAGGTCTGCAGACTATACCCCTCTCGTGGCCATTCGCAATCTAGGGGCTGGATATCCTTGGCCCGTTCCCTCGGGCGCCGGGGGGCTATCGCTACCTCTACATCGCCGTGGACAAGTTCACCAAGTGGGCCGAAGTGGAAGCCGTCCGCACCATCCCTGCTGGTTCAGCGGTCAAGTTCATCAAGGGCATCGTGAGCCGGTTCGGGGTGCCGAATCGCATCGTCACCGACAACGGTTCGTAGTTCACCAGTAACCTCTTCAAAACGTACTGTGCTAACCTTGGAATGTAGATATGCTACGCTTCGGTGGCGCACCCCCGAAGCAACCGCCAGGCCAACGGGCCAACGCGGAGGTCCTGAGGGGCCTCAAGACCAGAACATTCAAGAAGAAGCTGGAAGCCTGCGGCAGAGGTTGGTACGATGAGCTTCAGTCCGTGTTATGGTCGATCCGCACGACGGCGACCAAGCCGACTGGAGAAACCCCGTTCTTCCTGGTCTATGGAGACGAAGCGGTCCTCCCTCATGAGGTCAGAAGTCGTTCTGCACGGGTCCTGGCGTTCGACGAGGCGCAGCAGGATGCCATGCAGGGGATGGACCTCGTGCTGGGGGAGGAGCGTCGCCGAGAAGCCGCGTTGCAAGCGGCGAGATACCAACAAGCACTGCGGCGATACCACTGCCGCAACATTCGCCCCAGGACTCTGGAGGTAGGGGACCTCGTGCTCAGGCGGGTTCTCTCTAGGGAGGGACTGCATAAGCTCTCTCCCATGTGGGAGGGCCCGTTCAAGGTTGTTCATGTTTCCAGGCCCGGCTCCGCGCGCTTGGAGACTCAGGAGGGGGTGCCAGTCCGGAATGCGTGGAACATCCAGCTCCTCCGGAGGTTTTACCCTTAAAAGGCCCAGAGCCTGTGAAGAAGGTGAATGCCTGTGAAGATTATCCTTTTGGAAAAGGCCCAGAGCCTGTGAAGAAGGCAAATGCCTGTGAAGATTATCTTTTTGGAAAAGGCCCAGAGCCTGTGAAGAAGTTGAATGCATGTGAAGATTATCTTTTTGGAAAAGGCCCGGAGCCTGTGAAGAGGGCCAATGCCCGTGAAGCTTGCTTCCCCCAAGAAAGGCCCGGAGCCTATGAAGAAGGCCAACGCCGGTGAAGCTCGCCATCCGTGACACTCTCACGTAATAATGAGTTGGGGCTATACACGCCCGGGAGTCTCAGGAGCGCCGGCCTCAGGCCCTGGGCCTCCCTCCCACGCCCAGTGGTAGCACTTAGCTCCGCGTTGGTGAGAAGACATCGAAGACTAGACTAGGTGCCGGACGCGGCTTTTTCATTTGCTTTCTGCAGTTGGCTAGTTCATTCTCGTTTGAAGCTTTATTAAAACCGTCGCCGTCTTTTGACTTATGGCTCTTCGACTTTTCGCCCTCCTGCCTCGATTTCTCTTGGGAAAGGTCTCGCGAGGGGGCAGCCCGAGCGCCCTCATGAGTGTTTCTGTCCTTATCGTTAAGGGTTTCACAACCCGGGTCCACTACAGGAGAAACCCTCCAGTCCGTGCCTCACGGGCACCGCGACACGAATACAGGACCTGGGTCGGTCACCCCCACGGTTGAGGCTGGGAATTACCTACGCGCGGGCGTGCGGCCGGAAGGAACTATACCAAAATAACGGAAACAGTGCGATGATTAACAATGGTAACCCAAACACGCCCCCATGGGGCCCCACACTACTGTCTTTTTATGCAGGAAAAAGGAAAAGAAAGAACAAATCAGGCGTGGCTCGCCCTACACCGGCCCTCAGGGAAGACTCAAGCCACCTCCGGGGCTCAGGCGGACTCCCTCTCGCACTTCACCGAGGCGCGACGGCGGGCAGATCCGCTACCACCCTCCAAGTAGGCACGACGGCGTGGAGGCTGACCGCGGCCGCTGCTAGAAGAGTCGCTGCCCGAAGAAGAACAAGTGAAGCTTGAGGAACCCTGGGCGCCACCAACCACGCGCGTGCTGTCCTCTCCGTCCTCGCCGGGGATGGGTCCCCGGCCGCTGTCGTCGTCTTCAGGGCAGCACCCTGCGTGGAGACCATCTTCCCCAAACACCCTCACATAGAGGGTGGCATCACCGTCAAACTTGAAGTGCAGGGTGCACCGACGGCTCAGGCCACGCGCGCGGGCAAACGTCTACCAGCAGCAGGTCAAGTCCAGGCTCCCGGCTGCGGAGACCTCCAGCGAGGCCCACGAGGCCCGGCTGCAGCAGCCATCTGCCTGGAGCCAGAGGCCGCCCGGGGCGCCAGCCGGGAGCTCACCTAGGAGGAAGCAAGGGAGCTGAAGCCGGGCGCTAGTTGGCTCCACCGCCCACACAACAAACTTCGGCTGCACCTTCGCAGTGTGGAAGCGCGGCCTAGGGGGTCGCACGGCCGAAGCATGCCCCCCGGCCGTGGCCAGCCGCCCGTCACCGCCCGGGAAGTCACCTCCGCGACGCGGTGAGCCTCCATGGAGGCCACAGGGTGTTTGCGAGGGCGGCCTCGACCGCGCTTAGGCGGGGGAGAGGCAGGCTCAACCTGACGGGCCTTTCCTTTCTCTGCGGCCGAGAACTTCCTTGACGGAGCCATGAAGAAGAAGGAGAACCAAGAGGGGATAAACTGGAAGGTCACGCGACGTGCCGTACTTAAAGCTAGAGGAGGCCAACCGCTGACCTCCACGATCGCAGGTAATCATGGCTCGCTTTGCATGCAGGGACTTGTCAATTCGTGCAGTTGCCGAGGCGTCATGGGGAAGTGGAGACGCCCGCGTCCAATCAACTGCCATGTGGCCCCCAAGGCCGCAGGCTGTTAGGGCCCGCGGCGCTTCGCACTTGCCCTTTCGCCTCTCTGCTTGGCCAAGTCTGGGCGCGCCTTGGGCCCAGGGGCTACTGTCGGCATTCTGGGAACGTGGGTCCCCAGACTTGCTTGCCTGCGGTGTGGTTCAAAGGGGGGCCCAGCACGGCCCATCTTCATCAACACAAGCTCAAGACCCTCGCGAGGGGCCAAGCCTCGCGGGGCGGACGACCAGGAGCTTCCTCAGGCACGGCCTCATCAGGATGGCTCACGAGGAGGCGGAGAGATCAAGGCGGGGTACCTCGCGAGGTGCCCATGACGCAAGCCATGACGACCAAGGGCGCTAGTCGGGCGCCAGCCCGCGTAGTGTCCTCCTTTCCTCTTTGGTGCAAAGGGAGCAAGCGCAGGCGAGAGCATCAAGCAAAGGCATCCATTTTGGTGCAACAAGACCAAGACCAGCCCAACGGCAGGAAGGAAGTCATGGTGGAGCCCAAGCAGGCGTCACCACCAGAGCCTTTGACAGGCGAGGACCTACTTTAGTCAGGATAAGTGTACCTGCTGTTCCCCTTCAAAATGGCCAATTATTGGCGCCCTTCCCGCTCAATATTTGAGCAGAGGCCCATGGCCTTTGCCTATAAATAGGACTAGCCACCCCCAGGGTAGAGGTATCTGGAATGCAGAAGATCCTCGCTAAGAAACCAGTAGAGAAAGAGAGCGACTGAACTCCTCCTAGCAGTTCATCGCACCATCCAAGAACAGACCCTCGCGAGGCTGTTCTTCCTTGTGTTGTTCATCAACAGCCCAAGAGGCAATCCACCACACCATACACTGGAGTAGGGTATTACACCGCAATGGTGGTCTGAACCAGTATAAACTCTGTGTCTCTTGTGTTGTTCCTTTCGTAGTTTAGATCCTAGCGAGTCGGCGAGGAGCAGGTACGTAGAGGGCGAAATCTCCGTGCGCACCCCAGTGTTCGAACCTCAAGGGTCTGCCGGAACCCGAAATCTGACAGAAGTGCCTCCTTATTACACGCAAAATAATTATTCCTCCACCTGACAGTGGGGACCCACCGGACGGGCCATCGTATTTCACAAAAAAAATGATTCGCCCCCTGGCTGCTGGGACCCACCAGCGACATCTTCGCACGCAAGGAAGTGCGTCCGAAAAAAACGATTCACCGCCCTGACTGCTAGACCCACCAGCTACATCTTCGCACGCAAGGAAGTGCGTCCGAAAAAACGATTTACCCCCTGACTGCTGGGACCCACCAGCTACACCTTCGGACGCAAGGAAGTGCATCCGGGCAAAAAAATGGTTCGCCCCCTGACTGCTGGGACCCACCAGCTACATCTTCGCACACAAGGAAGTGCCCGACAGTCGGGACCCACCTGGTCGAAGCGTACATAGCTTTGTCATTCTGGTCGCGAACGTGTACGTACATACTGGTGGATGTAGAGGCACGCACGTGTCGTAGTAGAGGCGCGCACGTAGCATGTACACGTACGTACATTGGTCAGTGTGCAAGAAAGAAAATATGGCCACGTATGTGTACATACGGGCGGGGTCTCGAACGCCTACTCGCGCATACGTACGGCCAGGGCTCGTGTACATGGCTTGGTCGGAACAGAGAAACATCATCGTCGTCGTGTTCATGGGGAGCCAACCGGCTGGGTCGGAACGAAATGTGTCGTCGTGTTCATCGGGAGGGCTTGGACGGAACAGGCAATGGAAATGAGGCCTGGCGTACCACAGAACGGAGAAAACGGCCTTGTGTTCGACCGGCCATATTCGAAACGGTATCCAGTTCATTGGGAGGGGTCTGGCATACCGCAAAACGGAGGAGACGGACCTCCTACGATCGAAACGGGGGTCCTGTTGATCGGGAGGGGTGTGGCGTACCGCAAAACGGACGAAACGGATTTGTGTTGGAGCGCTACGGTCGAAACGGGGGTCCTGTTCATCGGGAGGGATGTGGCGTACCGCAAAACGGGACTCCACGGGATACTATTCATCTTCACCGTCGACCTCCTCCAGCCTGCACGGGCTACCGCTGACCTCCTCTAGCCTCCACGGGCTCCTGTTCATCCAGCCTCCACTGCGCGCTACTCCACCGGCTACTGTTCAACCACCCCTCCGCGGGCACCCCTCCACCGTCTACTGTTCATCCAGCCCTCAACGGGGTCGTCCTGTTCATCCAGCCCTCCACTCCACGGGGTCATGTTCATCCAGCCCCAACCGGCTCGATCAATCGGGGCCCTGTTCATCCAGAGGCAACGCCACCGCTCACTGTTCATCCAAACCTCCCCCGCAACTCTCATCGTTCATCCCAGAGGCAGCATCGATCGGCTTCAGTTAGCAGTAGTAGCGAAGAAATTGCTCGACCGGGTTCAGTTAACAACCATCGATCGATCGCTCAGATGCAGTAACGCGTAGCCTGCAGTGCAATCGCTCGGGTTCAGTTAGAGCCCAACGCCTCGCTCGGGTTCAGTTAGAGCCAACGCCTCGCACACACGCGCATACGTGTATGAGAGAAACGTGCATCGCTTGGCCCCCGACCACCCACCGTAACCGGGAACTCCCCAAAATTTTCCTCGCCCTCGCTTCTACCATGGTTTTTTCCGTCATGCACGGCCCAAAGAATGTCATGCAACTGCGTCTCCGGCCCGGCCAGGACGAAAAGCCCATTTCCTGCCATGATTTTTTGTCATAGAAGTACGAGCCCACCACATCAATGATGATACCGGGTTTTGTCACAATTATCGTCATAGAAGTGTCCTAAATATGACATAATTTTTTTTCGTTCGGCCCAAAATGTCACGGATGTGTCTTTTTTTGTAGTGTCATCCCTTCGTCCGAGGGCTCATGTTTTATTACAGACTAGATTTCATCTCAGCGTTTATCATCATGTGCTCTAGCTCCAGACTCCTTCCTCCACATCTCAGCGTTTATCATCATGTGCGGCCTTCTTTCGTATTTCCCCACACTTTGGCTTATGGCTTAAGACCTTTAACGTGAAACCGAAGGTAATCGATGGGAAACAAACGGAGTGCAGAGGTGCTTAAATAAGCAAACTTACCACTTTTCCTTGGCCAAAGGGCTCTTTCACAAAATCTTCTGACTTATGGCAATGGGAGTGGTTTTACATTACGAACCCCGTGGTAAAAAGTGGGCAGCTACACCCGCATTTCGATCTGGCCCTCCTTTACAGCTTGCATCGTGGATTAACAAGGGGCTGGACTGGGGATCTATTGACGAAGTGTAGACATTGGAAAGTCGCATTCGAAGCCTCATTAAAAAGGGCATCGGTCTCACCAATGTCATCCAAGTAATGCTAGTCCACCGGATCCTTCCGTGCCAGTGGCGTCCTCTCCGTATGTGGGAGTTCAATTCGGAACGTCTACGGACCCTTCAGCACTTCTCCCGCACAATGCTCAGAGGGATGTGGAATTTATTCTTCGGCGCACGAAAACAGTGGTCGGATACTACAGAGGACCTCGGTCTTGACTGCAATCATCTGGATACTCCGGTAAGCACTTGACTCCCGAACACAGTTTAGTCAAATTACTCATAATAGTGTACTGATAAAACTCTACTCGGCCAAGGTTGGCTAAAGAAGGCGGAGAGAATTAGGTGTTCGGCTCCACTTCCCAGAGACTCTGCCGATCCGGTGTTAACAAGGATGCTAGCTCTGGCACTATATCAAGTGCCGGCGGGGAAAGATAAGGAGGGGAGGAAAGAGGCCCAAGGGGGCCTCCATTCTGGAGGCTCACCAGGCAATTTGTCCGGGGAGATTGGAACTTCCACTTCCGGAGATGGAAGGGAAGGGCAAGCCGACATCCCTTCTCCTCATGGGAAGAAGCGGACCGCCTCCGAAGACTTGAAGAGAGAAGATTCTAAGCGGGGGAAGATATCCCAGTCAGGGGGTCATGCTGACACGCAGTCACTGCGTGAAGATAGGCCTTTAGCCGAATCGTAAGTGAACCAGGGCGTTTTTAAACATATCCCGTTCTTTCCTGGCTGTAAGGGTAACATTTTAAATACATGTTTGATGTCCAGTACGCAGCCCTCCTCAACAGTCCTCCTCTTCGAGACATCTTCTTCCGGAGATGATGGAGAGCGAGACACCTTCACAGATCTCCCTGCCTGATAAGGCAGACGGTGCCGAGGTGTCGTCCCGAAGGATCTTTCTTGATCAACGAATGGTGCAAGAGGAAGTGAAGACCGGGACCGAAGGTAATATTTCGGTCGCCCAGGGTCCGGGGTGTGCGGCCCCTACAGGGAACAACAAGAGTCCCGGACTATCCAATGTTCGAGGGATGATGCAACCTGTTCCGGTTCCGGAGGCGCCGGATACATTGATGCACATGTTGCAGCATGCGTCCATCCCAGAGGAACATCGTACCTTGATGGGTACGGTGCTTGAAAGAATTCGGTCCATGAAAAGCGGATTGAATGAAGCATTTACGAGCCTACTAAGAGGTTTTGAGGTACGTAGTGTAATTTCATTTAAGTTATAAGTGCAAATTGTACCTGTGTATAGATAGTATACCCTGAGACTCTGGTTGACATCAAAGGGAGGCGATCAGAGGATAAAAAATATATGCCCAGGAAATGATCTAACTAATTGAAACACATGCTATTACATCCGTGGCAACTGCCCAAGCTACAGAGGTAGCACATCTGAAGCAGAAAGTTGATGTAGCGGATGATGACATCACGCTTATTAACAGGCGGCTCGACGAGGCGCAAGGTATGTCTTTGGGGCACTTGCATAACTGCAGATAGTGCCGCCGTAGTTGAGACCCTTCGGGCAGAACTTGCCCAGGCCAAGGAGCAAGCCAGGATGAGTAATGCGACTGCCAAAAAGGTAGCCGCCAAATTAAAGGCCGAGCAGACTGCTTGGCGTCAGTGCGAGGAGAGAATATCTACTATGGCACTTGAGCTGAAGGATGCCACTAGCCGATGTCGAGTTCTTGAGAAAGATAACAAAGCCAAAGCGGTCGATCTTGACAAGGCCTTACAAGAGGTGAAGGAAGCCCGGTCTGAGTCTAGAGCAGATCGGGAGGAGATCCGACAAGCCAGGGAGATCGTGGCTGGTAAGCCCTTTTTATTGCAAACTAAGTTTGGCGATCCGAAGTATGCTCCGCTTAATCAACTGTGGAGTTCTCTAGACGCCTTTATGGACCTGCCGAAGAGTGCTGCCGATGCGAATCAGTTTTTCCACGTGCAAGATGGACATGGGAAGGAAAAGCTATTTTGGTCGCAATTTGACACGCCAAAGCGTCCACTGTTGAACGAACAGATGGCCCAATGGGCCGAGCTCCACAAGATATCTGGAACTGCCATGAAGGACGTCATAGCCCGGCTGTGGCCAACCGAGCCCATTTTGAATAGTTATTTTGGTTTGGTGCGGCAACTTGTTAATGCGGTGCCGCGTATCGATGTTGTTAAGCGGTCAACATGCATAGAAGGTGCACGGATGGCCCTTGCCCGTGTCAAGACGTATTGGGCAAAGATGAAGGCCACCGATATTGCAGCGCAGAGTCCACCCGAATGCAAGGACCTTAACATGCCAGAACATTACTTTGAAGATGTCCTAGAAGGTGCCTGCTTGATAGAGGGTCAGTGCTTGCTTGATAGAGGGTCAGTGCTCCAAAGATGTTACGTTCGAGTGAAGTGTACTGAAATTGTAAAAACAATGTTATGATATGTTTTAAGTCTATCTTTTTATACTTTTGCCTAAAAAGTTTTGGTGCCTCCTGTGCGGCCGTTTGTATATATATAATCTGAAAGTTTGCCAGTCGTCGACTTCAGCCCCCTTGCGTATAACGCGGGGGTGTTTGGAAAAGCACTTGATCACACTTAACCCAACATCTTGGTCCGTTAAGGTGGTGTCAGTGCGGCGAACAAGGGAATCGGACTATAGGGATTTAACACTTCCACTTAGCCATAGGAGTTTGATGGCGGGTCTACGATATAGCCCCTGGTACGTTCGCGTTTATCCGAATATGGCGCGTTTACATACGTGACCAGAATAACAGTCCTTTGTTTAATACAGAGGGAATCACGAGGATTCTGATGAGTCATCGAGTGGTTGACCAGCTCTCGCCGCATCATGACAGTCAGTTTTCAGCTTTCTCTACTGAGGTGCTCATCCGGACGAGCCAGGACACAATCACAGTAGTTCTTCCTTTACTACCCTAGCCGATATAGGAGAACGTAAGGTGGTAAGCACAGGAGCCGGGCAACCCAACTACTGACCAAAGACATGATTCGGAGCTGATGCATATAAGGCCAAACTAGCGACACCTGACACTCCCTACAGGTGTCCGGACTTTGCAATATACACCGGGATGAATACAGCCACTGGTGATAGACCTTGGTATCAAGGCACGTATGGCAATCCGACGTGGGGAAAGAGCGTAGTTGGTGAGAGCATAAATCTCAAAACGCAATACGAACCAAGCTGCTTTTATAACATCCACTTTAGTAGGGCGAGCCATATATTTACAGGTAATGCCAATATCTTTCTTGGACATTTTACATGCTAGGAAAGTATATAACAAAAAGAGATAAAAAAGGTTTACATGGGGTCTTATTCTAAAAAAGAAACCTTAATGCGCGGCCCTGCTGCACGTCTGCGCCCTTTTTATCTATTGTGAAGTGTCCTTGAAGGGTATAGTGTGATGGCCATCTGTAAAAAGGAATAAAAACAGGTAAAAGAATATGGTGTGGCCGTAAGTAAAGCTGGTTCATTTTAATGAACCGTGAAATATAACTTCTGGAGTCCGAATAGGGTCGAGCCAAACTATGGACTTTTTGTGTGCAGTGTGCCCCCATCGCCACCCAAGGAATTTTGAGTGTATATTTGTGTATACATGGCACGTGTGCTATATCCTTATGGGGCGGTTGGTGGGGGCGTAGCTGCTAATCTAGCTCGGTTTTATCTGAGTTGCCGCGGTGAGGTGTGTGGCGGACACGTTTATCTTTGTCTGCGGTCTTAACAACTGATGAGCTGCTCGGCTTGAATAGGCCGTTTTGTCTTCCGACTGCTAGAGCCGCCATGCATTCTTTTGTACAAAGAGAGCGCTCCGTATTTCCGCTGACCGTAATGACACCACGTGGTCCATGCATTTTGAGTTTTAGATAAGCATAATGCGGGACTGCATTAAAACGGGCGAAGGCCGTTCTTCCGAGTAGTGCATGATAGCCACTTCGGAACGAAGCTATAGATTAGTTCTTCACTTCAAAAGTTGTCGGGGGAGCCGAATACAACATCCAATGTTAGAGAGCCCGTGCAACGGGCTTCCACGCCCGGTATAACTCCTTTAAAGGTAGTGTTGGTTGGCTTGATTCTTGACGGGTCTATCCCCATCTTGCAGACAGTGTCCTGATATATCAGATTGAGACTACTGCCGCCGTCCATGAGGACTCGAGTGAGGTGGTATCCGCCAATTATTGGGTCGAGCACTAGGGCAGCCGAACCCCCGTGACGGATACTAATCGGATGATCCCTGTGATCAAAGGTGATTGGACAGGCCGGCCATGGGTTGAATTTGGGGGCGACAGGCTCGACGGCATAGACATCTCGGAGTGTGCGTTTGCGCTCCCTCTTTGGGATATGAGTGACGTAGATCATGTTCGCTTTTTTGATCTCGAGTGGAAATTTCTTCTGTCCCCACGTATTCGGCTGACGAGATTCGTCCTCGTCTTCGCTCTGAGGACCCTTCCCTTTGTGTTCGGTGTTGAGTTTGCCGGCCTTCTTGAAGACGCAACATTCTCTGTTGGTAGATTGGCTGGTTTATCAGGAGTGTCGTGGATCTGGCAGGGCCTTTCTAGCATTTTATCCAGGTTGGATGGACCGTCTTTGTTGCCTTTAAATGGCTTCTTCCATTGACCGGGTCTGGAGCCCCTGAATCCAGCGTTTACCGCTGTATTGTCTGGGCTTTCTTCATGATTCCGACGTTTGTTTTTATTGCGTCGTGGTTTTCCATTGCCATCCCTGACCTCAGATGTGCCGGGATCACTAGTGCTGCTACGGGCTAACCAGCTGTCCTCGCCCACGCAAAAGTGAGTCATAAGTGTAGTTAAGGTGGCCATTGTCCTTGGCTTTTCCTGGCCAAGGTGTCTGGCTAGGCATTCGTCTCGGACACTGTGTTTGAAGGCCGCTAAGACTTCGGCGTCTGAACAGTCGATGATTTGGTTCTTCTTAGTGAGAAACCGGTTCCAAAGCTTACGGGCTGATTCTCCGGGTTGTTGTATTATGTGACTTAGGTCGTCTGCATCGGGGGGCCGAACATAGGTTCCTTGGAAATTGGCCCGAAAAGCATCCTCAAGTTCTTCCCAGCTTCCGATGGAGTTTTTATGGAGGCTTTTCAGCCAGTGCCGAGCTGGTCCTTTCAGCTTGAGGGGTAAGTATTCGATGGCGTGGAGATCATCTCCACGAGCCATGTGGATGTGAAGAATAAAGTCTTCTATCCAAACCGCGGGGTCCGTCGTTCCATCATACGCCTCGATGTTTACGGGTTTAAACCCCTCTGGAAAATCGTGTTCCAACACCTGATCTGTGAAGCACAGGGGATGTGCGGCACCCCTGTATCTGGCTGTGTTGTGGATTGGGTCCGACGATTGTAATGTTCGGTATTGGTTCTGAGCTGGTAAATGATCGGTATATTTGGTTTGATAATCATGATCCCATGTAGGAGCACGTTCCCTGCATCAATAGATGGACCTGGTTTTGCCAGCCTTTTGTCCAAGTCTTCACGTAGATCATGTTTCTGGTCCTGGGCCACAACCTTCCTTCCTTTACGAGGAGGGGGAGCGGGCTTGTGTATGGCATTGCTAGCCGCTCTGTCTCGACCACGAGGTGGTCGGTCCGTCCTGTCGGCCATATTGTTTTTTGGCGGTATGGGCGCAATAGCCTCGTCATCGAATTCGGGCAGCAGCTTACGCTTTGGATAGCTCTTTGTTTGGCGATTACCGCCGTATTTTTCCTTAGTGTCTAGCACTTCATTCCATCTGTCATTGAGCGTATCCTGTGCAGCTTTAAGCCGCTACTTCTGCTTCTTTAGGCTCCTTGAAGTGGCAATAAGCCTTTGATGGAGACGTTCTTGTTCTAATGGTTCTTCTGGGACGACGAATTCGTTGTCGCCCAGGTTGATCTCCTCTTCAGAGACAGGTTGGTAGTTGCTATCTTCGGCATCGCTGTGGTTAGACAATATCTCCGGACTGTGTTCGCCGTCCTCTCGCACGCCCTGCTCCAATGCTGGGTCCGCGAGGTCCTTGGCTTGGTTCAGATTATCATCGTCGTCTCTGACACTGTTGATGTTTTTCCTTTTGCCGGATCGAGGTCGGCGCATCTAACGCCGGTGCTTGGGAGGTTCACCGACAGGCATGCTATTATCGATGTCGGCCTCCTTCTCCTTAGGTGTGTCCACCATGTATATATCGTATGAGGATGTAGCTGTCCACCTCCCTAAGGGTGGTGGTTTTTGTGCCTGCTCTTCTCCGGCATCGTCATGCATACCGTCGATGTCCTCGGATCCATAATCGAGCATGTCGGTTAAGTCTTCGACGGTGCCAATGAAGTGGGTGGTGGGTGGGGAACGAAGTTCTTCGTTGTCTGCTTCCCATTAGATCCGGACATAGTTCAGCCAAGAGTCCCCCGACAAGGAGAGGGATTTCAATGATTTTAACACATCGCCTAAAGGTGAGTGCTGGAAGATGTCCACGGAGCTGAGCTCCAAGATCGGCGCCCCATGAGGTTCGATGGACGCGAATGCACGTGGTACGAAACCTATGGCCGGAGACGAGTCCGAGGTTCCGGTGACACAAGCCCAGCTCAATGTCGGGTCTGTGTACAGCTCGAGCGCCGCTGAGTCTGCGGCTTCCGTGGCGAGGTTAAGCTTCCTGTCTATGAACGACGCGGACTGCTCCGGATCTAGGGCCAGAGCGGTTACAGGCGCTATCTTCTGAGCGCGGCCAGATGACAGATTTAGGTCATGTTCATCGTGGTAGTAGGGGACAACCGTCATGGGCTCGAATCTGTTGAAGATCAAGTCTCCACGAATATCGGCCACAAAATTCAGGCTTCTAAATCTGACCTGATGGCCAGGGCGTAGCTATCGATCTGCTCTAGATGGCCAAGCGAGTTGGCCCGCAGTGTGAAGCCGCCGAATATGAAGATCTGTCCGGGGAGGAATATCTCCCCCTGGACTGCGTTATTGTAGATGATTGATGGAGCCATCAAGCCTTTTGGTGACGACGCAGCGGAACTCTCAATGAAAGCACCAATGTTGGTGTCAAAACCAGCGGATCTCGGGTAGGCGGTCCCGAACTGTGCGTCTAATGCTAATGGTAACAGGAGGCGGGGGACACAATGTTTACCCAGGTTCGGGCCCTCTCTATGGAGGTAATACCCTACTTCCTGCTTGATTGATCTTGATGAATATGAGTATTACAAGAGTTGATCTACCACGAGATCATAATGGCTAAACCCTAGAAGTCTAGCCTATGATTATGATTGTTGTTGTCTTTACGGACTAAACCCTCCAGTTTATATAGACACCAGAAGGGGCTAGGGTTACACAAAGTCGGTTACAGAGAAAAGGAATCTACATATCCGAATCGCCAAGCTTGCCTTCCACGCAAAGGAGAGTCCCATCCGGATACGGGAAGAAGTCTTCTGTCCTGTATCTTCATAGCCCAACAGTCCGGCCCACGTATATAGTCCGGCTGTCCGAGGACCCCTTAATCCAGGACTCCCTCACCCGCCGCTGGTGTCTGCATACTGTCTAGCAGTGCTCTCCGGAGGGGCTGGGGTGGAATAATGGAACCACCCCTCCCAGTAGCGCTCACAGGAGGCTCGTGGCGCTCTGGACCCTTGCCCACCATCCTGTCAACACCTGTAGTGACAAAAAGTAAATGAAATTAGTACAATGTAAATTTTTTGAATACCTAAAATGAATAATATGTATATAATATAAGTGTATCACCACCATGAACATAATAAAAAAAATTGATTACCTCACATTACTAATATTACTCTGAATCGTCTATATATGCTCCAGGATCATTAAATGCATCATCATCATCACTATCAGTGACGTGCTCATCATCATCATCAATAAATGTATCAACATGTGGAAGGCATCCTTTACATAATCGTTCAAGCATTGACAGGTCATCTGTAGCAGTAACTTCTTCTTGTTTTGGCTCTTCTTGTTCCGGCTCAGGGGTTAAGTCGGATTCACTATTGTTGTCTACTTCAATGTTCTGGGGTTGAGTAGAGTGGTTCTTGAAACGTTTTTTTGGAAAGACGTGTTTCTTGGAAGAATTCTCCTTCGTCATATGTGTCTTGGTTAATGTGAGGTGCATAATACTCTTCATTGGGGGGAGGTGGTCTAACACGTGGCGACACTTCATAAACGACATCCCAACCACTGAGATTTGGATTACTTTGATAGGCCCACGGTAGATAGAAAACTTGGGTTGCCTGTTGAGCCGTAATATAGACATTGGGAACATCCAAATGGGTGCTTTATTTGATTTCGACTAGCCCTATATGTTCATGATTCCTTCTAGTCTCCCGCATCTGGAACCAATAACATCTGAAGACTATGACGTTTGGTGGGTTTTCACCATAGAATTGAAGTACATAAATTGCTTCAACTCTTCCATAATACTCAATATCTCCTTCGCCGATTGCAGAGACACAACAATTTGTAGACTTTCGGTCGGCCATAGATAGCTCTTTGCCATAGGTACGAAAGCGATACCCGTTGATGTCGTATTTGTCAAATGAACGGACCTTATAGTCAAAACCATTAGCTACTTGTCTCAATTCAGCATCCATAATCTCTGAATTAGCCTACAAGTTTAATACGAAAGGATTGTTGGATTAGTCGCAAATTAGCCAAAGAAATGAAATGGTCTAATGGAAATTACCATTTTTTTGAACCAAGAGATGAAACCGGGATATTTGCCTCCTTGCTTTGCCAGAAGCTCATACTCTTCAACGGAATCCTTTTGGATCACCGCTCCATACGAGAATATGGCGACGTATCCACTGCATCAAATATCCAGGAATAAGAGCAATTCAAAGGAACTAGAAGTTGCGAAACAATGTACCGAGATATTACTCGATGTACGGCTACACTTCTGTTAGGTTGTTGAAGAGATACAGTGAAATGGTCCGCCATTCTTCGTACTGTGCTGTCATGAAGTTTGCCGCCTCCTCAGTGATGAATGCCTCGGCCATCGATGCTTCAATTCTATGTTTATTTTTACATTTTGCTCGAAGCGTCTTCTGCATCCTCTCAGTTGAGTAGCCCCAACGATTTTGCATGCCCCCCCCCCCAATCTTGCCTCGGTCGGAGATGCAAAATCAAGTGTTGCATTGGATTAAAGAAGCTTGGCAGAAAGATCATCTCTAACTTGCAGATCAACTCCGACGCCAACTGTTCCATTTCTTCTAGGAGGCCAGGAAATAGTTCTTGCACACAAAGAAAACAGAAGAAATAGCTCAGCTCTGCCAGTACTAGCCATTCATCCTCAGGGATGAAGCCATGCAATATCACCGGCATTATCCGCTCAATCCATATGTGCCAATCATGACTTTTTAGACCAAATATTTTCAATTTTTCAAGACTCGCTCCCCTCTTTAGATTTTGAATCCAGTTCGGCGATATTCATTTCAGTGTGCATCATGTTGATGTTGTGTGGGCAAAGGAGGTCTTTGAAGTAAGGAAGATCCCAGAAGCATGTCTTGTGAGTCCAGGCGTCTTCCTTATTATACCCCTTGAAATACCCTGGACGCTCTGGATCTGGCTCTAGAGCGTTTAACTGATCTAGGGTGTGTTGGTAGGTGGTGCAGAGTGTTTGACAACTCTACCTTTGATGAAGTTCTTCTTGTCTTTCATGAACTTATGGCGGGGATCTAGAAATGGCCTATGCAAGTCGAAGCAAGTATACTTGTGCCCTGCCATCAGCCAACAAAACTCAAGAGATCCCTTGCATGTGGGGCACGGGAACCTTCCATTTACACACCAGCCAACAAATAGTGCATATGCTGGCAAGTCATGCGTCGAGTACATGTACCAGGCACACATTATGAAGTTCTGTTTGCTAAAGGCGTTGTATGTCTTGAACCCATTATCCCAAGCTTCTTGCAATTCATCCTTAAGCGTCTGCATGTACACATTCATATTCTTCCCGGATAGTTGGGCCCTGGAATTATCAACATCGGGAAAATGTTCTTTCTTTGCATAATCTGCCCGGGGGGGAGATTGAGTGGAATGAGAAACACGGGCCAACAACTGTATTGGGCTGCCGTCTGACCAAACACACTGAACCCATCCATGCTGACAGCGACTCGAGGATGCCTTTGATCTGCCATTTTTTCCATATGTGATGCATCGAAGCGCTTCCATGCTTCACCATCCGATGTGTGAACCATCATCACATTCCCATCTGCATCTAGTTCAGTTGTTTTTCCCGTTTTGTGCCCTGACATCTGTCTGACCATCTCTTTGACCATGAAAAGACGTTGAAGTCTTGGTACAATTGGCATATACCAAAGAACATTAACGGGTATTTTGGTCCGCGTCTTCTCACCCATACCGTTGCTAACACAACATACCTAGAAGACTTGCAAATGGGACAATAGTTCAAGTCCTTATACTGACGCCTAAATAAGACACATCCTTTCTCACATGCATGTATCTTCTCATAGGGCGTCTTAAGAGCATGGAGGATTTTGTCTGACTGGTACAGGTTTGCAGGTAGAACATTGCCTTTGGGTAGAAATCGTCCGAATACTGTCATCATCGCATTGTAGCATTCTATGCCCAAGTTGAATTGAGCCTTCAAAGCCATTATTTATGAGATGGCATCCAGCTGATAAAGCTCAGTGTGCTCGTGGAGAGGACGTTTTGAGGACTCCAACATTTCAGTGAAGGCCTTTGCAGATTCCTCCATCTCCTCGTCCGAGTCCCGAGCATCATCAAAGTCTTTCACCATGTCTTCCATCCCGATACCATGCTTATCGGTGCAACGACGAACCACCTCGGCTCTGGCACGTTGGGCAGACTCACCATGTAATCTCCAGACCGTGTAACCAGGCATAAAACCAAACTTCTACAGGTGTTTACTCATTTCAAGCTTGTCCCTCTTATTATAGTTGTTGCACCGGACACAGGGGCACCAGCTTAATTTTTGGCCATTTGCAAATGCGGCTCTAACAAACCCCTTGGTTTTTGTTAACCATTCCTCAGTCCAAACTTTCTAACTAGTGTAACCGGTGTACATCCACGCACGATCACTCATATTAACTTCCTACTGGACACACAAGAAATATATAAATAATTAAGCAAACCATATCCATCAGTTAATGGAGTTTGTCAGTTTTATTACGTCCATGCAACCTACACGCTAATAGGTAAAGATAGGTCCTACTCCCACCCGAGTATGTGTAGATTGGGTTCGTTTTCCCATGCTCTGCTCCAGATCCGACGCAAAATTTCGGTAGTACCTCCCTGCTATTCTCCTGATACACGTCTCGGCAATAAGTAGAGAGGATGTGTACCCAGAGAACAACAGGGAGGCACTGACAATATTCTACATCGGATCCGGCGCAGAGCATATGGGAAAACGAACCCAATCTACACATACTCGGGCTGTCCATGGATAACATTGGACAATTTTTCGGTTGGAAACGACACCTATGGGATCAATGGAATCGCTACTACGGTTGCGGGGCGCGGGGATCGTGAGAAGAGCGGTACTAGCAGATAGCACAAAGGGGATTTAGCCAGGTTCGGGCCGCAAAGATGCGTAAAACCCTACGATCCTGCTTTGGTGGATGTATTTAGCATTCTTGATCTCTTGAACTAGCTCTGGGTGCTGCTAGGTTCGAAAGAGCCGAATCCTTCTCCAGTGCGCCATGGGCCTCCTTTTATAGGCAAAAGGGGCTGCCACAGTGGCACAGAGGAGGTGGAAAGTGCTACAGTGTTGTGAGCTTATCGTTGGTATTACAGGACAAAGTGCATTTAATGCGAGGCTTAGGTGTCCCTTCACTTTATCGGGGACGGGAGCGAGGGCCATCCCGTCCGTCGCCGCTCCTCCTTGCTTTGACACGCGCCCTGGCCAGCGATGCATGTGGTGTCATGTAGGCAGGTAGGCAGCTGAGGTGGCGCGGTGGTGGAGCCTCCACGAAGGGCTGCATGTTGCCACGCAGGTGCTTGCCCAGCTGGTTAGGTCGGCAGCTGCATGCGAACGGCGGCGGAGGCTTGGGTGGCGTGGGCCTGGCAATGGCCCTGCTGGCGCGCTTGGCGAGGGCCTTGCCGGGTGGCCCGGCAAGGGTCTTGCCATAGCGCGCAGGCGTCCTCGGCAAGGATCTTGCCCGGGGTCTTGTGGGTTTCTTCGGTGAGGATGGTTGCCTTCCTATCCTCATTAGATCTTGACTATTCTTTGTCTTCACAAAGATTTGCATGCCACCACGGAGGTGCCTCCCGAGCCTTGTCCAAATGCATTCGTTTTAGCGTTGGTGGGCTCAAAGGTGGCTCACTCAGCTGGTGTGGGCAAGCTGCCCCCCGGCAAGGGTCTTGCTGCGGCCGCTGAGGCTGCCCTGGCAAGGGTCCTTACTGGGGAAACCTACTTCGTCCATCCGATCTTTGTGGCCTTGGTCCTTGTCGTTGCTTTGTTTGTCTTGAGCCTTCAGCTTCTCTCTGGCTTCCCTTTCCTGCCCTGTTATGTGTGGCCGCAGCGGGTGGTTCTGACTGCCCGTGCTCAAGTAAAGGGGTCAAAAGGAGAGCCCCTACTTTTGTACACCGACAGGAGCCCCGGGCCTGGGCCACACATAAGCGCAACATGTTGTTGGGCTAGGCCCAGAATGGTGTGCGGGCAGTCGGGGTGGATTTTTTCGGCGGTAACTGCTCCGTCCGCTGCGCTTCTCCATGACCCGTGTTGAACGCGCGACGTGGGGATCATGCACGCGCGCATGACGGAAGCATGCTGGCGTCACCTTGTGGTGGACAGTAAAGAGGTGGCTTGCGTGTCTCTTCGAGACCGCAGGGCCACCTCCCATTTACTGCCCTCGCTTGGGAACCGTCGCTCCACGCGTCCCACTACGCCCGCCCCTTGCGCCATGTTCGCTGCATGCATAATGCAGAGCGAATGACAGGCGGGCGGGATGTGCGAAGTCGTGCGCGTGCGGGTCGATTCCCACGCGCCTTCAATGGAGCGGGGAGGGCGGTCGACGGCCACGCTTGCTGTCACTTCAACGGGCCGGATTGGCCGAGAGGGGGCGGCCGAGCCTCGTCCCCGTTTCTTTATAAAGAGGGGAGCGGTAGGAACGGTGCCCCTCAATCCTTCGCCATTTGTCCTTCCACATTCCTGCTTCTTCCTTTCTTCTTCCATGGCGAGGGGCCGTGGCGACGCTTCATCGGTAGCGGCGAGGGTTTCGGCCAGACAGCGCATCGCTCCTCCTCAAGAGCTCGTAGCGGTGGAGCCGGCCGCTAGAGGAAGGGGAGGGGCCGAGGTCGAGGCCGTCGTGGTGCTCGAGGGAGAGGAGGACGGGGTGGCAGATCAGCCTCGCCTCCGCAAGCAGCCCCTCCTCCGATGGAGGGCCACACCGGGGACAACCCTTGCAAATTCTACGTGAGGCTACGCCAGTCACCACGCCGTCGCCTTCTCCTCCCGACTCCATTTGCACGGGAGATGGAGCTGGATCCGCAGCAGGCGCTGTGGCTGCATATGAGGGGTTGTGGGAATAGTGGCAAATGGGCCAACGTCGAGTTCCCCGCCCCTCACGTCATGTATCTTCACCGAGGGTGGAAGACCTTCGCTCGCCTCCACAGCTTGACGGAGGGACTCACTCTCCATTTCAAACTAATGGAGGGTGGCCTCCTCTCTGTCAAGATCTTCGGGCACTTCGGGACTCGCGTAAGGTGCTGCGTGGAGAGCTCTTCTGATGACCAAGATTCCTCCTCGAGCGAGAGTGGCGAGGAAGAAAACGGCAGTGATGACGAGGCTAGCGGGCGGCAGGATGACGGGTCCAACTAGGCGTCGGGCGCCGCTCCGAGCGGCATCGGCGACCCCATCATCCGTGTCGCCGGCTCCTTGAACTTCTCGGGGTCGTCTCCTTGGGCGGCTGGCATTGGGAGGCTGCCGAAGAGGAAGAGGGCGGGCGGCAAGGCCGCTAAGTCAGAGTACGCGGGAACCGACGCCTTCGTCGCGTATTGACGTCCTGCCACCTCATCTTCGAGCTCTTCCTCCGGCGCCGCCATCACCATCCAGCCCTTGGACGGCCACCGAGATGTTCTCTTGGTGTCTTCTGCCACTCGTACCTTGCCTTGGCGCCCCTTTTGCCCTTCTGCTTTCTTGTTCCATTTCCTGAGGAGAGGGACAAGAAAGGGATTATGGGCACCTTATTCTTTTTAGTCATGTAAGCCTTCGGGCCTTTGTTAACTTTAGAACTTGTAACCCCCTTGCTCATGTTTTTCATTCGTATGAACTGTACCTGTATGGGATGTTTTTTTAATGAAAAAGGGGTGTTTGCCAGGATTTTTGTTCGCGGGTGGAACGCATGACAAGGAGTGAATCCTTGTTATTTTTTAAGACAAACGTTTTTCGCCCGGCAATAGGCCTTGCCATCTCCCCACTTTGGTCGACCTTTCTCATGCCCTTAGCGAAGGCAGGGATGAGGTGGGCTTAGGCTCCTCGTTCCTCTTCTTTGCTGCCGCGACTATGACCAAATTCGGACCCTGGGGATAATCCTCGGGTGCCGAAAAAGGGGAGCACGGTAGCTCAGAGATAGAATGGGGTTTCACGTATCCCAGTCCATAATGATATGCATTATAAGGGATAGAGAACTTATCTGGATCTGCAGCCCCCGGCAACCTCGTCTTGCCGCGGATGAACCCTTGTCCTCGCAGCCCCCAGCAACTTTGGCTTGCCGGGGCTCGGACGCCGGTCCGTCCCCTTTCTTCCAAAATAGCTCGGCAAGGATATTTATGTGCCCTGCGAACCAAAGAAGACAGAGAAGAACAGAGAGACACGCACTCGACCTCTAAGCTAGGGGTTAGCCGCCGCTAAGCACTATCAACCCTAACAAAGGAAGAGGCTAAACCTAGCATGCATGCTATAACTTAGGGCAGCAGCGCATCGTTTATTTATGCTCAGAGTCTGCGCCTGGCTTTGTACAAATGGTTATATGCCTTGCCGGCAAGGCTTGTACAAAAGGGTGGCTTGCGGGGAGGCCCGGCAACCGCGCCTTATGGGTAAAACTTGCGGAGATGCTCGATGTTCCAGGAGTTTCTCACTGGAACGGCATCTTCAGTATCCAACCGGACTGCGCCGGGCCTGGTGACTCGTGTTACCCGATAAGGGCCTTCCCACATTGGCGTCAACTTGTTGGAATTCTTGGCCGACTGAACATGCCGAAGAACAAGGTTGCCTTCCTCAAAGCTCCGGGCACGGATGAGGGAGTCCTGGATTAGGGGGTATCCGGATAGCCGTACTATACACTTTGTCCGGACTATTGGAGCATGGAGATCCAAGACTCAAGACTCCGTCCCGTCTCTGGATGGGACTCTCCTTTGCGTGGAAGACAAACTTGGCAATCCGGATAATAGATTTCCTTCTTTGTAACCGACCCTATGTAAACCCTAGCCCCCTCCGGTGTCTATATAAACCGGAGGGTTTAGTCCTTAGAGACACAATCATAATCATCATAGGCTAGCTTCTAGGGTTTAGCCTCTACGATCTCGTGGTAGATCAACTCTTGTACTACTCATATCATCAATATCAATCAAGGAGGAAGTAGGGTTTTACCTCCATCGAGAGGGCCCGAACCTGGGTAAAACATCGTGTCCCTTGCCTCCTATTACCTTTAGCCTTAGACGCACAGATCGGGACCCCCTACCTGAGATCTGCCGGTTTTGACACCGACATTGGTGCTTTCATTGAGAGTTCCTCTGTGTCGTCGCTGCAAGGCTCGATGGCCCGTCTCATTGTCAAGGACAACATCACCTCTAGGGGAGCACTAGTGGTAGGCCAAACACTCCGACTAGGCGGCTTCATCATGGCCGCCCGATCGGCTTTCGCGCCGACAATGACCTCTCAGGTCATCAAAAACAGCCTCCACATCAATTCGGAACTCGCCGAACAGATGAATCCAATAGAGCTCTCCTCCCTCAATGAGCTCATGGATCACATCGCCGCTTTGGGAGTCGCTACAGACTATGATCGAATCGGGCTTAAACCCGACCAGAGGGATATTAAAACCCCACCGGTCATGCACGAGATAGCGGTAGTGGAAGAGCCACACATGGATTACCCCTCTACTTTGAGGACGAATTATGTCCAGATCACCGAGCTCTCTGAGCTGGATACCCGCTCGCTGGAGGACATGACCCAGACCCCGGACTTAGAATCGTGCATCAGGCCAGAAAAATCGGGCAGCACCCTGGATCCCGAGCTGTCAAGCCCGAAAGCTCCTCTGCCCCTGTGCGTCAGATCGGATCAGAATCCAGATTCAACTACGCCCACCCACCCAGACTTAAACCATCTCTCCCATATCAGACAAGGGCCCCAAGAGACAGTACATCGCTACTGGGCCAGATTCCTCCTTGTGCTAAACAAGGTTAAGGACTGTCATGAGGAAGACGCAATCTCACTTTTCTGCAAAAACTGCACGAACAAAGGAATCCTTAATGCTATAAGTAGCCATGACATAGTACACTTTGACGACTTAGCAGCCATAGTACAGAAGTACTATGCGATGGAGAGCACATGCACAACCCAAACAGACTTCTGGGATAATCCGGCTCTCACTAAATCCTTTGTTCGAACTAAAAGGGCAAACTCTTGTAAGTTTCCTGATCCAATTCCCAAAAAAACAAAGCCCACTCCAAGGCATGGAACCGTATTGGAAGAATGGCTCAATGGGCCATGCAAAATTCATAGCACGCCGGATACTACGCCAATGCATAGCCTTAGAGCATGTTGGATACTCCGGCAGGTGGCAAAAAGCAGCGAGGATCTTCTGGTAAGCCACAAAGCAGAGCAACACCCCGCCGAAGAAAACAATACGGTACTGACAGTCTTCGAGACTTTCGCCTCAAATAATAGGCGCAAGCGAGCTCATCGAAATTTCACTGAAATCTGCCTTGTGGCAAAAATAAACCCGTGGAACGACACTGCTATAACCTTTAGTGCCAGTGACGAACCCCAATTCCAGACAGTCCGGGCGCTAGCCACTTTGGTCCTTAGCCCAATTGTGGACGGCTTTAGGCTCACAAAAGTACTCATGGACAGTGGAAGCGGATTAAACTTGATCTATGAAGAAACACTCAACAAGATGGAAATTGATAAAGGCCGCATTGAGCAAAGCGGCACAACCTTCAGGGGAATCATCCCTAGTCGGGAGGCACGGTGTGCGGGAAAAATCACACTCGACGTGGTATTCGGCACTCCGGAGAATTACAGGTCCGAAGAAATCACATTCCAAGTGGCCCCTTTCAGCAGCAGAAACCACGCCCTTTTAGGGTGGGACGCATTCACAAGCTTTCCAGCTATACCCCATTACGGGTACATGAAGCTCAAAATGCCCGGGCCCAATGGAATCACCACTCTAGCCAGTGATCAGGACGTCACACTCCGCGCCAAAAATAAAACCGCAACACTAGCCCTGGAAGCATTATCCGAAGCCCTAGCGGCCGAAGAATTAACAACGCTGCACACCACAGTGGATAGGGACGACGTGATACTCGACAAACGACCCAAGTCCACCACATTCAAACTTGCGGACAAGATAGTCAAATTCCAGGTCCATCCAACAGACCCCATGAAGACAACTTCCATCTGGACATAGTTGAGCCCCACAATGGACGCCGCACTACGAGACTTCCTACGCGAGATTTGGGACATTTTCGCCTGGCATCCTTCGAACATGCCAGGCATCCCACACAGACTAGCCGAACACAGTCTCAATAGACTAAAAGGATACAAGCCAGTCAAACAGACTCTTAGGCGCTTTTCAGAGCCTAAACGACAAGCCATGGGAGAAGAGCTAGCCATGCTACTTGAGGCTGGATTCATCAGATAGATCAAGCATCCGGATTGGCTGGCAAATCTGGTAATGGTACCGAAGAAGGACAAATCCTGGCGCCTATGCGTCGATTTCAAAGACCTCAACAAGGCTTGCCCCAAGGATCCCTTCCCCCTCCCTCGCATCGACCAAATCATCAACGCCACCGCAGGACACGACTAACTGTGTTTCCCCGAGGCATACTCCGGATACCATCAAATAAAGATGGCAGAGACCGACCAAGCTGCAACGGCCTTCATAACGCCATACGGTCCTTTCTGCTTCAACACTATGCCTTTCGGGCTTAAAAATGCCGGCGCAACCTATCAACGCATGATTCAAACATGCCTGGAAAAGCAAATCGGCAAAATAGTGGAGGCATATGTGGATGACATGGTCATAAAAACAAGACACGTCGAAACCCTAATAGATGAATTGAGGCTTACGTTTGATAACCTCCGAACATACGACATCAAGCTAAACCCGGAAAAGTGTGTTTTCGGCATACCGTCCGGGAAGTTGCTCGGCTTAATTGTTTCCACTAGAGGAATTGAAGCAAACCTGAGCAAAATCCGAGCTTTGTCGCAGTTGGCTATCCCAATAGACCTCAAGCATATCCAGAAACTAGCTGGATGTGTGGCTGCCTTAAGCCGCTTTATCTCCCGATTAGGCGAAAAAGCAGTACCCCTTTACCGGCTTCTTCGATGCACCAAACATTTCGTGTGGACGGATGCAGCCGCGGTCGGACTGGATGAAATAAAGACCTTATTGGCCAGTAATCCAGTCCTGACAGCGCCAAATATCGGCGAACCTATGCTATTGTATATAGCTGCAACACATCAAGTGGTAAGCGCAGTACTCGTCGTCGAACAAGAAGCAGACAGATACAAATTCCCGCTCCAAAAGCCGGTATATTACGTGTCCATGGTCCTCACCCCATGCAAATCCCGATACCCGCACTATCAAAAGATAGCATACGCGGTCCTCATGGCATCCCGGAAGCTACAACACTACTTCCAAGAGTATTCGATCACGGTGGCCTCCGAAGTACCACTCAACGACATAATAAACAACCGCGACGCTATGGGATGGATCGCTAAATGGGCCATCGAGCTCCTCCCGTTCGACATAACATACAAACCACGGCGGGCCATTAATTTGCAAGTATTGGCTGACTTCGTCGCTGAATGGACAGAAGCCAAACTCCCTAAAGAGTACGGCGCGTACTCTAATTGGATCATGCACTTCGATGGCTCTAAAATGCTTGCTGGATTAGGGGCAGGTGTAGTCCTGACTTCCCCCAACGGAGGCACGGTCCAGTACATACTCCAAATATTATACATAGACTCCAACAACGCAGCCGAATACGAGGCTCTGTTGCATGGTCTTCGGTTGGCAGTCTCTATGGGCATTCAACGCCTGGAAGTGCGCGGGGATTCAAACCTCGCAATATCACAAATAAACGGAGACTTTGATGCCAAGGATCCGAAAATGGCAGCCTACCGTAATGCCGTCCTCAAAATGTCAGGCCGGTTCGAGGGGCTCGAATTCCACCATGTGGCTCGAGAAAACAATCAAGCGGCAGATATCCTCACCCGCATTGACGCTAAGAGCGACCTTGTCCCACCTAATATATTCCTGGAAAGGTTGTTCAAGCCATCTGTGGTATGGGAAGGGGAGTCCGGCAACACTAAACCGGATCCGAACGCAGCCCCAGATTCCGAACCATCGGACGTAGTCGGAGGCTCCGCCACCGAAATAACACCTTCGGCCCAAGAAATCATGGCTGTAATCGCCTCATGGACCAAGCCTCCTGGCCTACCTAAATAGGTAGGAGCTCCCCTAGGACCAAAATGAAGCTTGTTGCATTGCGCGGTGTTCTAAGGCCTACAAAGTCCATGACGGAGAACTCTATAAGAAAAGTGCGACTGGAGTGCTCCAAAGATGCATCTCCGAAGAGGAAGGGAGGCAGCTCTTGGCTGAAACCCATGCCAGACTCGGTGGGCACCACGCTGCGGCTCGAGCACTTGTCAGCAAGGCCTTCCGTACAGGTTCTATTGGCAGACAGCCGGAGCAGACGCACAGGATCTTGTCCAACACTGTGTCGGTTGCCAGCTCTTTGCCAATCAGAGTCATATGCCCCCCACCGCTCTCCAAACAATCCCCATTACTTGGCCCTTTGCGCTCTAGGGGCAGGATATGGTCGGACCTCTTAAAGGGGGAAGCCATAAGAAAAAATACCTATTGGTCATGGTGGACAAGTTGACCAAATGGATAGAGGCCAAACCAGTTAAAACGTCCGAATCCGGACCAGTGATAGACTCCATATCTAGGGTCGTACACCGTTACGGCGTCCCCCAGCATCATCACTGACAATGGCTCAAACTTTACAGCCGATGAAGTGAAAACTTGGTGCGGCAACATGGGCATTAAGCTCGACTACGCCTCCGTCTACCATCCCCAAACAAACGGACAGGTCGAACGTGCAAAGAGTCTCATCATGAGCGGCATCAAACCTAGACTAGTGTGGTCCTTGACAGAATCGGACACGCACTAGGTTGAGGGGCTCGACTCTTGACTCTGGGGGCTGCGTACCACGCTAAATCGCACCACCGGATACACACAATTTTTTATGGTATACGGTGCAGAAGCAGTACTACCCTACGACATAATCCATGACTCACGTCGCGTGCGCATGTACGAATAGAAGGAAGCCGAGTTAGATCGGCAGGACAACTTAGATGCCTTGGAGGAGGAGCGCGACGTCGCAAAAGCCCGTTCCGTATTCTATCAGCAGCTGACTAGATGGTACCAAAGCAGAGAAGTGCGGGCCAAAAGTTATAATATTGGCGAACTTGTTCTACGCCTACTAGAGAAGAATAAGGACAAGCTCAAACCCAAGTGGGAAGGTCCCTTCATTATTGATAATGTTCTCACCGGAGGAGCATACCGCCTACGTAATGCATCCGATAACAGACTCGAGCCGAACCCATGGAACGCGGCCAGACTCCGGAGATTCTACGCCTAGCGCCGAGCTCAATGTTCATCTCCTTAACCCCGCCCTTTTAATTATGTTCCTCCCCTTCTTTCCTTTCTCACCCTTTTTCCTTCTTCACACAAAGTACTCAATACAGTGCGGATGCTTGGATCACTTCGACCGCACTATGTGTGTAAACCATACCTGGGGGCTTCCTATACGGAAGCCAAATATAATTACTTTCATGGCTTCTTGCCTATCACATATGCGTTCTTTTTCCATTTGTGCCTTTTCTTAACCATTATATGCATCGATATGACTTATGTGTGGCCATGCTGGGTTGCCTGGCTCTTGTGTTTATGCCCTACGTTCCCGTCAATTCGGCTAGGGCATAAGGGGAGCACCTCTGCGATTGTTACTGCCAGTTCAGCCGGATGTGTACCTTAGACTGGGTGAAGCCGAAAGCTAGCGTTCTTAAGGGAATATTCGGTCGGTGAACAAAAGATGTTTTTTTTCGTTTATTACAACGTGAATCCCCAGAAGTTTTTATATCATGTGTCTCTGTTTGCAGTTCGGACATGTACATCGATGCATGCGTACCCAGGGAAAGGAACCCCTAACGGAACTATTCTCCCTGGAAGATGTTTCTTACTATCCATGTAATATAACATAACTAGTTGGGTACTTGTCTGTTCAAGCACTTATGACCCCTACGCCTGGTTTCCACGCATACCCCGGGTTCTGCACAATTGAGTGGGTATTCGAATACAACCCGGACTGTCGGATCCGGGGGCTGAAGCGAAAAGGTCAGCCATGACAAATGATGTTTAATCCGGCTAGGGACTACATATGTCCATTCAATTACATAGTCACTTGGACTGACTATATTCTTCATCTATACCATCCAACAGGCTATCTAGCTTGCAATCCTGTTGGGAATACTTTGCGGCTAATGCTACCTGGTCATACACCAGACTCACGGGAATTTCTTGCCCATCTGGCCCCGCCGGTCCAACTTCGGCCATATGGTTCGGGTCAAGCTTGGTGTAGCGTGTCTTCACCATGGCCCGGGCTTCTCTTGCACCTTGTCGGAAGGCTGACATCTTCCACAATCAGAAGCGCCGCCGTGCTCCTTCGATCATATCCACGAGCTCCCCCATGTCTTTTGGTAGGGAGGTGGATGGCCACAAGGCCTGGGCAATACCCTACATCACCTGCCGAGCTTGCTCGTGCAGCTGTGAGAGGTCTTGCAGTAAATCACCTGCGGACGCGGGCATCTCCTCTTCAGGATGGCCCGTCAACATACCTATAGATATAAACGCTTTTAATATGCTTCCTCGCCGAGCTGTACTACAGTTCCCCTAGGCACTTACCATAAATGCCGCGACAAAGCCTTCTGTTCTCCTTCAGGGAGTCCGCCAGCTGAGCGCGAACATCTCCTAATTCGACGCCCAGCCAGACATTTTAGCTGCCTTTGGAGATGTGACTCGCTCTCTCTTATGATCTCCGGATTCTCCCCGGGATTGTCTGCAGAATTTTCTGTTAGACTTATGAAACAAGACAATTACTAACTAGTACATTTCCATAAAATTTCTCTATTGAGACGAATGTTACCAGATGAGGCCTTCTGGGATTCCTCTAGTTTGGCAACCGCGGCCCTCAGCTGGGCCTTGCAATCCTCCAGTTCTTGAGACAATTGGGCATTCTTATCTACAAGGACCTGTGCATACATTGATCCTCAAAACAGTTGTTCCAACCGTTTCAAGTCTCAGGGGCTACTGCTATACATGCATATCAAATTTTCTTACCCATATATCTTTGGCATACTGGTCCGTCGCCAGGGCGAGCCCGCCTTGAGCAGCTCGGATGTATGCGTCTCCCGAATTGAAAGCATTAAATGCCTCTTCGGAAAAGATGTCATTCGAAGTACGGCCCGTCGGCGCCGATGATTCATGGCACTCTCTACTTCCTAATTCGTGGCGGAAAGCATATCCGCATCCTCTGTCGGAGGACACTCCGGCATCGGCCCCGCATTGGCTTCCTCTCTAGAAGCCGGTTCTGGAACCCGGCTGGTAGAGGCGTGATCAGCAGGATCTCCAGATATAGTCCGGCAACTCCTCTTTCTGCCAGAACACAAAGGATGCTATTACATTTCAAACACGATAAACCACAGAGCAGGTTTTTACCATACCTCTGTAACGGCGCTTCGGCCCTAACCGCATTCCTCTTAAGCCTGCCCGATCCGGACGCCCTTTGCCGACGAGCCCCCAGGGGCTCGGCGCCACGTTCCGATGGTCGTCTCTACAAATATGATACTTTAGGCATAAGGCATGGTATCAGACAGGAGTCCTCTTTAGAGGACAAGGTTTCAGCTTTGCTTACACGCGATGCAGGTAGCAGTCCTGGATAGTCGGTGACAATAGCCACCGAGACGCCATCGCAGCTGGCCTGATAAAATGTCCCGTTGACGAGCTTCACAGTAATATTCAGATCTTCTTCAAGTCCTAGATTGAAGGCCCTTTCAGGGTCTTCTGGCTGCAGGGAAGGGCTGTTGAATCCCTCTACGGCCCTCCTCAGTTCCTGCTTAGAAATATCGAGGTAAATAATCGTGATGAAGGACGCCAAAATAAATGGAGCGGGGGAAAGAGTGACGACTTACCCAGCTTGGGGGGTTGTACATAGAAAACCCATCCCGCGGGTTAATATGAAGAAATTCTTCTTCTTCTCCTTTATACAAATCGGACAATATCCTCGCCAGAGCAGTGGCAGAGTCCGGACCTTTACGACCGCAGCGGGTGGCATCATCTTCCCTGTTGTAATGCCACATGGGCTTCCCCCGATATTGAAGTGGATGCACTCCCCGGATTATGCATATTGCTATAACCTCGACTATTGTCAGCCCTGATTTGGCCAGTATCTTTATCCTGCTCATCAGGAAATGTATTTCTCTTGTATCCTCCTCTTGGGGGCCCTGAGGGCGCCAACTTTGGCGTGCCTTCGGTGGAGCATTACTGAACTCAGGGAGACCCGTCTGGACTGGATCCGGAAGGGGGACGTCATCAACATAAAACCACTCCAAGGGCCAGTTTTCAGGTGCCTTCTTGGGAGTATCGGACAGGTATCCAGTCTCGGCGTCGCCTCATACTTCGGCTCCGCCCATTTGACATATGGATTCCCCCTAGTTGCAAGCTACGAGGCAGAAAAACTTCTTCCATAACCCGAAGTGAGCTTCACAGCCCAGAAATAGTTCACAAAGGGCGACGTATCCCGCTATGTGCAGCACAGAGGCAGGGGTGACGTTGTGCAGCTGGAGGCCGTAGAACTCCAGGAGCCCGCAAAGGAATGGGTGGATTGGAAACCCGACGCCTCTTAACAGATGCGGGATGAGGCATATTTGCTCCCCAGGGGATGAATTAGGAGATCTCTCCGCTTGCTCCCCGCCATTATAGGTGGCTAGTACGGCTCGGACGGGAACCATGAATGCCGGTGGAAGAGACCCTTGCTTCTATAAATCTATCAAACGGCTTTGAGGAACTGAACACTCGTCACAGTCGCCTGGCTTGGAGCGAAGGGAACAAGGAGAAGAGCTGCGGCGAGCGGCCATGTTGGAATGATTTTTTCCGGAGCGCTCTGTTGGATGCTTGCTCAGAGGAAGAAGGTGAGGTTTGGATCTGAGGATCCCTGTCCCTTCAAATAGACGGGTTGCTTGCAGGGCCGGGGTGGCAACTGCAAAAATGCCCCGTCTCGTCGTATTCGCTCGACACATGGAAATGGCCTTTATTGAAGCACACAAGCCGAGGAGTATAACATTGATGGGAAGACGGACACTGTTTGTTGCGACGGGTACTTTGGAGTATTCGGAGATGGACCCCGCCTTGAAATGCCGTAGACAAACTGCGCATCGGACTCATCGTAGTTGAAGCCTGGTTCAGGGGCTACTGAGGGAGTCCTGGATTAGGGGGTATCCGGACAGCCGGACTATACACTTTTCCGGACTATTGGAGCATGAAGATGCAAGACTCAAGAATCCGTCCCATGTCCGGATGGGACTCTCCTTTGCGTGGAAGACAAGCTTGGCGATCCGGATAATAGATTTCCTTCTTTGTAACCGACTCTGTGTAAACCCTAGCCCCCTCCGGTGTCTATATAAACCGGAGGGTTTAGTCCTTAGAAACAAAATCATAATCATCATAGGCTAGCTTCTAGGGTTTAGCCTCTATGATCTCGTGGTAGATCAACTCTTGTACTACTCATATCATCAATATCAATCAAGCAGGAAGTAGGGTTTTACCTCCATCGAGAGGACCCGAACCTGGGTAAAACATCGTGTCCCTTGACTCCTGTTACCATTAGCCTTAGACGCACATATCGGGACCCCCTACCCGAGATTCGCCGGTTTTGACACCCACAACGGACCATGCAGCTATGGTAGCGGCGCAAGGCTTACTGGTAGCGTGCTGCTCTCACATCCACCCAGAGATGATCTTCCTCAAGGAGCGTCGCCTCATCTTGCCGCAATCACTCTTGCTCAAGCTCATCATAAGCGAGCACTCGAGGTGACCCGTATATGAGTTCTGTGGGGAGAACTGCTTCTGCCCCGTAAACCAAGCCAAAGGGCATCTGGCCGGTGGCTCGATTTGGCGTTGTTCCGATCGACCAAAGAACCACCAGGAACTCATCAATCCAGCGCCTTCCACTCTTGCGCAGCCTGTCAAAAGTCTTCATTCTTAAGCCTCGCAGGACTTCAGCCTTTGCTCTCTCCGCTTGGCCGTTGCTCCGTGGATGTGCCACGAAAGCAAAACAGACCCTGCTGCCGAGATCCTCAATGTATTGCATGAAGGCATGGCTTGTGAACTGTGTGCCGTTGTCGGTGATGATCTTGTTGGGTGCTCCAAAACGGCACACTAGTCCCTTGAAGAACTTGATGGCTGACTGCGCTGTCGCCTTCCTAACTGCTTCCACCTCTGGCCACTTTGTGAACTTGTCGATTGCGATGTACAAGTACTCAAAGCCCCCGATAGCATGGGGGAAAGGGCCCAACATGTCGAGCCCCCAGACCGAGAAGGCCAGGAGAGAGGGATAGTTTGAAGGGCTTGAGTTGGTTGATGGAGCTTCTTCGAATGGAACTTGCACGCTTCACACTTGGTTACTAGTGTCGTCGCATCTTGGAGGGCGGTGGGCCAGAAGAAACATTGCCGGAAAGCCTTGCCGGCAAGGGCCCTCGACCCTATGTGGGAGCCACATATGCCTCCATGTATCTCTGCCAACAGCTCTAGTCCTTCCTCCCGAGAGATGCACTTCAATTTCACCCCATTCGGTCTTTTTCTGTACAATATGTTATCAACGAATTGGTACACAGCAAACCGGCGGGCTACTCTTTCTGCCTCTTCCTGCTCCTCAGGAAGCTCTCCTTTTTGAAGGAATCGGATGGTGTGTTGCACCCATGCCGGAGCCTGTGGCTCGATGACAAGGACCAAAGGCATCTCTTCTGCCATGGGAGCGGCCGCCTCCACGGCCATGACCTGAGGTCCTGTCGGACTCGGTTGCCCCGCGGCAGGACCGGCATCCATGGCAACATCTTCACCAGCGGCTCCAGGGAGCTCGGTGGGGAAGTACTTGCCGGGGCCTAGCTTCCTTCGCTTGTTCTGCCCGGTCGATGGCTCAACGGATGATTGAGTTAACTGAAGCACAAAAGTACCTGGTTCCACTGGTAGCTTGAGGGCAGCGTGCTTTGACAGGTAGTCAGCAATGTCGTTCTCCGTCAGAGGGACACGCTCCGCTTGTATACCGTCAAAGCGCTCCTCCAGTTTCCTCACCTCATCTACGTAAGCTTTCATCAATGGGCTTTGATAGTCTTTCTTGACCTGCCTGACGATGAGTTGCGAGTCGCCCCTGACGATGAGCTGCTTAACTCCGAGGTCCGCCGCGATCCCGAGACCGGCAAGCAAACCCTCGTACTCGGCGATGTTATTGGTTGACATCTCTCGGGGAAAGTGCATTTGGATGACATACTTGAGGTGCTCTCCGGTGGTTGCGACAAGCAGCACACCAGCACCGGCGCCTTGCAGCGAAAAAGCCCCATCAAAGTATATGATCTGGTTGCCACTTGTTTCCTCACCGAGGAGAGCAGTCTCCTGTACCTCTTCGTCGGGCGTCGAGGTCCATTCCGCAACAAACTCCGCCAAGACTCTTCTTTGAACCGTCGAGGTACTTTCAAACTTTAGACCAAAACTTGACAGCTCCAGGGCCCATTCCATGATCCTTCTTGTTGCATCTGGATTATGCAGTATTCGTTGCAACGAAAGGCGGGTAACCACGGTGATCTCGTGCGCTTGGAAGTAGTGGCGCAGCTTCCTCGAGGCCATAAGGAAGCCGAAGAGCAATTTTTGCACACCTGAATACCTCGACCTAGCTCCCTGCAAGAGGGAGATGACGAAGTAGACCGGGCGCTGCACCATCTTCTTCCTTTGCGCCACTTCACCTGGCCGTGCGGGTCCTGTCGTACTAGCGCCAGTCTTGACGGGACCGAGTCCTGCCGAGGACTCAGTCTTGCCGGGACCGAGCCCTGCCGGGGAGGGTTCCGGCCCGCCAACCGTTGACTATGCCGCTGCTGCTGTCTCCTCATCGACCTCTCTCCGCGCCACTAGTGCGGTGCTAACCACCTGATTTGTTGCCCCTAGATAAAGCAGCATTGGTTCTTGTGGTTTGCGCGCAACCAGCACTGGGGTAGAGGAGAGGTATTTCTTCAAATCTTGCAGCGTTGCCTTGGCCTCTGGGGTCCACTCCACTAGCCCTGCCTTCTTCAAGATCTTGAAAAAAGGGAGGGCACACTCCACGGACTTGGAGATGAACCGGCTCATGGACGCAATGCAGCCAGTGAGCCGACACACGTCCTTGATCTGTTTGGGTGCCTCAATCTGCTCGATGGCCTTGATCTTATCTGGGTTTGCTTCAATCCCGCGCTGGGACACAAAGAATCCGAGAAGCTTGCCAGACGGGACACCGAAGACACACTTCTTAGGGTTCAATTTGAGGTTGATCTTGCGCAGGTTCGCAAATGTTTCCTCCAGATCTTGCACAAGTGTTGCTTTGTCCTTGATTTTCACCACTATGTCATCCATAAAAGCTTCCATATTTCTATGTAGCTGGGGCTCAAAACCAATTTGGACTGCTCTTGCAAAGGTTGAGCCAGCACTCTTCAACCTGCAAGCAATACGTACCACATGGGGTCATGAATGCTGTCTTTTCCTCGTCTTCTTCCGTCATGAAGATCTGGTGGTATCCTGAGTAGGCGTCAAGGAATGATAACAGGTCACACCCAGCCGTGGAGTCAACAATCTGGTCGATGCGCGGTAGCGGAAGGGATCCTTTGGACATGCCTTATTGATGTCTGTGTAATCAATACACAGCCTCCACTTCCCATTTGCCTTGCGCACTACTACCGGATTGGCCAACCACGTCGGATGGAGTACCCCTCTCACCAAACCTGCGGCCTCTAGCTTTCTGATTTCCTCCGTGATGAACTCATGCCTCTCTAGAGCTTGCTTTCTGACCTTCTGCTTGACAGGCCACGCATGAGGACAGACAGCAAGGTGGTGCTCAATCACCTCTCTGGGAACGCCGGGGATGTCGAAGGCTTGCCATGCAAACACATCGACATTCGCCCGCAGGAAGGTGACGAGCTCGCTTTCCTATTTGCCCTCGAGGGTGGAGCTTATGGTAAAAGCTCCCCCCGTGCTGTCCTCCTTGACGGACACCTTCTTGGTCTCACGTGGCATGGCTCTGGACTTCTTGCTCTTGCCGTCGGATCTCTCTGGCATGCTCTCAATGGGAGCGCAACACCCCGAAGAGGTGCGCTTGCCGGAGTAGGTGCGAGGGGTCTCACCGGTCTCCTTCCCCCTCGAGGCACCATCGGCAGGAGCAGGTGCCTTAGCGACAGCTGCTGCAACTGCTTCCCGGTAGAGTTGGTTGGCACAGATCAACGCATCTTTCTTGTCGGAGGGGACAGTGATGATGTTCATCGGCCCAGGCATCTTCAGCGTGTTGTAGGCGTAGTGTGAAGCCGCCATGAACTTGGCTAGTGCCGGAAGGCCGAGGATCCCGTTGTAAGGTAAGGGGATCTCAGCTACATCGAAAACAATCCTTTCCGTCCTGTGGTTCAGCTCGCCTCCGAATGTCACGGGCAGTGTGACTTTTCCCTTTGGCTGGCTCCTCCCCAGGTTAACCCCTTGGAACGTTCCCGTCTCCTCGAGGTCTCCAACGGGGATCTGCAGCCTTTTGACCACAACAGGTGAGATCAAGTTCAGGCTGGCCCCACCGTCAACCAACACCTTTGTCACCTTGAGGTTGCGGATTGTTGGTGAGACCAACAATGGCAAGCACCCAACCGCGGTCGTGCGGTCGGGGTGGTCCTCGGTGTCGAAGATGATGGGCGTGCTGGACCATTTCAAGGGCTTCCGTGCGTCGAACGATGGCTCCACCGCCGTGATCTCACGAGCCCACTGCTTGAGTTGGTGGTGGGACGTATGCAGCGAGTCGCCACCATCGAAGCACCTGGCCTCTATGGCTTTCTGAAACTCGTGGTCGTCGGACTCATCATCCTCGTCATGATCATCATTTTCCTACTTCTTGTTGCGGCCCTGGGCGGGCCTCTCCTGCTGATTATCCTTGCCGCGGCAGCCTCCTTGACCGCCACGTTTCTTGCTGGATCCCTCGGCACCATCTAGGCCTTTCTCCTTGTCCCGTCGCTCATACTCGGCTTTCTGGTTCTCGGCTAGCAGCTCTACCTGCCGGCAGTTCTAGAGGTCATGGCCCTTGGTGTGGTGAATCTTGCAGTACTGCTTGTTGACAGCCGCCAAGGCCTGGCAAGCGACACACCCGGCAACCTCCTTGCTGGGGTCGCTTGCCTTGGTCTTCTTGGTGGCGCCGGTGTTGTCGGATCCCTTGACAGCAAGCACGGCCTTGCCCTTGCGCTTCCTGTTACGGCGTCGGCCCTTCTTCGCTGGGGTGGCAGTGTCGCCAGTGGAGTTGGTTTCCGCACCAGCATCTTCGCCGGGGTACTTCCTTCCCTCTTTAGCACGAGCGCATCGATCGGCCAGGACATAGAGCTCGGCCACATCCTTAACCTTGTTCATCGCCAGCTCTTCGTGCACCTTGCGGTTGTGCACATTCTGGTAGAACGCACCGATCACGGCGTCGGGATGAACATCGGGGATGTTGTACTGCACCCGGCTGAACCTTTGGATGTACTTGCGCAAGTTTTCTCCTTCCCTTTGGGGGATGATGTGTAAATCACTCGCCTGGCCATGAGCTTGGTGACCTTCGATAAAGGCGCCAACAAACTCATGGCACAGATCCGCCAAAGAAGAGATGGAATCCACCGGCAAGTGCATCAACCATGAAATAACATTAGGCTTGAGTGCCAACGAGAAGTAGTTGGCAAGCACCTTATCGTCACGGGCCCCAACAGCTTGCATCGCGATGGTGTAGATGCTGAGGAACTCTGACGGGTGAGTCTTTCCATTGTACTTCTCGCCAACATTGGGCTTGAAACGGTGGGAGGGCCACTGGAACTGCCACAGCTCACGGGTGAAGGCCGGACAACCCACCTCGTAATGTAGGCCACCGTAGCCTCCCGGCGCTGGGTGGTCCGTAGCAGGCCCTGCCCGCCTGTCCGACTGGTGGCGTGCATCACGTCAGCGCTCGATCGTAGTTCGAGCATCCTCATGAGCCTACTCCCGAAGGACTTGACACTGATCGCGGTTGGTTCGCGGATCGGATGACGCGATGGAGATATCATCACGAGCGTCGTCGTGATGGACTGACGCCCGGGGTGGTCGGGATGGAGGTGGGGAGTGCATCGTGGCCGCATCGCCTCCTGCACGGCCCCTACTGGCATGTGGTGGCCCGGCGGAGCGATGGCCTACGGGTCCCGTCGGCCACAACTCATCATTGTTGGCGATGCCGACGAGGCTCCGGATGGTGGCCCTCCATTCGTCGAGCTTCTCCGCGGTGGAACGAAATTCGAGGAGCAGCTGCGCATGTGCTAGGGCTTCCGCTGGCGTGGGTGGCAGCGAAAGCTGGGTGGACCGCGATGCGCCTCGACTTCTAACCATGGTAGAAGGAGCTGCGCCACGGCCCCGCAGTCGTTCGCCACCTCCGTCAGCACCTCGGCGCGCATGCTGGTCCTCCTCATCATATGATGGGTGCACAGGACTCTTCCCTGGGTGGCGCACATGGTCACTGGCAGGGTGACACTGCTCATCACGCACAACCTGAGAAGAGCGCGTCGTGGGCGCCGGTGTTGGCATCTTGGAGGTCAACGTGCCACCGTCTGGCGGGATGGTGGCGCCCTAGGAGGGCCCCACACCGCCTGCGGGGGGCCCGACTCCGTCTTTGGCGCCCGTGACTGGTGGCTCGCCGCCTGGCGCACGAACGACACCACTCGCCAGGCCCGGACCGCCAGGGCGATGTGGATGTTCGCGGGCCACACCACGGGTTCTCTCCGCGACTGGCCCGCTACTGGTCCGCGCCGGTATTGGCAACCCGGTCCCGGACGAACCGATCACCGTGGTCTTCTTCTTCTTAGGAGCCATTGCAATGAAGAATAGCTAGGTCAACTGCTAGACCAGATTCTCACAATTGCGCGCCCCCTACCTGGCGCGCCAAAGTTGTTGGTGGGAAATGACACCTATGGGATCAATGGAATCCCTACTACAGTTGCGGGGCGCGGGGATCGTGAGAAGAGCGGGACTAGCAGACAGAACAAAGGGGATTTACCCAGGTTCGGGCCGCAAAGATGCGTAAAACCCTACGATCCTGCTTTGGTGGATGTATTTAGCGTTCTTGATCTCTTCAACTAGCTCTGGGTGCTGCTAGGTTCAAAAGAGCCGAATCCTTCTCCAGTCTGCCATGGCCTCCTTTTATAGGCGAAAGGGCCTGCCACAATGGCACACAGGAGGTGGAAACTGCTACAGCGTTGTGAGCTTATCGCTGGTATTACAGGACAAAGTGCATTTAATGCGAGGCTTAGGTGTCCCTTCACTTTATCGGGGACAGGAGCGAGGCCCATCCCATCCGTCGCTGCTCCTCCTTGCTTTGACACGCGCCATGGCCAGCGATGCATGCGGTGCCATGTAGGAAGGCAGGCAGCTAAGGTGGCGCAGTGGTGGAGCCTCCACGAAGGGTTGCATGTTCCCACGCAGGTGCCTGCCCAGCTGGTTGGGTCGGCAGCTGCATGCGAACGGCGGCGGAGGCTTGGCTGGCGTGGGCCTAGCAGTGGCCCTACTGGCGCTTGGTGAGGGCGTTGTCGGGTGGCTCAGCAAGGGTCTTGCCGAGTGGCCCGGCAAGGGTCTTGCCGTGGCACGTAGGCGTCCCCGGCAAGGATCTTGCCGGGGGTCTTGTGGGTTTCTTTGGTGAGGATGGTTGCCTTCCTATCCTCATTTGATCTTGACTATTCTTTGTCTTCACAAAGATCTGCATGCCACCACTGAGGTGCCTCCCAAGCCTTGTCCCAATGCGTTTGTTTTAGCGTTGGTGCGCTCAAAGGTGGCTCACTCAGCTGGTGTGGGCGAGCTGCCCCCCGGCAAGGGTCTTGCCAGAGCCGCTGAGGCTGCCCTGGCAAGGGTCCTTGCCGGGGAAACCTGCTTCTTCTGTCCGATCTTTGTGGCCTTGGTCCTTGTCATTGATTTTTTTGTCTTGAGTCTTCGGCTTCTCTCTGGCTTCCCTTTCCTGCCCTGTTATGCGTGGCCGCGACAGGTGGTTCTGACTGCCCGTGCACAAGTAAAGGGGTCAAAAGGAGAGCCCCTACTTTTGTACACCGACACAATTCAAAAGAATCACGATTATAAATATGCAAATGCATGCATTTTTATAGATGTAACCCTTTCGAATGGGAGATGCATAGTGGTTATGCATACTGATAATTGACACCTATAGCTAGCAAGTTTCATCGGCACGAAGACCGAAACAGAGCAAATGAAGGGGGGAGGAGGAGATGTCATTTGTGCTCACCAACGAACGCAGGGGTGGAGCTCATCAAATGCACGGGGAGGTCGACAAACACCACACCCTCGCAGCGATGAAACAACTGCACATTTAAATCCACCTGATCAACTCAAATATATATGATGTTTTGCATAACAAAATAGAAAAATATACGACCTAACTCATAATTCACAAATATATGAGCCCGTCGGGGACGGGGTCGGGGTGTGGTGTCAGGGTGTCGGGGTCGATCGGGGTGTCAAGGTGTCGGGGTGTCGGGGTC